>NC_048221.1:72640803-72989506 GCF_002007445.2 Ailuropoda melanoleuca | reverse complement strand
CGGCCACAGCAGCCAGGCGCGCGATGAGCGCTCGCGGCCGCCCCGCCGCCAGCGCCAGGTCCCCGCCGCCGCCGCAGGCGACTCGGCGCTCACTTTAATGCTGCGCGGGGCCCCCGCGCCCGGGGGCGCCTCGCTCTCCGCCCCCTCCCCATCCCATCGGGGCTCTTGGCCTGGGGCCCCCCGGCCCCGACGCCCCGGCTTTGTGTGGTGGCCTCGTCACCAGCGCTGCCCCTGGCACGTCACAAATCCGGGGAGAGGCCGGCCGGCGCGTCGCCCCTGCCTGCGAGAGTGAGCCTCCCCGGGAGCCGGCGCTGCTGGGACGCGCAGCAGTGCGCGCCACCCCTGGTGTGCTCGGGCCGGGGGCGGGGGACCGGGGCGGTGCGGAACAGGCCGGTTCGGAGCCCCTCGACGCTCCGGGAGCCTGCACTCCGAGAGACTTTTCATTTTCTTTTTTAACAGCGGAGTTCCTCTTTCCAGCCTGACTTGCCTGCACGACCTGGCTGGCCTGCCTCTTTGGACTCGCGTTACCCTGGAGTTCTTAACCGTGTTAAGCTGTTTTCCAACTTGGTATTTCTTTCTTAATTCTGGTGTCTGAAGACTGTGATCAAAACTAACACGGCAGGGCTTAGCCTGGCGCTGTGGGGTACAAAGAAGTTCAAGGAATTACAGGGTGGCCTGAAGGAGAAGGGACTGGTTAGGGTGGCCCCGCCTCAGGGGCGGCTTGCAGTCCGCTGTGGGGATTGAGGCCATCATGAAAGAAATCACAGCGAGACCAAAAAACTCCCCTGTATGTAAGTGACATAGTGCACAGCGCAGACCCAAGACTCCAACGGAAAGGTCAGGGCAAGCTTTTTGGTATAGACTCCGAAGAGTTAGGTGTCCACCTTCCTCCTCAAGGTGCAGGGCTTCGCCGCTGTCTGCTGTCTGACACATGACCGTGGAAGGAAGCTTGGCCTCTCTCCGTGTCAGGAGACTCCGCCGCTTCGCACTTCTGGACAGCTGCAACTGTGGTAAGGTGTGTGTCAAGCAGAGCCAGGCTACTGGTGATTAGTTCCCCGGGCCCTTTGCTACCTGGGATTATCTGTTGAAGGCCAGTTTTCTGCTCGCCACCCCCACAAAGCCCTGGTGGATACCCCCCAATCCAGATTCCAAATGCAGCTTCATTCCTTGCTGGGGGACAGCGTTTGCTGATCTTTGCTGCTGAGCTGAGCACCTGGGGTCGGTTCTGAACTCCCAGGGGCCAGGAAATAGACGAGGGAAAATAGGGACAACTCTGGCAGTTGGAATTTAGGGCCGATTTACTCCATTTACACAAACACAGCGCCTATTCCTGTCACCTCCTCTAAGTGGCATTTGGTTAGCCTTTGGCTGCCCTTGCTGGTCACCAGAAGCAGCTTTTAGTTGGAGAGAGCTGTGCATGCATGTCCTTTGGATGAGGGTTCCCTGAGAATACCCTGTGACCTGCGTCTGGGCTGACATGCCCCAGAGTCAGCCCTGGGGCAGGCAGGGGACAACAGAGTTGAGGGGGGTAAGGCAGCCCTGCTAGAAATAAGGAAACCTCCCCTCCTCCCTTTTTTCTCCCTGCCAACCCTGCCCCCAGATTGCAGGACTCCAAGATTTGTGTGGGTATGGGGCATGGGAGAGAGAAACGCGATATAGTGGTTAGAACTTATAATGAGCCGGTCCTCAATACTGCAGCCACACTCCTGATCCCTTTGTGGTTCTTTCCCAGCAGAGATAAGCCCCGAGCCTGCTAGTGACCAGCATTTTTCAGGGGATTAAGAGAATGTAGGAGTGAGAGCAAAGAGCAGCCATGTTTGTATTAATAATGTTTGCCAAAATAAAAGGCGTGTAGAAAATGTGGTGGTGGTTTTTATTTTTAAATAATCTGAAATCTCTCAGATGAGAGTTTAGGACAAATTCTGATAACGATTGTCGTCATTTGCTGGCTGGAAAATGCTACCAAAATAACTTGCTGATCAGAAGCCGGGTTGATTACTTATCAGAGTGAGGGAGGGCACTGCCTGACAGTCTTAGCACCTCAGAGAAAGTATTGGAGTTCATGGGAGGTAAACTGACCTGCTAAGAAAGGTGTAATTTTAGGAAGCAACAAAGATGGTACCGAATGAGGGACCAGCCAAGCGGACAGAAGACTCCACTAGTTTAGCTGCTGCCCCTGAACGAGGTAGGGAGGCTCCTTGTCACTGGACCACAAGTGACGCTGTAGTAAGCTATTAGTCTCAATTCTCATGAAGTTAAGAAGGTACTTTTAGATGGAAGTCTACGATATTTGGTTAGGCCCAGCATGGGAGGGTACTGAAGAGCTAATCTGAATTCAGAAAACGACTGTTCCGGTTCCCGGGGAAAAGCCACACTTCTTTAAACCACACGGTTAGCAAGGACTTGGGTAGGTCGAATTAATGGCATGCAGATTTCAGAGAAGTTGGGAATGTTCTGCCTGCAGTGGCCCAAGGATCCTCATAATTGTCTTAGTTATTGGCCAGAAACCTTTTGCACAGCTCCTTGTCTGGAGTAAGGGATTTTCCTCCATGGGATGTCTTGTCTTGGGTAGGGTACTTCCTTGACAAATTGCCAGCTTTTCTATGGCACCCTTAATGCCCTCTCTGAGCTAAGAGAGTAAGCAGTAGATGAATCAGCGTCGCAGCTCACCTCATCTTTGAACACAACAAAAGATTGTCCAGCTACTGAATGAGAAAAGAATTACAGGGCAATGTAAGGCTCTTGAGGTTCTGGTTGAGGACTTGTGAAATGTAGGAGGGCACCTCAGTAAACTGAGGCATAGTGGTCCAGGTACTATTGTTGATTTCCCCTCGAGAAGACGAGTATTAACTTTTAATTTAAAGAGACACCAAAGAGGGGCACCTGGCTGACTCAGTCAGTGGAGCATGCAACTCTTGATCTTGGGGTTTTGAGTTTGAGCCCCATGTTGAGTGTAGAGATTACTTAAAATCCTTAAAATAAATAAATAGACACCAAAGGAAGCACCGCAAAGATCTACAATTGGAAAACACATAATTTGTGTAGGCCTCGAAGATAGAATAGTATTTGAGTTTAATCTTAAACGGAAGCAGTGAGTGACTAATTTGTAGTCCTACAGTCCTAAACGAGTCTATATTCCTGCCCACAGGGTTTTTTGACTGAGAGGATAGGAGTGTCACAGAGACTGGGACAAGGTATGAGACTCCTTTCTCTTTAAGGCTTTTGATGATTAGTTTTATTCCTTCTTACATTGCCTTGTTTTAGAGGCTATATGCAAGTTTGCGTAGAGCTTGAACTTTGATGGGTTTAGTTCCAGTAGAGTCTCAGAATTTTTGCTGATAAAAGATTTTCAATCTGCTTGATCTACACACAGAAGTACTGGTAGATCATTATTTGAATGAGCCAGATCTTATGAATAAGGAAGCACTCTGGGACCAAACCGGAAGGAAAGGACCATCAGGGAAAGCATTTAATATGGCAGTTCCATTCACACAGTAAATCCCTTGCTATTAAGTTAATGAGCGTGGTGTTCGTTGGTTAAAGGTTTGAGGCCGATGGTTATGGGCTGGGGCCTGGGGAAGGCATCTTGAGGATAAATGTGTGACTGGAGTAGCTTGAAGACTCCAAGGAAAGGGTTGTGTACTAGTGGTCAGGTTTAAGATTGGTATTTTTGTGCCATATAAGTAAAACATTTGTAAGGTTGTCCTTTAGTTTTTAGAGAAATGTTTCCTTGTGTGTTTAAGAGTAGAATGAGAAACTGAACACCACTGATACCTTCATTGTTCATTTCTTAGTTCTAGAACTCTTGCAAAATATTCAGCAGGGTTTTGGAGGTCTGGCCTTGAGGCTCTTTCCCATTTTTTTTTTTTTTAAAGATTTTTATTTATTTATGTGACAGAGAGACAGCCAGTGAGAGAGGGAACACAGCAGGGGAGTGGGAGAGGAAGAAACAGGCTCCCAGCAGAGGAGCCCGACGTGGGACTCGATCCCAGAACGCTGAGATCACGCCCTGAGCCGAAGGCAGACGCTTAACGACTGAGCCACCCAGGCGCCCCGAGGCTCTTTCCCATTCTACTTTTTGCTTGCACATTATTGCTCCTCTATTTCTTTCTTTTTTTTTTTTTAAGATTTATTTATTTATTTATTTGACAGAGACGGCCAGCGAGAGAGGGAACACAAGCAGAGGAAGTGGGAGAGGAAGAAGCAGGCTCACAGCAGAGGAGCCTGATGTGGGGCTCGATCCCGCAACGCCGGGATTGCGCTCCGAACCGAAGGCAGCCCGCGCGTAACCGCTATGCCACCCAGGCGCCCCTCCTCTATTTCTGGTTCAAGGCCATTCACAAAAAGATAAGAGAGCGAGCCAGGGTCAGGTCTGCTTCAGGATCAACTCTTGTATGCTGTCAATAGGTATTAACCTACACCTGAGGTCTCCATCAGACTTCTCCTTTTTTGGCTTGAAAAACTGAACCAGAGCACAATCTATTTTCACAGGAAAGACAAAGGATAGCCTCCAAAGACGCCGACCAACTGTGTAGCTTTTCTAAACTCCTTTGCTTCCCTGTGCAATTGACAGCTTTTTAAGTCACCATTGGGGGGGTGTTTCCATTCTGACTTTTTCATTGAACTTCTTGCATCTGAAGTTCCTACTCACATAGGAATGAATTGGAGTATATATGGCTGCTCTGGGCTATAAGTTCCTCAAATGATTCTAAATTCCTCTGCAATATTTTCTCTCTGTAGTCTAGCCCCTGCAGAGTCTCTGGCAATAGCTTTCAGCTGAGAATGAAATCAGAGCTTAAAATCCACCATAAGAGGTTTTCTCTGTTCCGCAGGGGGTTTACTTTAAAGAGGTAAGTGAGCTTTGGGGTACCTGGCTGGCCAGGAAGGAGGGGGAGTGGGTCAGGGGAAGAGATAGAGGGGTAGCAGGAGATGGAGAAGCATAGCATGGGGGAAGAGGATAGTAGGCTTGAGTTGTGGTTTGGGGGGAATCTAAAAGATTTAACTTGTTCACATTTTTCTTTTGCTTTGGCCAAGCAATCCATTAATAGCAATCCAGTTTCTTTTGGATGCTTCCTCGTCCTATGGGTGCTTGGAATTATGTTGCCTTTACATTCTAAGGCACCTCTCAAATAAATAACTTAGTTCATATCAAAACTTCCTGGTGGTGGCCACTGTGATTCTAAATTATCCTTGGTGACATGATGCTCTTTGGAAAGATCAGTGCATATATTTGGGTGCAGCATGAATATACATAAGAAGCAAAAAGTCTGGCCTGAGGAAGGCATGGACTGAGGTTTGCACTGAGGCAGAGCCCTGAGGCCTGGAAATGGTCAGTGAAGGGTTGCTTGTGCATTCTGTGGGCTCAAGGCCCCCAGCCTCACACTAGACCTTATCCAACCTCAACTCCAACGAATTTATACTCCCAGCAGATAGAATGTGTGGAGAGATCTTTGCTGAACCTCAAAACAAGTCTGAGGAAAGTTCTCTGAAGTGGCCTAAGACAAAATTTGTCCCTGGGCCAGGTTAGGGACATACTTATTGGGACCCATATCGGTCCTTGCCACTGTCAACTGGCTCTTACAGATGCACAACCAAAAATGAGCAGGATGGAAATAGACAAGGAGTAGTGTTGTTCCTAATAAGGCAGATATCAACCAAGGAGAAAAGATTTTCAAATATGGTCAGATAATCCAAGGATTCCTGGAAGGGGTTTCTTATTACTGGAGACAAATAGACCCTGTATTTCGGGAGCTCGGGCTCAAGGCAAGACTTACATCTCTCACTGCCGTGGTCTAAAGACTCCTGGGGGGCCTGAAGGCCTCAGAGGAGCATCCTTTCTGAGTCAGGGTCTTGACCACAGTGGTGAGGAGGTCTCAGCAGGCCTCATAATCGAATGCTGCTCCCTGAAAACAGTGTCAAAACAACTTTGTGAGAGGGCAAAGCCGCGTGTGTTCTGATCGCAGGAAGGGAAAACACAACTGTGCAGAGTCATAGTAGCTTCTGTGTTGGGGGGCCACATCGGGATATCTATGAAGTGTTGGGTCTATTTTAACGTGGCTTTTCCAATGAGGAGCTTGGTTAGGACTGGGCAAGAATCACGATACAATAGCTGAGTGAGGGTTTTAGGCAACGGTTTCCAAGAGTCTTAGAGAATAAACAGTGGTTAGATGCAGTCTATTGAAAAGTTGCAAAGTTCATTGAAAAGGTTACTTCTTGGGGCGCCTGGATGGCTTAGTCGGTTAAGGGTCTGCCTTTGACTCAGGTCATGATCCCAGGATCCTCCTGCTTAGCATAGAGCCTGCTTCTCCCTTGCCCTCTGCTCCTCCCCCCGCTTGCTCTCTCCTGCTCTCTCTCTCAAATAAATAAATAAAATCGTAAAAAGAAAAGAAAAGGTTACTTCTTGAGGGGCACCTGGCTGGCTCAGCTGGTAGAATGTGCAACTCTCGATCTTGGGGTCCTGAGTTCAAGGCCCACATTGGGTGTAGAGATTACTTTTAAAAAAAGGTTACTTCTTGAAATTTCTGCAAAAAACAATAGTTGTTTACAACTTTAATCGTCCTAGGCAAGAGTTTCCTATACTCAAAAACTCATGTCAACATCCGCAGTAAGCTGAGTGCACTTGGTTTGGATTCTTCCTGTGTACTGATGCAAAGAGGTATTATGTGTGATTATTACCACATCCCCTTACCCCATCAAATCACTGATTTCTACTCCTGACAGTGCGGGGAGTAATTAGGCCCTCCAGAGGTGGAGACATCCCCTCCCCGCCTCTACTCCCCTCTTCTCTCGCGCTCTTGTATTTGCTCTTTGGGGGCCCCCCAGAGCCCTGTGTTCCCAACAGGAACCCTGAAAACCCTGAATTTGCTTATAATTAAACCTTTTCTTCGTAGCTAACAGTGCTTTCATGCACTCAGATCATCCGTGTGTGTGATAGAGAGCCTGCCCTGTCTTCTGCAGTCACGTGGCCCACAGTCCTTACATTCGGAAATCAACTTCACTTATGATGGTGTTGGTTGGCTCATAGCATTTCGGACCCATGCTGTCTCGTGTCTTAACGATTAGTGCCCTAGACTGGCCAGCCGAGCCAGCCCTCCTAGAATGTTGCCATGAAAACTCTGCTGGCTGTATATGGTCAGTCTTTCCCTTTAACAGCTGCCAGAAAAACTGCAGGGAATCATTAGGTGAGGGATAAGGCCCTTATAAGGCGAGCTTCAAAACCACGAATTCTTTACGCTTTGGCATAGGGGGCACTCAGTAATGATTTGTTATGTTAATTTTAAAATCCTAGAATATTAAAAAGTTTTCTCAGGCCTGGAAGATGAGAGCTCTGGAATGTCTTCTATCCCCACCCCTCCTCCATTTCATGATTGAGATACTACTAGCACCTTCTCTGTGCACTGACTTCCCTCCCATCCCTTCTGTTCCCTGGGGTCCTGGGTAACTCCTGCTTCCCCTCGGTGCCTTCTGTGTCCTCTTGCAGGACTGCCACGATGGTACCCACCCCAGAGTGGGGGCCTACACTTTCTCCTAGCCTTTGCCAGTGCTGGTTCTCTGCCCAGATACTGCAATCCTAGAAGAGAGAAGTCAGACCAACCCAGAAGCGCTCAGAGCCTCGGAGCCTTTCAGCTCCTGTTAGCTGGGCTGATTTTAAGCTCCACCACTCCTAAGGTCAACCTGAGTGTCTGCCCTTCAATGATTATAGCAGTTTTAGGCCTTAAAATGTAGCTTTGCTCTATACTTTTCAAATCCTTCTTTTCTTCATTAAGACTTTTTTTTTTTTATTAGTAATCTCTGTGCTCAACCTCGGGCTCAAACTCACAACCCTGAAATCAGGAGTCACATGCTCTACCTACTGAGCCAACCAGGTGCCCCCTTTCTTTCTTTTCTACCTTTTTAAGAACATTTTTGTTGTGAAAAATAACACAATTAAAGGAAAGTACATAAAACATAGTTATTATGAAGCGCTTTTCTTAACTACCACCTAGGAAGAAGTAAGGTTTTACCAGCATCCGGGAAGCCCCCAGTATATCCCTTCCCAAATACAACCCTGTTCTTTCTAAATGTAACTGCTGGCTTTTTATGGTAATTACTCCATTGCTTTCTTTGGTAATTACTCTTGCTCTTTTTTGGTAATTGCTTTCATTGCTTCCTCCCAACTTCCCTCTTCCCTCCCTTCCTCTCTCCCTTCCTTTCTCTCTTTCTTTCTTTCTTTCTTTTTCTTTCTTTCTTTCTTTTTCTTTCTTTCTTTCTTTCTTTCTTTCTTTCTTTCTTTCTTTCTTTCTTTCTTTCCTTTCCTTTCCTTTCCTTTCCTTTCCTTTCCTTTCCTTTCCTTTCCTATTGAAATATAATGATGTGTAGCATGATTTTTCTGCAACCTCTGATAAAGGATATCTGATTTAGAAAGATTTTTTTTTTAAAGAAAGATCCTTTTCATCTTAGTTTGTTGTAAAGCTGTTTTGTTTTCTTTTTTAATAATGATCGGAGTTGAATTTTATGAATTTTTTTCCTATTTATTGAGCAGTCATATGATTTTCCTCCTTCAAATTTACTTATCTGGTGAGCTATTTTGATTTTCCAATGTTGAAGCATCCTTGTATTTCTAGAATAAGATCAACTTCGTTGTATCTGTTTCCTGTTGCTTCTGTAACAGATTCCCAAATACATAGTAGCCTAAAATATCACACCTTTAATATCTTACAATTCTTGAGGTCAGAAATCCAAAGTGGGTCTTGTGGGCTAAATCAAGGTGTTGGCAGAGCTATAGTTCTTCTGGAGGTTTTAGGGGAGAATATGTTTCCTTGCCTTTTCCAGTTTCTAAGGGCTAGCTGCATTCCTTGGCTGGTGGTCCCTTCCTCCATCTTCAAAGCCCGTGGCTCCAATCTCCACTTCCATGTGCACATCTTCTCTCCGACTCTGACCCTCCTGCTTCCCTCTTATGAGGACTCTTGTGATTACAATGGGCTCACAGGATAATCCAGGATAATCTGCCCATATCAGGGGCCTTATCAGTTACCTTTGCAAAGACCCTTTTGCCATGTAAGATGACATATTCACAGGTTTTGAGGATTAGGATATAAACATCTTTGGGAGCCATTATACTGTCTGCCACATTGGTTATAATGTATTTTCCTTTTTATATGTTGCTTGATACAATATTTTATTTAGGATTTTTGTATGTATGTTCATGAGTGAGATTAGACTAAATTTTCTCTTCTGAAACTATCTTCATTGGCTTTTGGTATCATAGTTAAACTACCTGTATAAATGAATTGGAGCATATACCATTTTTTTCTTTTCTCCGAAGCATTTGTATACAGTATGCATTATTTTTCCCTTAGCTATTCAAAGTTTTTAAAGTACTGATTCAATTTAATTAAAAATTATAGGACTTGAAATTTCTATTTCTTCCTAGATCAATTTTCAATAAGTTATAGTTTTCTAGGACTATGTTCATTTCATCTAACTTGTCGTATTTTAAACATAAATTATTTATAAAATCCTCTTATTATCTTTTTAGTGTTTATAGAATGTATAGTGATACCTGCTTTTTTCATTTCTGGCATTGGTTATTTGTGCATTCTCTCTTTTTAATTTTTTTCTCTCTTTTTAATTTTCTTGATAATTTCTAAGGATTTCAGTTTTATTGGTCTTTTCAAAGACCCAACTTTTGGTTTTGTTGATCTCTATGGCACATTCTTTTCCGTTTCTTTATTGCTGTTATCCTTATTATTTCATTTGTTTTTCTGTATTTGGGTTTCTTTTGTACTTTTTTTGGGTTAAGATTTATTAATTTATTAGGGTGACAGAGAGATGGGGGCAGTGGGCAGAGGGAGAGGGGAGAGAGAATGCTAAGCAGACTCCACGCTGAGTGCAGATCTCCGATGTAGGGCTTGATCTCATGACCCTGAGATCACGACCTGAGCCAAAACCAAGAGTCAGATGCTTAGCCAATTGTGCTATGCAGGTGCCCCTTCTTTTGGACTTCTATAAGTGTCAGAATAGGTTAGGTTATGTTGCAATAATAAACAATCCAGAAAAAAATGTCTCAGGGATTTTTACAGCATAGTTTCTCATTCTACCTGTTCCATCCAGGTTGGCTGGCTTCTTCTCCACATTGTCTTTACCCTGGGGCTAGAGGTGGTAGAACAGCCACTGTCTAGAACACTGACAGTCATCATGGCAGAGGGACAAGAGACAGTATGGGGAACTAGATGTTGAATCTTAAAACTTAAGTCTAGATGTGACACACACAGTCCTGTATACATTCCATTGACTAGAGCAAGAAATAGGGCTAAGCCTGATGTTGCTGCCCAGAGTTGGGTTAGAGAATCTTTGTGAATAATAATATAGTATCCCATATCTTCTTTTTCTAACTTTTTGAGATTGAATCTTAGCTCATGAATTTTTGATCTTTCTTACTTTGTAATATATATGCACTTAAGGCTATAAATTTCCGTTTGTCACCTATATCTCATGGGAATTGATGCATTAAAAACTTTGTTAACATTCAGTTCAAAATATTTTCTAATTTCCTTTGTGATACTTTATTTGACCTATGTGTTATTTAGAAGTGTTTCTTAATTTCCAAATAAATATGGAGTTTTCTAAGTTGTTTTTTTTTCTTGTTGTAATTTCATTGTATCAGAGAATATACTTTATATAATTTTAAGTCTTAGACTTCTTTTAGACCTCACTTTCAACCACATGATCTTGGAAAGAGGACCTCAAGCCTCAGATGAGACCCCAGCCCTACCCAAAACCTTGATTTCAGCCTTGTGAGACTCTGAGCAATGAGCCTAATTGGTCCTTACCTGGACTTCTGATTTACAGAACTGTGAGAAAATAAATGGGTATTATTTTAAGCTGCTAAATTTGTAGTAACTTATTACATAGGAATAGAAAACTAATAACAACGTTTCTGCTAGTGGATAAACCACTCTTTGTTTTTGGTCCCAAAATTTCTTCTCGTGTTTACACGTGAAGGAGGTTTTAGCTGGGTGTAGAATTTTAGCCTAGCAGTTTACCTTTAGCATATCAGGGTACTGTACTGTTTTCTGGTGTCCGCTGTTGCTGTTGAGAAATCAGTTATCTATCTAGCTGTTGTACCTTTGAAAACAATCTTTTCCCCCCTCTGCCTGTTTTAATTTTTTTCTTTTTTGTTTTTGTTTTTGTTTTCTGCAGATTTATTTTAATGTACCAAGAATAGATTTCTTATAATTAGTTATGCCTGGGATTTGTTGTTCTTTGTGATTCTGAAATGAAAGTCTTTCGTCAGTTGTGGAAAATTATTTTATCTCTTCAAATATTGTCTCAGCTCATTCTCTCTTCTCCTGGGACTCCAACTAGATAAAAGTAAGATCCTCTCACTATATTCTCTGTATCTCTTACCCTTGTTTTTGGATTTTCTGTGTTGTCTCTCTCTATTTTAGATTGTTTCCTCCACCATATTTTCTTTTTAAATTTTTTTTTTAAGATTGATTTGTTTATTTTAGAGCAAGAGCATGCAAGCAGGAAGAGGGACAGAAGGAGAGGAAGTGATTCCTCAAGCAGACTCCCCACTGAGCACGGAGCCTGATGCCAGCTGCCGGGTCGATCCCAGAATCCTGAGATCATGACATGAGCAGAAGTTGAGAGCCACCCAGGCGCCCCATCCTCTGCCATATTTTCTAATCCATTGACTCTCTCTTTTCATGCATCTAAACTGTTGAACCCATCTCTTGAGTTTTTAATATCTCTGACTAGATTTCTCCATTCTAGTTCAATTTGATTCAATGGAGTTCAACTCCATTCAAGTTCTATTTGATTCTTTATGTAATCTGCCTTTTTATCACTGAGCGAAGTCTTCCTTGACTTCCCACATCCTCACCACAGACCTGTTCGCATGCCCCTGCCACCATGTGCTCCCATGGCAACCTGGGCTCTAACAGGCACTTGCTATACTCTCTTACGTTCTCTCCCCCATCTAAACTTTAAGTATCTTGAGGACGGTGGATATCACTTACTCTGTATCTCCAGCATTTAACCCTGTGCCTGAATAATGGCAGTCACTCAGTTACGTGTGGTGAGCTCTAACTAAACAAGCTCCCTGGCCACCTGACACTGCCCCACTCAGACAAGATGGAAAGCCTTCAGGAAAGTCTCCAAAACGCACAACTGTTCATTGTGTGAGGAGATTCTCCTAAAGAGGGAATGCTAAGAGATGCTCATTTCTGCTTCCAGGCTGATGAGGGGGAAAAGCAGAAAGCAAAACAGACTCAGAAATAAGAGGATGGGGGAGACCTTAGGTAAGTCTCTGAGAATGAGCGCAAGTTACTGGGCAAGCTCAACTTTTCCAGGCTGTGGAATTGGCTGGGTCTAATGCCATGACACCCAGACCTCTAAGGAATGAGGGGCTCCTAGCCAACATCTGGGTGGCACTGCTATAGTGTATCTAGAAACTCAAGGCAGAGTGGCTTTTAAAAAAGGAATGTAGTACAACCAGTATGCTGAAGATGCAGGATTTATGGGTTGTGTCCACCAAAGCCACTTTGTTTTTGTCTTCCACTGCTTTTAATCTCTTCCAATGGCGGTTAGGATGGTCTTTTCCAAGATTGTATATAAAAATCCTGCCAACTTCATAAATTTTTCTTGGCACCCTTAGATAAACGTCCAGGGGTCACTTTAAGTCATAAATGCTGGCTTAATTAAATAATTACAAGGGTACAGCCCAGCATACTAATCAATATTTAAATCTTCGTTTAAAGATAAGATTTCTCTCTTACTCCCCCAAAGCTAGGGCCCATGGCAGGTGGGCTGTGGGCATCATGGGAGGGAGTTGTGTTTAGCTCCTTCTCTTTCTTATCACTTCTTCCTCCTCTTGCTGCTGTTTCTGCCTTTTTTTTTTTTTTTAAGACTTCATTTATTTGAGAGAGGGAAAGTGAGTGAGGGAGAAAAAGAGCACCAGCAGAGGGAGAGGGAGAAGCAGGCTCCCCACAGAGCAGGGAGCCTGATGCTATGCAATGCGGAGTTTAATCCCAGGACCCTGGGATCATGACCTGAGCCGAAGGCAGATACGTAACCAACTGAGCCACCCAGGCGCCCCTGTTTCTGGCCTTTAAGGTTGAAGTGGGGAAAGGAGGAGAGGGAAGGGGAATAGTTTTGGCTTTGTGGGCCCTATACCTGGGGACCCAGAGGCCATGGGTCCCCTGGCAGATATTTAAAGCTGATCTTGGAGGTTTCCCTGAGGTCCTGGGAGACTCCCTTGCTGGGTTCCTCTGATTCAGTTCCTTCTCCTTTAGCAGGGGTCCCCTGCCCCCTGCTCCCTACAGCCTTAGCTGTGGCACTTGTCACCCAGCCTTTCACTGCTGGGGCCCCCTTGTCCTCACTGGCCACTCTTAGTTGGGCTCTGCCTTCTCCTCAGCTGGTCCCCAGGACTTGTGTCTTATTTGACCTCTACCCAGAGGGCTGAGCAGTTTTCACCCAGGCCCTTTTCTCTAAGCCAAGGCTACTTAGCCTTCCAGAACCAGCCTGTCCTGGGCCATTGTCTATGCACTGCCCTATTGTCTACGTACTGCCCTTCCGCAGCACACTCAAGCTGCTGGAGTGGTCTATCTCCTTGAAGCCTCCTCACTAGACTGGACTGGAGGGAGCAGGTGACCCCGCACATTTTCCCAGGAAGTCCTCCTCACAAAATCCTCCCTGAATCTCCTCTCTTCTAACTCTCTTATTTCCTCCCTCTGGGTGAGGGATTCCCTAGCTCGAGGACCAAGACACAGCTAACCAGACTTTGAAGATTGCCTTTGAAATCCATGTGGTCTGCTCACACCTTGCTTTGATGTTCAGTAACTATCATATCTTGGCATTTAAATCAAAACCCCATTTAACATCCTTTTGGACTTGTTTTTTGTCAGGATGAAACATCATTATTGTTTTTTTCTGATTATGAAATTAAGGCATGCTTCTTATAAAATTAAGCCAAAACATAAATGTAAAAGACAGTAGTAGCCCAGTGCAATTTTACCTCCCAGAGATAACTCAAGGGTAAGACTCTGCTTTATACCTTTCCAGACTTTTTTCTTTGACATACTTGCACTTTTATTTTATTTTATTTTTTTAGAAAGATTCTATTTATTTGTTTGAGAGAGAGAGCACAAGTGGGGAGAGGGGCAGAGAGAAGCAGACTCCCCACTGGGCAGAGAGCCCAATGCAGGGCTTGATCCTAGGACCCTGGGGTCATGACCTGAGCTGAAGGCAGACGCTTAACCGACTGAGCCATCCAGGCGCCCCTTGCACTTTTATTTTAATAGTGGAAATGGGATTGTACCATATATGAACTCCAGAGAGCCTTTTCCCTACTGTCATAGGATATGTAAGCCCTTCCATCCCCTACATACCTAAATCTATGTTGAAGTGGAAGAATTGATGAGAGCCTGGGCAATTACCTTGCTAGACTGAGTATCTAAATGGTTAGTTTGTATATTGAATTAAACTGGGTTTTAGTTGCATGGACTAAATTGAGTTTCCTCTCACTTCCTATCAAGATGGGTGCTTTGGAGGAAGTAAGATCAGTCATAGATAATTTAAGGGCTATATTTATTTCACACGAGGGGTACTGTGTACATTTTCAACTCCACATTACAAATGAAATTGATAGGTTGGAGGGCTGTGTACCTTTTCAAAGCTTTTGATCTGCATTTCCACGGTGCATCAGAGGACATTTTTCCCTATATGTATTTTCATAGCACTGGATATTTACATTTTGTCTCGTAGGCCAGAAATAATAATTAAGCCTTTCCTTGTTTTCTAATAAGTTTGAGCAAATTTTGCATTAGGATAGGACACTTACTTGTCACTACAGCTCCCTTTGCCCAAGTGTCCATTTTGATATCCCAATCAAATCTTAGTAAGTTTTGCCCGGGCTCAGGTTTTAAAGAACCTAGGCTAAAATAACAGCCTCCAGAATGAACTGAAAGAGATCTATCTCTTCCCCGGGCCCCAGGGCATAGTTGGCCCTAGGGGAGGAAAGGTGGAAGGAGATACTTCCCAAGGGACTCCTGGAGGCCATCATCCGGGCTGCCTTAGGCCTGATCTGTCACCTTTCCTGTGTTCACAGAATCTAGTTCACTCCCTCATACCCCCAAAGCCTCATTGCATGCCCTATCCCTCTAGACACTAGTGACCCCAGACCAAAGCTCTTGCCCCAAGGGAGGCCAGGGTCCCCATGGACCAATTAATTAGCTATTACAGATGGCTTGGCATGAAAAGATGGGCTCAACCAGAGTCTTCTTACTGGGGATTTCAACTAAGAAACTTGGAAAGAATGTGCGTGTAAGCAGTGGGAATAAAGTTGTAAAGAAAACACGATAATGAGTGGAGACCTGGGCAAGCCCAAGCCAGGCTGTCAGCGGAGAGAGAAAGATGCGCCTAGTCAAGGAGCTGTTCCCCTAGACACAGGGACCTCTCCCAGTGAGCGTTGCTGGCCTCCTGCAGCTAGGGGTGCAGCCCCCCCCCCCCCCCCCCCCCCCNCCCGGCTCTGAGAGCCTGCAGCACTTCACCTCTGCCCCACACCCCCATTTACCTTGTAGACAGCACCAGCAGTCACACAGGTGTTGTGAACACCTACCGCACTTTATAGCTGCAGATAGAAGATGTTCCTCGTAGACTCTGAATTGGGCTTTTCAAGCCACTCAGAACATCAGGGGGAATGTTTTGATTATAAAGGATAAAGGGTATGTGAGCTTTTTCAGAAACATTTTGAGCAGATATGGAGGAGATTCATATGGACCTTGTGAGAAAAACAAGACGAAGTGTTTTACACTCAAGTCTCTCATTGAACTCGGATGGAAGAGGATTGTTTGCTTTAGGCCTCATCTTGGCAATCCTGGTAATATATTATTAGTAGTAATATATTATTATTATATATAATAATATATCTAAAATGACCCACTTTATCCTCCACTTCCTCTGTTCTACCTCCATACAATAAAGGATGAGCCATCAATCAGTGTGGAGAGGTTCGTTTAAATACTCTGGGAGGTTCTGTGAATATATGGCAGTTACCAAAATAAAATATTCTTCCAGAAGGATCCTTTTCTATCATTAAAAGTTTACCCTTTTATCTATCAAAAGAAGTCCCTTTTCATTTTAATTTTTTCCGTGTCAGACGTGGTCTTTGAGTGTACCATGGACCCTGAGAACCCTTCTCCTAATCACTTACAAAGACTAATGAACCACTTGATGACTAAGCAAAGGATTTGAGCTAATTCTTGGAGTAAACACTGGCTACAAAAACTACGGAAAGATTAACTACCTCTGTTCGTACAGGGACTATGACACTGAAAAGCAAAATGCCAATTAAAGTTTTATAAATTAAATCTTATTAGGAGGGCAGAAATGATCACCATGGAAAATATCCTCTATGTGAAGAGACTTTTATAATGTGAGTAGCCAGATGGAGTCTATGTTTTATTGAGTGTGTTTAGCTAATGGCCTGTATGGATCCCAGTTTCATGAGTCAACACCGGTCACTCAGTCCAGCTCCCACCTACGCTGTGGAGCCTTCCCCTACCAGTCAGGTTCACGTTCATTCATCTCTGAACTCAGTTTTAACATTGTTTAAGTCTTACAGTTCAGCTCTTTTCACTTTCCAGATTTAATTCCTGCAAGGCTTTTTTTTTCTTAAGGAGGTGCAGTACTCAATACTTTTTAAAACGCCTCTCTTGCCTCTTCCCTTCTTTTCTGTTATTGTAATCTTCAGTGTATTTGCAATAATCAGAATTCAAGATATAGACACTCAGAAGGTGTAGGTGGCCCTAATGGATAAGTGAATGAATTCTTTAAACAATTCATTCACTCATCCATCCCTTCATTTATTGGTAATTCAAACTGTGGTTAGATGTTGGGTAGAGAAGGGAAAACAATTACTAAGGCTGCTTAGAGAAGAGCAAAACATAATGGTGGGAAGTTGGGGGGAAGATGGGAGAGAAGTTGGGAACAGGTTTGTGAATTGCCTTTTTCTGTCATTCATACTACATTTATATATGAATATATTCCATACATGCTCTCTTTCTTTGAACACATCTTGAAATCATGGTAAAATAAATTAAGCCTTTTTTTTTTTAATTAAGCTTTCAATTGATTGGAGAGCTAAGTTTGCAGAAGGTAGGGAACATTCTCAGTGGTCAAAAATTAAGAGGGGACTCAGTTGAGGGGAGGGACGGAGGGAATGTTGGATGATCTGGTGTGGAGCCCCCCCAGTCCCACCCCGGGAGTTTACTGGTCTCAAGAGCCAAGGCATTTTTGAATGGACTTGTAGCAACAAAAGAAGAAACCTTGAATTAACAAAAGTAAAGAGAGAGACTTGATACTTCCACAGAAAACTAGGACTCTCAAAGGACTGTACCTTTGGGGAAAGTATGAGCCAAAAATGAAATGTGCAGAGACGCACAGAGAAATAGTGAAGCTTTGTCTCTTAGCCTAACCTCTTGATTGGGGAAAAAAAATGTTCCCCTGTGAAGTTATAATATCAGTCTGCCCTTATTCAGGTCTAGAGTTCATCTTACATTGACTATAGAGACTGGGGGCTTGCAGGTTGAAAAATTAACTTAAACAATGGATACCAAACAGAAGCAAACATAAAATCTCTCTGAAGAAACACACCCTCCATCTGGGCCCCACAGGATTCCCATATACAAAGCCCCACTAAAGATGAGCTCATCATCTAAATTACAAAATGCAGGAGGATATAATCACCATGAGTGAGAGCTAAGAAATTCTCAGGAGGGAAATGGTATAGACCTGATCTAACATAGCGTCAGCCTGGAATGAATATTCCACAATTAAAATCTCCAACGCATCAGAGAATCTGTCAGTAGCTAAAACTGTTTCTTTTGTTTCCCCCAGACAGCTTGTTCAAGAGCACACGTCACAGACTAGACTCTGCCAGATATCAGCTGAGCCATTAGCCTCCCGCCCCCCACCCAAAGAGCAAACCAGGAAATCTAAACACTTACTGTTCCTTGAGTGTCTTTAGTTAGTTAGTTTTTTTTTTTCTCTCTCTCTCTTTTAAATCCCTTCTTGGTGGGGGTGCCTGGGTGGCACAGCGTTATTAAGCGTCTGCCTTCGGCTCAGGGCGTGATCCCGGCGTTTTGGGATCGAGCCCCACATCAGGCTCTTCCGCTATGAGCCTGCTTCCCTCTCCCACTCCCCCTGCTTGTGTTCCCTCTCTCGCTGGCTATCTCTGTCGAATAAATAAATAAAATCTTAAAAAAAAAATCCCTTCTTGGTAACAGTCTAATGACCATTCTCTTTAAAATAAGTGAGTATATCATTTGCATGCAGGTACCTAAATGTCTCTGAGTTATACTTTTTTTTTGTTTTAAAAGATTTTATATATTTATTTGACAGAGAGACAGCAAGAGAGGCAACACAAGCAAGGGGAGTGGGAGAGGGAGAAGCAGGCTTCCCGTCGAGCAGGGAGCCCGATGTGGGGCTCGATCCCAGGACCCTGGGATCATGACCTGAGCTGAAGGCAGATGCTTAACGGCTGAGCCACCCAGGCACCCCTCTGAGTTATACTTTGAATGAATAGATGTAGCAGCAGGACTGGGTCACAATAACTTCAGATAATAAAGTTCCCAGACTATTAAAAAAAATAGTGTATTTAAAATAATGAAAGACCTGTCCCTAAGTATTTTGTGTTTTGGGATGCTGCTGTAATGGTATTTTTAAAATTTCTTTTTCCCTGTATTCATTGCTAATATAAGGACATACCATTGATTATTGTATATTGACCTGTAGCCTGTGGCCTTGCTAAATTCATTTAATTCTAGGAGTTTCTTTCTAGATTCCTTAGGATTTTCAATGTGCGTGATCATGTTGTCTGTGAACAAGGACTGTTTTACTTTTTCCTTTCCAGTCTGTCTGCCTTGGCTATCTTTTCCTGCAGTGGTTTGAAGTTCTAGTGTAATGGTGAATAGAGTTGAAGGTGGATGTGCTTGCTTTGTTCCTGATGTTCGGGGAAGAGCACTTAGTCTTCCACTATAAAAACATTAACTGAGGGTTTTGAATAGATGCCCTTTATCCGATCAAGACAACCCTTCTATTCTTAGTTTGCTGGAAGTTTTGTGTTTTGTGTTTTTTTTTTTTAATCATGAATGGGTATTGATTGCCTTTTCTCTCATCTTTTTAGATGATCATATAGTTTTTCTTATGATCATGTATTTATTTATTTATTTAAGTAATAAAGGAAAAGAACTGTGAACCTGAAATTTTATACACAGCCAAATTTTCATTTCAGTGAGAGAGAGTAATAAAAATATTCTCAGGCATACAAAGTCTCAGAAGTTTACCGCATAAAAATCCACAATTGAAAATACCTTTAAAGGAAGTGTTCAAGTAAGAGAAACAAATCCAGGACAACCTTCAGGAGATATGGGATGTCAGGGTGATCTAATATTTTGATAAATGTACTCTGTTAAAAAAAAAAAAAGAAGTCTAAGATTGAAGAAAAGAGAATGTTAATCCAGAAGAACTAATGTCGAAAATTCCAAACAAAAACAACATGATGGTGGAGGAGAGGAGATAAATGGGATCTTAAGAAATGCTAATGTGTTTGATTTAGTAAGGGAAAGGTATATCTACTTAGAAGTTTAAGAAATCAACAGTTGTGGGATTTTTCACCAGAGGCCATGAGTTCTTTGATAATAGTCAGGGATGGAAGAAGCAAAGTCATTAAATCCCGATGGCCATCATATCCACCAGCCCCATGTACAGTATGTCTGAATTCAGAACATCCAACAGAAGCCAAAACTCAACTGTGTTCCACTCTTATCAGAATAAGAGGAGAAATATGAAGCCCTACCCCAGTGCCTTGCCTAAAGCAGATATTAGTGGCATCAGTAGTTTAAGGTACCCCCTTTGTGGTTATCTTGAGCTTTGTGTATCCTGGGACAGCCCATCTTGGTTAAGATGCAGGGCGCGTTTCATTGTTTGACGTGGGGAAGGGAACGTGATTGCCAAAGGGGAGGCTGGAAGAGAGAAGTAGCTTCACGTTCTAAGGCAGTTCCTTGTCAGGCCGGTCAATTTTAGCAGAGTGCATGTATGAAAACAGAGGGCCTGGAAAGTAATCTCTAAAACTACTCGTGCTTGGGCACCCCTTGGTACGTCTGCATGTTCTCTCGGACGTACTCATGCTTCTTGGGAACAGTGATGGGTCATTGTGATGGAATGAGGAACACAAAGAATGTAAGATAGGCTGGCTGGCTAGTTCTGATGGCTTTAAGCATAAGAGAGCTTTAAAAAAAATTAGGGGCGCCTGGCTGGCTCAGTCAGAGCATGCAACTCTTGATCTCAGGGTTGTGAGTTCAAGCCCCATGTTAGGCGTGGGGCCTACTTAAAAAAAAAAAGTTAAATTGAAAAAATCAGATACCCAGTATTTTACGTTCTTAGCTCAAACCACAGTCAGAGCCTCTAGGAGTGTCTTTAAAAAAGTCTCTTTTCTCTTAGAACTGCTGAACATAAGCAGCTAAACTCCAGATGCAGTGGCTGATATCGTGGGAACCTATATCACAACATAAGATGAATTTCTAAACCAATCCTGTCCTTCATGAGAAAGTTAAGGCATTGAATAAGATCATATAGGACCTTGGAAATTAGAATGGGGGAATTGACGCATCTGAGTGCCTGGAATTCGTAAAAGTCACTGGACTCAAATGTGATCTAAATTTATGAAGGTGAGGTCACTAGGGCTTATTGCCAGTGGAAGTGGCTTCTTTCTCCCTTCCGTCCTTGGATCCCTTGCTGGTGTCCTCTATTAGCTGAGCCAGCAGAAGACAGCTGACCAGAGAGGCTAGGAAATGCTGTTTGCTGGGGCTAGGGCCCTTGTGATGCAAAATACAATAGAGAAGATGGAGGAATGGCTCTGAAGGCAAGTATGCCCAGGACAGTCACCCCCCTGCTTTCTGCTTGTGCCACTAATGTCAGAAGCCCTGCCATGGCCTCTTATTGTCAAGTGGGATGTACTTTGCGTTCTCCTCAACCCTGTCCCAAGCTCTCGCCTGGTTTGCTTTGCTATTACACCTGGCCCCTGGGAGCGCCTGGGAATTCTTGCCTCCTTTTGCTGAACCATGCTGGAGACTGGGGACTCCTTAAGGGTGCTCTTAGGCCCTAGACGTCACCCTCAGTATTGCTTCTGGTTGTTTGGGTCCCATATTGGGCTCCCAGGGGCTTGCCATCTCCTGGAAAACACCTGGGGGAGGTAGGGACACTGCCCTGGGCTCTTCTCAAACCCCACCCAAGGCATGAACCCTTGACCGAGCTCGGGATCATCTTTAAAGGGATCCTGCCTAAAAGGGTGTCTGCTGGAGTGCTAGGGAAAGCTGATACTGAGAGAGGACCAGGAGCTTTCTGAAAGGGAGGCGTCAGGGAACAGTGGTGAGGGCTCCCGCTGGGAAGCCATACAGACGCACCCTGAGTGAATCAGTATCAAATGGAGAAGGAGAGGAAGAGCCAATAACTACCAGTCAGGTGGGAACTTCCTTATCCCCTACCACTCTCCAGTCCTTCCCCCACTCTGCCCTGGTGTGGCCACTAAAGGCAACTAGCCAGGGGAGGAAGAGCTGGTGACTGAGAGAGAGGAAAGATTGATTGATTGATTGATTGATTGATTACTTTTTCAAATATAAGACATTCTTTTTTTTTAAGATTTTCTTTTTTTTTTTAAGATTTTATTTATTATTTATTTGACAGAGAGCCAGCGAGAGAGGGAACATAAGCAAGGGGAGTGGGAGAGGGAGAGCAGGCTTCCCCCTGAGCAAGGAGCCCGATGCGGTGCTTGATCCCAGAATGTTGGGATCATGACCTGAGCCAAAGGCAGACGCTTAATGACTGAGCCACCCAGGTGCCCCCCTGAGCCAACCAGGCACCCCTAAGATTTTCTATATTTATTTGTCAGAGAGAGAGAGTGAGAGTGCATGAGCAGGGGAGTGGCAGGCAGAGGAGGCAGAGGGAGAAGCAGCTGAGCAGGGAGCCCGATGTGGGACTTGATTCCAGGACCCTGGGATCATGACCTGAGCCGAGGGCAGATACTTAATCAACTGAGCCACCCAGGCATCCCAGAAATTTGGTTTTTTTATGAGACAACTTTCTGTTCTATTTTTTTCTAGCCACATGTACATGTAACTTAGATGCAAAATATTTTTGAATTAAAATTCAAGAAATGTATATTACCAATTGTATATAATCAAATAATTATGAGGACTATACCATTATAAATGAACAACTTCCAATTTCTCTTTTTATAAAGAATTTGTTTATTTATTTATTTATTTATTTGGCAGAGAAGTGCAAACAAGGGGAGCAGCAGAGGGAGAAGCAGGCTCCCTGCTGAGCAGGGAGTTCAGTGTGGGGCTCGATCCCAGGACCCTGGGATCATGACCGGAGCTGAAGGCAGGCACTTAACTGACTGAGCCACCCAGGCGCCCCCCCCTTTTTTTTGAAGATTTTATTTATTTATTTGAGAGAGAGAGCGCACAAGTCAGGGGAGGGACAGAGGGAAAGGGAGAAGCAGACTCCCTACTGAGCAGGGTCCTAACATGGGGCTCCATCCCAGGACCCCGGGATCATAGCCCAAACTGAAGGCAGACGCCCAACCTACTGAGCCACCCAGGTGCCCTAATTTCCAATTTCAACTAGACCTTCAGTTTAGGCCAGAAAGGCTTCAATTTGCTTTCCCAGTTACACTATGATGATTTCAAACTTTGACCTGCTCAGTCTCCCTGCCCCTCTTCCAATCACAGTGCTGTCAGAAAATAGCCATGCCTCCCAAATCTCTGGCTAGTACCCATCTGGGCTTTGGATCCTCTCTCTCCTGCCTCCTTAGTAACCTTATCCTTTCAATTGTATCCACTCTGCTGTCTCTTCAAGCTTATCTTTGGTGCCTCCTTTCCAAAAGGCTGTAGGCATACACGGTTCACTCCATCTCAAAGACGACCCTTCCTGGATCCTATGTCCCCTCTAGCTATGTTCCTTTCCCTTCACAGCCAGTGCTTAGAAGATTTGCCCGTATCTGCTATACCCAGGGCTTGCCTACCAGCTGCTCATCAGGCACTGCAATCCGGCTGCTGCCCAGTCCTCCCCATGAGCTGCTCCCTGAGCCCCCAGTGACCTCACCTTGATGAACTGAGCCCACATCTCACGTGGCCTCTGTGTCACTTAGGAATGCTTTGGAATGCAAGTGAGAGTGTTGGAAGAATGGGGAACAACAGAACCTTCCCATGCTCTTGCTGATGTATAAATTGTCACAGCCATTTGGGAAAACTTTTGGCAGCATCAAATAATGCCGAACATCTGTGTTCCCTGTGAGCCAGCAATTTCTATTCCGAGGTAGATACCTGACGGAGATGTGAACAGATGTGCAACAAAAGAAATGTTCTACAACATTCAAAGCAGCATTATTTGTAATGGCCTCAAACCCAGATGTGCTTAGACAGTAGAAGAGAACAGCATACAGAAATGAGAACGATCTAATATAGGTTGAACGATATAGGTTGAGCAGAAGATAAGCCAGTAAAAAGTACCTAAGAAAGAATAGCCAATGAGGTAGGAGGACCAAGAGTGCATGATGTCAGAAAACAAGAGAACAAAGTGTTTCAAAGTGGGAGTGGTTGGCCATGTTGAATAGTACTGAGAGGGCAAATAAAAACAGAGAACAGAGAAGGGACCACGCGATTTGCATAGAGATAGTAGTTTCAGTAGCATGGTGGGGAAGAAACCAGAAAGCAAGCTTATATGATGGTGGTAATTGTCTATTAGAGAGGGAGCAATTGGTAATTCAAGAGAGAGCTGATAGAGGTTAAGATCCATAGAAAAAGTGGAAGCATTGGGCAACAGAACGAGAGTAAAAGACCATGTCTTATTTGTATCTAGTAGCTTCTAGCACAGTGTCTAGTACATAAGAAGGACTCAAGAAATGTTACTCAATCAGTGAATAAATGAGCAAATGAAAGAATGGAAGGATGGCAGATTCAGGGCTGAAGAATAAACTAGGTCAAACAACTTCAGAGTAAGGAAAGAAGGGCATCTTGAATTAACAGGGTTTCTTCAGGGACTTTGGAATCCTGGGCTTTTTCTCTGGGAGAGGGTTGACAGATTTCAATCCCAGTTGAAGGTGGGAGAAGGAATGAGGCACTGTCAATGGTAGTTACCTTGGCCAACTTTCAAGGTACTAATCTGCTAGAGCAGAATGCAGGGAGGGTTCTGGGATCATCTACTTAACCTCTTTCTCTCCCAGTCTCTCCCTTTCTGGGAGACTCATGAAAGATGAGTATGCATCTTTATGAACACAAGTGGGATAGGGGATTTAAAAAGTGACAGTCCCACGTTCATTTACCCATCTGGTCAGCAGATATTCATGGAACAGTCTTGTATAGGGGAAAGTTTTAAGTGCAGGATTATGCGGGGACTTCTCATTTGTTTGTGCATCTGTTTTGTTTTGTTTTTGCTTGAAGTGCTTTGTCTTCTAAGACAGCAGGTGATTCCACGAACTGCACAAGTAAAGTAGTATTTGAACTGGGCTGCCCATAAAATCTTGGTGGGACTCGTGCAACATGAGTGAAAGGTATTGCAGATGATGCGGCTTGTGGAATACAGCAAGCAGAGGCTGGAAGTAAGCCAATCTGGGAATCGCAGTATCCGTGGCTGGCCCCAGCGTCTTCTAGGTGTTTCATCAGGAGGAGAATTAGGATTCCTATGATCTTTCCTCCCAACCTTCAGTCGGAGGAACCAAGGAACCTATACAGGTGGAGGCAGAGTGAAAGCCAGCTGTAGCGTCCGACCCACCCACATTAACCATCCTACATCCCACGCTGGACTGCATTCCTACATTCCCAGCAACCTGCAAACACCCTGGAAGGCTCAGGTAGCCCAACCCGGACCCAAGCCGACTGTCGCCCTAGGGAAGGCAGGCAGGCACAGGAACTGCGTCTGCTTGGCTCTTGCTTGGCTTGAGCTCTTCACACGTGGAGTCACCCCAACGGTCCACACCGCCGGAGCCGGGCAGGGGCGGGGCTCTTTGGCGCCAATGGGCGGGCAGAAGGTAGCGCGCGTGCGCACGGCGAGTCGGGTCGGGGGGGCGGGGCCACGTAAAAGCGTTCTGTGAACGGGTGCTGGCGAGGTTCATGTTGGATGCTTTGCGTCTGAGGAGAACTGCTTGGAAACGGGGCAGTGAGGGTGAGTGAACCCGAGAACACCTGAGACCGGGGCTTCGGCCTCTGAGGCCCGTGACTCGACCCTAGGTAATGAGGTCGGTGGGGCCAGCACGCAGGGGTCCGCAGCAGGGCAGGATTCCGGCGCCCTTCTTCCCCGCTCGGAGCCTCGGGCTCAGGTCGGGGGGCCCGAACGGCCTGGTTGGGGACTCGGCTTCTGAGCTGCCTCAAGAAGCTTAGCCGGCTGGGAGCAGAGCCTCTTTCCTGGAATAGAGGCCGCCGGGGGCTTTGAAGCCAGATGGGTCCGGCCGGGGCCAAGTCCCTGCTTTCTTGGACGACCTGTACGGGGCCCCGGCCGTTACTCTCCGTCTGCCGCCGGTATGCCCGTCTCGGTTCAGGAGAGAGAACAAACAGGTCCTGGGCCGGGCGAGTGGAAGGCAGGGGAAGCGGACCTCCTCTTGTATCTCCTGTCTGGGCATGGCACCGCCAAGCACCCGGCGCCCAAGCCAGAAACGTGGGCGTCATTCTCCCGTCCGGCACGGCACCCCTTTACCCACTCAGTCGAATCCATCGAACATCTCCCTTAGTTATTTCCACTTCATCCCTGATCCACAGCCCCTCTGCTGCCGCTAGTTCAGGCCACCATTTCCCCTGGACTACCTCAGTAGCCTTCTGACTGGTCCCCTGTACCTCTTGATCCTCTGTAGTTTATTATGTACTGGAAAGCCAGAGTGATATCTTAAAACAGATCTGATCGTCACTGGACGCCTTCCCCCACTCGTTTTCCGTCCTTCAGTGGGTTCTCAGTGTTCTTGAAAGCTCTAAAACAGAGCTTATATAGGCCCTTCATGAACTGTCTTTTTACTCTTTTTGCCTTACTCTAGTTCTCTTCTCCCCTCTGCTCCAATGGATTAGGTTCCTTGGCCAAACAACCCTCCTTATCAAATGGACGAGGTATAGTTCCTGCTTATCCTAGAGTACCAGATTTCAGTTCCCTGCCAGCCTGCAGAATTATTCCGACAAGCTAATCATATCCTTCCATCTGCCTCTACTGTGTCTTCAACCTTTTTTTTCGTTCCTGGATTGGACCAAGTTTTTTACAGGCTTAGGTGTTGGTTATATTTTTTTCATTCTGCCTGAAGTACTACACTTTAGTTGAAAAAATCCTTCTCATCCTTCATGTGTTACTCAAGGTGTGGGTTGGGGTTTCGGTGGTACTCCGTGGGTGTGTTTACTGGTCTCTTTTCGACCCAGGCTGTAGTCAAGTGTAACGGGAGCCCATATGGGTCACAGTTCTGTCCTCTGTCTTCAGTACCTTGTGTGGCACCAGGCTGTTAGTAAAGACTGTGTTGCTTGAATGCATAAATGAAGCATGTCTGCTCCATGGGCTCCCCAAATAAACATATAGATCGAGTTATTAAATGCCCTGCTTTTCAGAACCAATTCTCAACCCCCACCCCCAACCCATGTAGCAATTTCTTTGGCCTAGGAACCTGGCTCTGTTCTTGCCTTCAGTCCAGGACCATAGCAGTGGTAAATGGGAAGTATTGTTCAGAGTTTTTCTTTGGCACTGATTTTGGGTACAGGATGTCTGGATATTGGTGAGTATGACTGCTTTGAGTCTGAATTAACTGAGGGCCGCTGGCAGGAGAGAAGAGCTGCTAACAGCTGCTGCAGTCTTTATGGGAGGAAGGCTGGCTCCAAACTCTTACATGCTGATAGAGCCAATGACACAATGGGAGGAGAGGGTGGGAGAAGCTGGCCACGCCAGCCCTAGTGGGAGGGCACGAAAGAGAAGTTATTTTTCCAACTTAGGCCATATCTTCTGTGATAGGGAACAACATATCTGGGTGCCAGAACCCATTGCCCTGAGTCAGATGTGAAGGTGCGCTATTCTCCGGGCAGCTTTACACTTTGTGATTGGTTGAGTAAGGGAGAGACAGATAAGATAGGCTCCTGGCCCTCACAGAGGGAGGCAAAGAGAACAGTGTGTGACTGTATGTTGTGAGAGGCTGCAGACCGAGGTGGGAGGAGAGAATGACTGGTGTGGCTGGAAGAATCCCTGGATGACATGTGAACGTGGCCTGGAAAGGAGAGAGAGGACAGATTAATGGGCCAGTGGGAGCAAAGGCCCTGGGCCTGGAAGAGGCTGCTGAATCAGCGAGGGGAGCCCTGTTACACTCCAGGCACTGCAAAAGACCCACCACTGAGCATAGTCTGGCACTTTCCTCCTAGAACTGAGGCTCCTCCTTGTGAAGGATGTCTCAAAGCATGGGTTGGGTTCTGAAGTTGTTTTCAGAAGTCTTTCCTTTGGATTTTTTTCTAGTCTGGCCTTTGTAATTTCTCAAAGAAGGCAGTGAGCTTGGGAACTGCTAGGGCTTATCTACCGGGCTGTTTGCTCATGGCCTTGAACTAAGTCATTAGGGTATGGGTGATGCAACATGTTCTTCAGGCAAGGGGAGTTGTTTATGTTTCTTTTGGAATGTGACAGTTTAATTTGTTAGGTGACAGTCAGATTCCCTGTTTTCGTTGTAGCTCTTGGAAGGAACGTTCCTCCTCTGTAGATTGGGCTTTTATTGTGTTCTGTTAGAAACCTGCTACAGTGAACCAATATGGGACATGTTCAAAACCAGTGGTTCTTGGCCTTTATTCTGCTTCCCTAGAAGAAGGGGTAATGTGGACCCATAGTTACTGTATTGCTTATCACTTGGTTGCTTTTTGGTGTTATTTCAGTAGAACCTGTCCCTCTTACACACACTTACAATTTGATATATTAAGCCTCCAACCATATAGTTATAGGAAATGGTGCTATGGGTTCATTGATTACTCAGCTGATAGGTATCTCCAAAAAAAAAAAAAAAAGGTTTTATGCTCAGTTACATGGAGATTAAAACTTGGCAGCATACCTGTGAAGGTGAGATTCCCCCCCAACCCCTAAGGGCCATGGCACATAGGCTGAGAACTGCCAGCTTTTGTGTCAAGCCCTGTTGCCTGATGCTGGGAATATGGATTTGGTCCCTGCCCTTAGAGAGCTCAGTCCAGCAGGGAGCACTTACCAGTAATCAGGCAGTTCTCAGGGTCACATTCACAGCAGTTGTTAGACAGGACCCTTCTGAAGGGAGGCAGTGGGGAGCATACGGGAAGGATGCCTAAGCCAGACTTGGAATTGAAGAAGGCTTGCTGGAGAGAGAGATGTCTGTTGTGCATGAGTCTAAGAGGTTTGGGAGGAACTGGCTTTCCTCTCTGCTCTCTCTCCTGTCCCAGAACTCTAAGATACGTGGTTAGACCAAGCTGCTCTGCTCTGGCCTGGGCAGTCACTGCTGGGAGTAACCTGAGACCTTGTTTTCAGGTACCAGGTACAGTGGCAGTGGCCTTGTCAGGGTCTGAACAGTTTTATTTGATAAAACTGGAAATGTAGTTTCTGTTCCTGAATTGTTTTCTAGAGATGAGAATTAAATGAAAGCCCCCCCCATACAGATTGGAACAAAATTATGGGATAAATTACATTAAATACATATTTATAAAGAAAAAAATATGTTTTTAGTAGAAACTTTGGAATTCATAGAAAAAAAGAGGAAAAATCAGAATCACACCTCATAATTCAGAAAATAATATTTAACAGTTTTTAGTCACTCTTCTAGGAATGAAATATACAGACACTTTTTTTTTCTTACAGAACTATTCTTTATAGACTGGCAGGCTGCTCTTATTTTAAATGTATATTAAGAATCTTTTCTTATTGTTAAGTATGACATTGCATTATGATGTCCCTATACAGTAGTACGATTAGATGCTGCTTTTTGGCCCCCTGGAAGTTATATCCCAGTGATGGTTGTTCCCTTAGGGAGGGGACTGTTGGAGGGAATACCGTGGGAAATATTCCCATACGTTGTAGGGATGACACTGTCCCAGAGTCCCACCTTTTGGGATGGGTGAGGGGGCTGCATCACCGGTACTTCTTAGCCCCAGGTGCAGGGAGTAGAGATAGCAGCAGCTTTGGAGTGAGCTGTGTGTGTGGTGGGTGCAAGGGAATGACCAGTACCTTAAGCTTTCTCTTTACTGCTGTCAGTTTGGGGTTGTGGCTACAGTTGGCTCTTTAGAAATCACTGGCCTTGGGGCGCCTGGGTGGCTCAGATGGTTGGGCGTCTGCCTTTGTCTCGGGGTCCTGGGATCAGCCCCAGGTTGGGCTCCCTGCTCGGCGGGGGGCCTGCTTCTCCCTCTCCCTCCTCCCCTCCCCCTCCTCCTCATGCTGTCTGGCTTGCACACAGCAATTAAAATTAAAAAATCTTGAAAGAAAGAAAGAAAGAAAGAAAAGAAAGAAAGAAAGAAAGAAAAGAAAGAAAGAAAGAAAGAAAGAAAGAAAGAAAAATCGCTGGCCTTGTTACCAGCAGAATCTTCTATGCCTTTTGGAAGGTGAATGTGTAGTCTTTGTGTTGGAGTGGAGGTCTCTTGGCGGTCCTTCACCTTCCTTTTTGAGGTCAGTCTATAAGCCCCTGGAAGGACTGGTAATTTTAGTTTAACAAACAGTTAGTAGAAGCCTGCCTGAGCCTTGGTGGGGAGTGCTGGGACCGAAGCACTCCTGCCCTCAGGAGCTTGCGGTGGAGCTGACTATGTCTTGTTGACCACAATTCCAGGTCTAGCCAAACTCTGGGAGTATTTGATGGCATCCTATGTAGTTCTTCTTTCCACTGCTCTTGCACTGCTCTTTCACAGTGGTTGGGTTACCTGCCTCTGTCACAGTCCTGGGAGATGGATGAGGCAGGGGTTAATGTCCTTTTCTACGTGTCCCCAACTGTAGGCCTTCATGTGACCTGCCTCATTGCTTCCCTTAACTACCACATTCCTATCTCTGGTCTTGCTCCACTAAGTACCTTCCCCTCACTGTGCTGCTGGATGAGCCATTCTGAAATCTAGCTCTATCTCCTCTCCCATTCACAAATCCTCAGTGGTTCCCCATTCATCCTCCAGAAACTTCAGCCTAGTGTGCAAAGCCCTATCCCATACAGCCTAGTCAACCTCTGTGTCCTTTGTCCTCTGTTCTGCCTGCTTCATACCCTCTAGGCTGTTCCCATCTGAACCACTTGGAGTTTCTTTCCCACTTGTCTGACCTGCTTCTCGCTCACACCATTGCTGTAGTCCTTCAGTCCCTGCACATCCAGTGTGTGCTTGTCTGTCCAGGCCCAGAAGTGTCCCCAGGTCTGTCAGCCTTCCCTGATGCCCTGATTTTCCCTCACCCAGAGGAAATTTCTTCCTCTGAACTTTCAGTTTTGTTTTTCTTTAGAACACCTCACTTTCTGCCTTATTAGTGTTCTTCATAGGAAGTATTTTACCAGACTGTAAGCTTCTTGTAGACAGGAATAATCTTCAAATCCCTGTAAGCTCTCATTGAATTGCTTGGCATTCTGAAGGAACTTTAGGAAATGTCATGGAGCCCTCCCACCCCCCATTTGAGTGATGGGGACTTGGAGTACCCAAGGTCATCCCACAGTCTAGTGGCAGAGCTGGCCTTGGGCCCAGTTGGACATGTTCTTTTCTGCAGTCTTGTTCCTTTCACTGAGTTCCTTCCCCAGGAGCACACTGTGTCACATTTTGAAAGAACCTTAGCTCTGGTGTTTTCACCTGCACCTTCTGTGTTCCCCACCTCCCAGGTACCAGCGACCATGCGATCTCTGTGGCTGCTCAGAACCCCCTTCCTGTGTGGCCTGCTCTGGGCCTTTTGTGCTCCGGGTGCCAGGGCTGAGGAACCTGGGGCCAGCTTCTCCCATCCCGGCAGCGTGGGCCTGGATAAGAATACAGTGCACGACCAAGAGTACGTATTCAGCCAGGGCTGGGGTCCTAGGGCCTCCCATCCGCAGCTGCAGCCTGTGGCCAGCTGCGATGGCTCCCTCCATCCGGTCTTCCTTCCATTATTTGTACAACTTGACATTTTTCAAGAATAATACTTAGTCCTTAGAGCCACCTGTAAATCAGGCAGTCTTTTTTCCATCATTGTTTGATAGATGGAGGATCTTGAGGCCCACATGGGATAAATGACTTGCCTGAATTCATTCTGTCCCTCTCTCTTTCACCACAGACAGACATGCAGACACCGCCCCAATACACACATTCATACTCGTGTGTGCACACACATTCTCACACACATACAGACAAGTAGTAATGGCAGAACCCAGGATAGAACTAAGGTTTCTTGACTGACCAGACATTTTTCTTTTTTTATTGGCACATTTAAACATTGAGTTATTTGTTGAAACTTTTGTCCTTGACCAGTTAGCCTCACACATTGTTATCCTTAAATTGGTTTGAAAACATTTTTTTAATTGCTAGCCCCCAAAGGTGTTATAACAGCATTCTAATAATAAAGAGGGAAAAACACTTCTAATCTTGCCAGCCTAACAGGTGAACTGTTTGACTTTTTCCCTGCCCCTTTCATGGCCTTGCCCGTATCTATCATCCTTAAGTGTGCTCTGCCACGGTTTCTGTTTGGTTTTCTGGGATGGGTGAACTTTAAGATCTTGACCTTTTCAGGATTTAAGTTTTTGGCATGATCCTGAGGTTGTTGCCGAGTGGTCTGAGTCTAACTGTTGGTTTTTAGGCATATCATGGAGCATCTAGAAGGTGTCATCAACAAACCAGAAGCAGAGATGTCCCCACAGGAGCTGCAGCTCCATTATTTCAAAATGCATGATTATGATGGCAATAATTTGCTTGATGGCCTAGAACTCTCCACAGCCATTACTCACGTCCATAAGGAGGTAGGTCAGCCGTGGCTCTGTGGACAGCCTCCCCCCACCGCCCCCGGCATTTCCATCCCCAGTCTTGATGGACCTGTGTTGTCCTTGTACAACAGTATTGCTGCATCTCCTTTTTCTGCTTGCCATTCCATTCTGCCTCTTCCCATTCAGAGCCCCTTCTAACAAAGGGTGACCTACTGAGGCAGAAGCCCTAGGGCCTTGTATCTCTGACAAGTGCTACAGGCATTTCTCCTGCACCCTGGAGTTTGAGAACCAGTGCCCAAAGGACAGACCACATTAAAATGCAGAGCAGGGGAGAAATTGTTTTATTTGAGGAGAGTGGTGAACCAGGGGACCAAGGGGTCGAGGGACTCAGCAATAATTGAGGATTTGTATGATATTATACAGTTATCCATATGAAGCCGTTTATAGAGCACTTTCAAGTGGGTTAGAGAGCTCGTTTGATCTTTGCAACAGCCTGTGAGTAGGCAGGGCAGGTACTGTTATTACCTCGAGTTTAGAGGTGAGGGAACTGAAATCAAGAAGTTCTGTCTCCAGGTCTAGTGTCTGTCCCACTCTGCCACACTGCAGTCTCTATAGGGAGGAAGACAGACAGAGCTGGGGATGTGCGTGTGCTCCTATTGGCTGCCAGAAGAGCAGATTTGGGTTTGCTTTGAAGGCAGTGGGGAGCACTAATGGCTTAGTGCGGCAGAATGGCAGTGTCACGGGAAGATCGTTGGCTGTGGGAGGCAGACTGATGGATGTGGGGAGTGACTTGCATCAGGGAGAGAACCTGGGATTCAGCAGTCCTGGCAGGACAGGCTGGTGGTGGTGGTAGGAGAGCAAAGGGTGCACAGGGGTCGAGGTGGCAACGGAAGAATCAGCCAAGGATGTGAGCAGCGTTAGCTTAGCACTCGGCACAGTGAGTGCTGCTGTATCTGCTTCTGGAGCAGGGCCAGTACCTTCACCCCCCAAATTGTAACAGGTTCTTCTGGTCAGCAGCGCCTTCCTCTTCTTGTTCTGACCCCAAGATGCTGTCCAGTGCAGACTGCTTGCACTTCTCAGTGCACGTTGTGCCCAGAGCTGACCCTCGGGAGAGCCTGGGTTGTGAGCTTTTCTCTAAGATGGGTTTGTGGGAATTAGGAACCTCATAATTCTGTGTAAGCCAGACCTAGCTTTCTACAGCGAACGCGTATTACTTTTGTAATTAGGAAAGAATGGAAAGTAATTTTTAAAACAAATAAGCAAGGGCCTGCTTTGATTGCATCTTTCTTTTTAACTGGCAAATATAAATCTAAATTGGATTGTTGTGAATTGACTCTGATATGTGGTTTGTGGATTCTGAGAAGTAGCCACATGCTACACTAAAGGAGCTTTTGGACACATGAGCACGGACATTTTAGACATTAGCTAAACACTTCCAGTAAAATGTGCGACTAATCATTGTCTAATTTGTGTTTTGTAGGAAGGGAATGAACAGGCCCCACCAATGAGTGAAGCTGAACTGATTAACTTAATAGATGGTGTTCTGAGAGATGATGACAAGAACAATGATGGTTACATTGACTATGCTGAATTTGCAAAATCACTGCAGTAGACATTGTTTGGCCACCTAGTTATATGCAAATGTGACCTGTTACAATGTGATCGAACACTTTTGGTAATGCAAAATAACTCATTTCCAACTACTGCGACAGCACTTTGGTAAAAACCTGTAGCAGTTTATTACACTGGGGTGAGAAAGAGAGATCAAGAGAAATATAAGAGAAATGGGACCCATCACAGTCCCCAAGTACTGTTCAATCTCTTACTGGACAAGGGCTTGATTATAGAATCCTTTTAAGAATATTGGATAATTGGAGCGTAGTACTCAGGAACTTGACTGTAGAACACCGATAGTCTCTTGGTTTTCATTCATGCTACCTGAAAAGTAAGACAAGCTTTGCCAAGTGGACACACTTTTCAGTAACAGTGAAGGAATAGCATAAATGCCAAATTTTTCCCCTGGTGGATCCTGTCTCTTGAGGTAACGTGGTCAGTATTCTGCAGAGTTCCCCCGGCCTGAATGATGACGTGCCCCTGGGCAAGGGAGTATTCGGCTATTTCAAAGCCGCTGCATAAGAAGGAAGCCAGATCCTGAGTTCAGCTCACCTTTGTATCTAAGATTCTGTATCTTCTGGCACTTGGAAATGACACACCATTGACCTACGTGATTAACATTTTTTAGTTTTTCAGTACTTTATAGAACTACTGCCACATCCTTTCTTTTATGTCTTCTTCAACTTAGGAAAGACCTTGAATTTAAAAGTGTTCTTTATTCTAATCATTAGCAAATGTTTAGCTTTCTTAATATTTGTATTTAACCCTTGTTTCTAGGGTTTGTGTTTGAGGTTTAGGAACTATATGGGACACAAGGACTGTATCCCTCCTGCTTGGTGCAGCGGGGGTAAAGCTACTAGCTGGTCTTGCCTAAGTGAGGAGTGAGATCACCACGCACCAATTGCTGCAAGCTATGTTTAGAAGGAATGGTGTTTAAATTACCTCTTCTAGCTTCAATATGTGAATTCTTTCAGATCAGGAAAGATTAGAAATAGAAGCCTAAAAACGTTAACAGTGCGAATCTCTTTAATGTTTGAAAATGAGAAACAGCAGCAAATTGTAATTTGGTTTATTGGATGTGATGGATGTGCGGGATGGAAAACCCAAAATGATAGTTGAATGGGGGAGAAAACTGCATAGGATTTGCTGTAAGACGTATAGAGACTTATTTTCGTTATTAAAGTATTCTTATAAGAAAACATGTATTTGTAAAAATGGTTTCTTGTGTCAAGTATTTGTGCAATCAGAGCTGAATTGTAAACTATTCTTGTAATATCTAGTTATTTTGAAAGATTTATATGATGGATCCTGGATATATGACCAATAAAAGTGTTGAAACAAAATAAAGAGCAGTTGATTTCGTCCACATAGGGGTCTTCTCCTCCCACGTGAAGGTTTTGTTAATTTAATACAGATGTTTACATGTGCCTACCCCATCACAGGCCCTACGACCCTCCCTGGCTATGCCCTGTTCCTTTTGGCAGGGGTAGATTCCAAGTAATCAGTCGCTTTCCCCTTTGATGCATTTCTTCTTCTGAATGAAATCACTTTTTGGACCTTTCTTCCCTGGCCACGTTCAGATCATGAGAGCATTGTCTAGCTTAGGAAAATGCTGTGTTTTCTCCTGGAGTCTGGCGACTGTTTTTTCTTTGCCAGAAAATTTAATTAGGTAGCATTTTTGAAAGCTTCCCAGGTCCAAGCAAAAAGCACAGTCTCCCCTGGCGTTTTGGGAGTAGCACTTCGTTCTGCCATTTGAAAAGGAAAGAGGGACGGAGGGAAGGAAGTTAACCATTGCCTTCTCTCTCCCTTGCCCCCCAAGATCCTTGGATCTTGCACTGGCTCTTCGTCATCCAGAGCTGCCCCTCTGGATGGATCTAATGAGTGGCTCATAGCAGAACGTCATACTGAGCTGGCAGCTAGGAAGGGACTGGGGCAACTGGAGAGAGAAGCAGATCCTCAGGAGGCAGAGTCACCCCATTAAATAGACAAGACGGACACCTCCTTCCTCCTCCACAGCTGGCTTCTCTTTATAATTATTTCATTCTGGCCTTTGTGGTCCTGTTTAGCAAATGTCCCTAGTAGGAGGAGCCTGTGATATGAGGGACATAGAGACATTCCTTGCATACCCTCTCTTGACCTCTTCTCTCCTACACAATACCTTAGCCTTCTCATAGCCCGTCCCAAGGATTTTTCAGAATGTATAAGGAACATCTCTGTACTTCAGGTTCCTTGTCTCTAAAATGGAGATAAACATACCCAAGGGAGGCAGCCTTATATGAGCGTAAGCTTTGGACTCAGGTAGACCCAAGTCAGAATCCCAGGCTTGCTACTCCCCAGCCATAACTTAAAATTTAGCTTCTCATATATATAAAAAAAACTGCAATAAAACTTACTGAGAGGTTAAGAGAATTAACAAAATGAGAGAAAATGTAGAAAGCATCTAGTAAGTCCTGACACAGAATATTTTATTTTATTTATTTTTTTTTTTTAAAGATTTTATTTATTTATTTGACAGAGATAGAGACAGCCAGCGAGAGAGGGAACACAAGCAGGGAGAGTGGGAGAGGAAGAGGCAGGCTCATAGCAGAGGAGCCTGATGTGGGACTCGACCCCATAACGCCGGGATCACGCCCTGAGCCGAAGGCAGACGCTTAACCGCTGTGCCACCCAGGCGCCCCGACACAGAATATTTTAAACTCTGAGTCACCCATTCCTCACTCTGGCTGGAGAGCCCGGGCCCCTTCCTCATTGCAGTGGGGGCTGGAGGGGCTGTAAAGGGATTGATGCCTCCTCAGGGGCAAGGGTTGAAAGATCTTCTCTGTTTAGGTTATTCCATTGAATGGCTAGATCATGGATATCAATCCATTTGTTGAGGAACTACAGAACAAGTTAGGATGCTCTGTGTGGTGTTACAATTAGATGTGATGTCTTTAATATACTCTTACTTGTTGAGGAAATTGAATTACTGCAGTTTGAAATTCGTAAGCCTTAGTAAATATTGCTAAATTGCTATCCAGAAGAGTTGTACTAATTAATACTTAATCTTTATTGTCTATGAAGAACCTATTTCCTTTAGCTAGACCCATAGCATAACCCAACAAGTTTCTCTAAACACAGAGTGATGAGACATTAGTGCTTTTAATTTTTGGCTAGTCCTGCATTTGTTCATTTGTTGATTCATTCATTGAGTGTTTGCCATGTAACCTCTCTGACCTAGATTCTGGATTTCAATTCCTTCTAGAGAGGAGAAAAAGAAAAAAGCCTTTTTGTCATATTCCAGATTCCCCTGAAGGTGTTATCATCAGAGGACAGAAATATTCTTACATAGCATCCCCAATAAAAACAAGAGCTAAATCACATTTCTACCTCAAGAGGAAATCCATTTTATCAAGGACCCAACCAAAGATCTAACATTCCAACTAGGGAATTAGCAGAAACTATGAACATTATGTCTGAACTTTTGGATGTTAAAAACAAACAAACAAAACCCAGGAACTCTCCTTTTGGGAAGATGGAATAGATGCACTTCTCTCTATTTCTCTAATGAAGTACAACAAAACCCTGGGAAATTGTATTTAAAGCAAACATTAGGAGACTGAAAGGTGGGGAAAACAAGGCAGACTGGTTAGGGACATTGCGATATAAGCAAATACATGGCGGTGAGTTCGTCTTGTATTTGTTGTTCTGTTTTGTTTTGTGTTTTTGCCAAATATATCCCAGACTTAGAGCTGAGGAAGCTGGCAACCCAGAAATTCCAAAAGGAGCACACATAAAAAAGCCCCAACAAAAACATGCTGTCTCAAGCCAGGGAATGAAGAAAAGGGCAATCTCACAAGACGGAAAACTTTCAGACAATAATGGCTGTATTCCAGCCAAACACTACAGGGGAGACGGTGGCCCTGCCAGCAAAGGCCAAGCGGGGAGCCTGGGCTTCCATCCTTGCCAGGCTGTAATGAGGTGTCGTCCTCCTTCTTGCATCTGAGGTGATGCCAGAGGAGGCCAGGTAGGGAGCTGGGACTTTAATTCCTCCCACTCCCTGGGCAGTAACAAGGCCCCTCTCCTACCCACAGGGTCAGTGGAGAACACATGGGGAACCTGGCCCTGGAGTTACACCCCCAGCTGGCTGAACTAATATTCCCCTCCCCCTTCCTGCTGAGTGTGTCTGAGGAGGACTGGTGGAGGGTCAGGACTTTTACCACCCAGTGATAACAACACCACCTCTACCTCAGTGTCAGTAGAGACCCTGTGGGGAATCCAAACTCCCAACCCCGCCCAGCAGGAAGGAGAAGCTGCTGGCCTTGGGTTTTGATGTAGGCTGAGTGGGGAGTCGACTTCTCCCTTCACATGTCGTGAAGGAGGCAACTCCTGCCCGTCCCCTGCCACACTGGTGTCATGGAAAACCAGTTAAAACAGGTTTAAATAAGATCCAGTCTCATATAATACAAAAATGTCCAGGTGTCAATCAAAAATCACTCATCATACCAAGAACCAGGAAGATCTCGAACCAAAGGAAAAAGATGCCAGCACTCAAAGCAGGTGTTAGAATTATCTGGTGAGGGTTTTAAAGCAGCCATGATAAAAATACTTAAACAATTAGGAACATGAAACCAATAAAAAAAAAACAAACCCAAGTCTCAGCAAAGAAATAGAAGATATAAAGGGTAGCCAAATGGAAATTTGGGAATTAAAAAATATGATAACCACAATAAGTACTTCAACAGCAGAATGGAGGGCATAGAAGAAAGAACCAGTGGACTGGAAAATAGAACAATCTATGTTACCCAGTCTGACCAACCCAGAGAGAACAGATTAAAAAAAAAAATTGCATGGACTTCAGGGACCTGTGGGACTATAACAAAAGACCTTATGTTCTTCCTGTCATCAGCCCCAGAAGAGGAAAGAGGTTGGAGCTGAAGAAGTTCTCAGAGATATAATGGCTGAAAACTTCGTAGATTTGACAAAAGACATGAATCTAGAGATGTATGAGCTGAGCAAACCCTGAAGAGAATAAGCCCAAAGAAACTTACTGAGACTCACCATAGTCAAACTTCTGAAAACTAAAGACAAAAAACAATAACAACAACAACAACAACAAAAAACTCAAAAGTAGCGAGAGAGAAACAACAGCTTACCTATAAGGGAAAACAACTCGAATAATGGCATATTTCTCATCAGAACCCATGGGAGCTAGAAAGAAGACGCGCAATAATTTTCAAGTATCAAAAGGAAAGAACTCTCCATTCAGTATTCTAAATCTGGTGAAAATATCCTTTAAGAGTGAAAGGGAGGGGCGCCTGGGTGGCTCAGTCAGTTAAGTGGCCAACTCTTGGTTTCAGCTCGGGTCATGAACTCAGGGTGGTGAGATCGAGCCCCACATTGGGGAGTCTGCTTCAGATTCTCTCTCCCTCTCCTCCATTTCTCTCTCTCTCTCTCAAATAGATAAAATCTTAGGGGGAAAAAAGAATGGGGATAAATCGAGATAATTCTCAGACAAAAGAAAACAAAGAACATTTGTCATCAGCAGGCCTGCCCTAAGAGAATAGCTAATGGAAGTTTTTTAAACAGAAAGGACACAGTAAAAGAAGGAAACTTAGAACATCAGGGAGGAAGAAAGATCATGGAAAACAAGAATATGGATACACACAATAGACTTCTCTCAAATTTTGTAAATTATGCTTAATAGTCAAAGCAAAAATTACAACAGTCTGATGTGGTTCAAAATATATGTCGAGGAGATATTTAGGATAATTATATTGCAAATGGAGGAGGGTAAGAATAATAGAAAGAAAAGCAAGTTTTCTCTACTTCACCTGAACTGGTAAACTCTAAAATGGGACAGCCACGCTGGAAAACAGTTTGGCAGTTCTTAAAAAAAGAAGCATGTAACTATCATACGACTCAGGAGTTGCATTCCTGGGCATTTATGTTTGCACAAATCCCCGTACACCAGGGTTTATTTATAATAGCCAAAAATCAGAAACAACCCAAATAGCCTTTGACAGGCGAACAGTTGAACAAGCTCTGGTATGTCCATCCCACCGGCGTCCTGCTCAGCAATCCAAAGGACCAAACTGTTGATAATGAGGAACCACTTGGAAGACTCTGCAGAGAATTATGCCGAGTAAGGATTCCTGAAGTGACAAAAATCATAGGAAGGGATTAAGGAGGGGTGGGAGCAGGTGAGAAGCGGGCATGGCTGTAACAGGGCAACAGGAGGCATCCTTGTGGTGAAATGATCTGTATCTTGACTAAATCAGTGTTGATATCCTGGTTCAGATATTGTATTATGGTTTGGGATGATGCTATCATGGGGGGGGGACCTGGGTCAGGGGTGCAGAGGATCACTCTTATTTTTTACAACTGCACATGAATTATCTACAATTATCTCAAGATAAAAGCTTAAAGAAATAGTATTGAAAGACACAGTCTTCTCAATACCACAGTGGCCATTTTGAACTTGAGGCCCCTGGGACAGTGTCAGGACAGGCCTGTTGCTTAGGGTCTGAGGCCTGGGGCTGTATTGGCAGTGCTCACGATTATAGTCTTCTTTTGGCAGCTTTCAGAGAATTTTCTTTGCTCTGCCAGAGTTGAAAGGAAACATTGCACTGGGCCTCCTCTGTCCATGAATTTCTAATTGCCTTCCCACTGGGCTGCTGGGGAAGAATGAGCAGGTCATGCCTGCCAAGGCCAAAAGGCCCTGCTGCCCAGAGAGGGGAGAGAAAGTGTGAAGAGGTCCTTGTGCCCTGGGGGAGTGCGGTAGGGGGGCTGGCCTTAGTGGAGGCTGGAGGACTGAAGCAGGCTGTGCGCCCTTGTCCCTGGCTGTGGCTATAGCCAAAGACAGCAGAGCGAGGGGAGGTGTGGCCATACTTGTGAATCTGAGAGAAGAGATCCTGCAGTTGTCCAAACTGAGATCTTGGGGAGAAGCCTTGAACTTCATGGATATTAGAGAATCAGAATGCAGGAAATAGGGAGGACTTCTCTAGGAGGCAGGCTTTGGTATCCATAGCCAAGTTCTGTGGGCTCTGTGGGGCAGGAGATGGGAATAAGGTGACCATATCTGAAGGGACAAGAGTGCTAACCCAGGTTCCCTGGACTTGGTTGGAAGGGTTTTGCCAGTGCCCATTCTGGTGGCTTAGGGGTTAATGGGATCCTAGGACCCCATCAATAACAACCCCATCAAAACCAGTCTTGGGTTGTTGGAGCATGTCTCTGGGTGGGAAGAAGATGGCATCAATGGGACAGAGCAAGGAGCAGAGGCAGATAGTGAAATCATAGGGCCACAGTTAACCTTTGCCTTAAGGTGGGGCCACCACCCTACAGTTTGGTCACACATGTGCCTCCCTGTTGACTGTTCTTACAACACTCCTTCTCCTCCAAGAAGGCAGACATGCCCACACTATAAAGCCCTACCTTACTAACCATAGTTTCGAAGCTAGGTCTCAAGTCGGGTCCACACATTCTCTCTCCCAAGGATCTGGGTCTGAGGGACACAGCAGCAGGGAGGCACGGTGGTGGAGGCATGTGAATGACATGCTCTATGCGTGAGTACAGTGTGTGGTCCCTGGACCAGCAACAACACCTGGGGAAGGGGGATATAAATGCCCAACTGCGGGCCTCCCCCCCAGATCAGCTGAGTCAGAACCTGCTCTTTAATAGAACCCCGGTGAACTGTGTGCTCATTCAACTCGGAGAAGCACTGCTCTGGAGAGAGGGTTCCAGACACCTATTGCCAAGAGGCCTGAGCTGCCCAGTTCCTGCTGCTCTGAGAAGGGTGGCTTCACTCTTTTTGGGATTCCAGTAGCCTCCCGTTGAATTGCCTTTTTCTAAATCTGGCCAACTTGGTCTCTATGTCGTTTATAACTGAGAGAATCTTACTAATGCATAGGGGCAAGCGGGAGGGGGGGCAGTGTGACTCAGTGGCAAGCTGACCCACCCAAAGGATCAGCCAGTTGCCTCACCAACTGAATTCTGTCAACATAGGGTCAGTCCTCTGTGTTTGTGGATGCTTTGAGTCTTCTTAAATGAAAATCCTCCTGAAAGGAAAATATTTTCAGTCACTTATATTTTAGTATCAAGGATTTTCTCAGATTCTTTCCAAAGGGACCATTTGCTGGGCTGAACATAGAAGTCATAGAAACCTTCCCATGTTTACACTTTGGCTCTGTTTCCCTAGATAGGGTGAGTATTGAAATTTCTCTGTGGGGCCCCTTTTAGTAAAATGCAAAGAACACATCCATCCCTTCTCCTCTAGGAAGCCCTTTCTGGCTAATCCGGCTCATGGTCACCTGTCCCTTTTCTGAGCCTCTATTGCAGTGGTCCTTGACCTTTTGTGTGCCATGGACTCCTTTACAGAATAATATTTTCATATGCATAAGATAAAAAACAAAGCATTTTTTAAAAGTTTATATTTTATTTTATTTTTTAAAGATTTTATCTGTTCATGAGAGAGAACGCACAAGTGGGGGGAGGGGGAGAAGAAGAGGAAGAAGCAGGCTCCCCACTGAGCAGGGAGCCCGAGGAGGGGCTCGATCCCAGGGACCCCAGGATCATGACCTGAGCCAACGGCAGACATTTAACTGACTGAGCTGCCCAGGCCCCCCTTAAGTTTATATTTTAATCAGCCGGGGTTCATAACAACAAGTGCCCTTCTTAATCCCCATCACCTATTTCACCCATCCCCTCCCCACCTCCCTTCTGGTAATCCTTGCTTTGTTCACTATAGTTAAGAGTCTGTTTCTTGATTTTTCTCTTTTTTACCTTTGCTTATTTGTTTTGTTTCTTAAATTCCACATATGAGTGAAATCATATGGTATTTTTCTTTCTTTGACTTATTTCACTCAGCATTATACTCTCTAGCTCTGTCCATGTTGTTGCAAATGGCTAGATTTCATTCTTCTTTACAGCTAATATTCCATTGTATAATACATACCACATCTCCTTTATCCATTCATCTATCAATGGACACTTGGGCTGCTTCTGTAATTTGACTATTGTAAATAATGCTGCTATAAACATAGGGGTGCATGTATCCCTTTGAATTAGTGTTTTTGTATTCTTTGGGTAAATACCTAGTAGTGGGGTTGCTGGATTGTAGGGTATTTCTGTTTTTAACTTTTTGAGGACCCTCCCTACTGTTTTCCACAGTGGTTGCACCAGTTTGCATTCTACCCAACAAGTGTAAGAGGGTTCCTTCTTCTCCACATCCTCACCAACACCTGTTGTTTCTTGTGTTGTTGATTTTAGTCATTCTGACAGGTGTGAGGTGATATCTCATTGTAGTTTTGACATTTCCCTGTGATGAGTGATGTTGAACAAACATCTTTTCATGTGTCTGTGGGCCATCTGGATGTCTTCTTTGGAAAAATGTCTGTTCATGTCTTCTGCCCATTTTTAATGGATTATTGATTTTTTGGGTGTTGAGTTTTATAAGTTCTTCATATATTTTGGATACTAACCTTTTATCAGATATATCATTTGCAAATCTCTTCTCCCATTCTGTAGGTTGCCTTTTAGTTTTGTTGATGATTTCCTTCGCCGTGCAGAAGCTTTTTATTTTGACGTAGTCCCAATAGTTTTTGTTTGGGTTTTTTTTTTGTTTGTTTGTTTCTTTGCTTGACATAGCTAGAAAAAAAGTTGCTATGACCAATGTCAGAGAAATTACTGCCTGTGCTCTCTTCTAGGATTTTTATGGTTTCAGGTCTCATATTTAGGTGTTTCATCCATTTTGAATTCTTGTGTATGGTGAAGAAAGTGGTCCAGTTTCACTCTTTTGCATGTAGCTGTCCAGTTTTCCCAGTACCATTTATTGAAGAGACTGTCTTTTCCCATTGGATATTCTTTCCTGCCTTGTTGAAGATGAATTGACCATGTAATAAGAGGTTTATTTCTGGATTTTCTATTCTGTTCCATTGATCTATGTGTCTATTTTTGTGCTGTTACCATCCTGTCTTGATCACTACAGCTTTGTAATATAAATTGAAGCCCAGAATTGTGATGCCTCCAGCTTTGCTTTTCTTTCTCAAGATTGCTTTTGGCTATTTGGGGTCTTTTGTGGTTCCATACAAATTTTAAGATTGTTCTTTCTAGTCCTGTGGAAAATGCTGTTGGTATTTTGATAGAGATTGCAATAACGTATAGGTTGCTTTGTGTAGTATAGGCATTTGAACAGTATCTGTTCTTCCAATCCATGAGCATGGAATGTCTTTCCATTTCTTTGTGTTGTCTTTAGTTTCTTTCATCAGTGAAAAAACAAAGCATTTTGAAGAAGCTGGTATATTGAAATACAAATACCAAAATAGTTTAAAAGGTGAGAGATTTAGTAATTATATGCTTTTTAATTAAGAGCCAGCAGTAGGTCTAATAGTCACCGTAATTTCAAGTAGTGATGAATAATTTGAGATATCTGCAACAATTGTACTGTGATAGGAAAATATTTTATAATTTCTACGAATAATGAAATTATTCACAGTTTCTGCTAATAACCCTCACAGTTTGTTGCTTGATTCATAATAGAAGAAAATGGTAAATGTTAGTTCAAGGTTCATGAAAATAAAGCTGTAATGTTTTTCCCACTCAAGTTCATGGATCCCCTGAAGTGTATCTGGGAAGGGTCAGTGGACCTGAGGTTAAGAGTCCTTGCCCTAGGGAGTATGTGGTGAGTAATATGCAATAAATTAATTGTAACCATGGAAGTAAGAAGTTTTTTTTTTTTTAAAGATTTTATTTTATTTTTATCTGACAGAGATAGAGACAGCCAGTGAGAGAGGGAACACAAGCAGGGGGAGTGGGAGAGGAAGAAGCAGGCTCATAGCAGAGGAGCCTGATGGGCTCGATCCCATAACGCCGGGATCACGCCCTGAGCCGAAGGCAGACGCTCAACCGCTGTGCCACCCAGGCGCCCCAAGAAGTGTTTTTAAAAACACAAGCGAGATAGATGTATACGAAGTGAGATTCCAGTTCTCTGCCCTCCACCAGAGTCTCTTCCTCTGCCGCAGGATGTTGTTTTGGTGGTGGACCAGAGTCTATCTTCTCTTGTCCCCTGTACTACCAGCCCCACTCCACTGCACTGCAGGGGCTGGGCCCAGAAGGAACGCTCGATCAGCCTGTGTTGACTCTGTCTGTGATGACTCTTTGAATGCTCATATTGGAAGATTTGAGATTTTTATTATCCTGTTGAAACAAACCCTCGGGTCTCTTAATACAAAATTTGTCATTTCTACACAAACCACTAGATGGCAGCAGTGTTCCACAAATTTCCTTTTCGGCCCTTAGTCTCGCCTCCAGGGGCTGTTTGTTTTGTAAAGACTCAGTTCGTTTTCAGTCCCGGAAAATTCAAGCTCACTCCCCTTCCCGCTTCCCCCCACCGCCAAGGATTTCCCAGACAGACTTATCACTGTATTATTTTGTTCCTACAGTAAGGAGGATGTGGAAGAGCGTGGGTAGTTATGTAGACCGTTCAAATTCACGTACAAAAACGATCTGACTGGTCTGCATGGGAAATTCGATCCCTCCTAGCATTTCCAGAGCACCTACCATGTGTCACACCTAATGCTACGCTTCACTTACATGGATACACTGTCTCTGTCACAGGTGTGTGAGCACTACTGAGAATGGAGGGGAAGAGTATCTGGGTCTTCTGGGGGAATGGAAAAGTTTAGGGCCGAGACAGAGAAGCATTGCTGGTGTGAGCAGTAACACTCTCACTGAGCTGTTCACGCCACCTGGAACATTTAAGTTACAACAGACTCGGTGATCGCAGTGAAGCTAAAATTTGTATGCAGATGAAACCCAAAGGCGACACACAAACATGAAATCAGAAGTTGGGGAGCCATTAAAGAATAATGCTCTGTAGGAAATGTTCTTTCTACAGACTCCTGTGTCATATTGCTGTTATGTAATTTTCAAATAGAAACACTAAGAAACATAAAATGAATGATGCTAATAAGAAGAAGACCTTAAGCTAGCCCTAAAACGTATTGCCTGTGCTCTTAGACACATCAGTTTGGTGCGACCTTATAGTAGGTCTTGTTTGGGTCGCTGAAATTGGCGGGAACACACAGGGCTTCCGCGTGGAGTCGACCACTGTGCTTCAGGGTGGAACAACAGCCTTTTAGTCTTCAAACTCAAGAGGCAGGCTGACTGACATCAGAGCGGCAGAGCCGAATCACAGGGTCTCTTTAATCGGATGGCACCTTCCATCCCTTCTACGGGATCCTTCACCTGGGCAGAAAGATGGGCTGGCTCTTCTTCAAATCTCCTAGTATCAAATGGCCACCAGAAGACCCCCAGAGAGCACTCACCTACAACAATGACAAAAACACACGTGTGCCCACGCTATCTAAACAACGACCAAGCCTCTCAAAAGAAGCGAGAGCTTGAAAAAGGTGAAACCGGTGTAGACTGAACTACTTTGGGGAAAGGCATGATTAAGCTGGCCCCAAACCATGGAAGTGATGCCCAGGAAGAGGAGGGGCCGTGGTGGCCCTGTGGACCCAGAAAACTGGGACCCGGCCAAGGCCGTGTGTGCCTACGCCTTGGAGAAGCAATCTGGGCTTTTTCAACTTCTGTGCTCCTGTGCTTTCTTCTCCTACTACAAATGCCTTCCGAAAGCTCCCCACCTGGTTGCGCTGAGCGGAGGAGCGAGGAGCAGAGCGCAGGGATTTTCCCACGCTCTAATTAGGATGGCTCTCCAGGGAGGCCAGGCCGAGGTGGTAGCAGCGAGGGGTGGGGGCGAGGGTGGAGAGGCACGGGAGCTGAGGAGGGCCCAACTGGGTTTGGAAAACAGGGTGGATTGAAAGAACCAAACCCCAAGGGAAGGGTGGGGGGTGGGGGGTGGGGAAGCTCTGTCAGTGTCTTGCACCCTGGAGTTTACATCCTCACATTAATCCTAAAGGTTTGATTCTAGCAAGCCCTCCAGATGTTACCAAAGCTCAGAAAATCCGCCTGCCTGTTTCTCTTCAAAAAGTTTAAGAAAGCTGAAACCTCAACAGAAGTGAGAAAACTTTGCTTTTAAAAATGTTATCTGTCCTTTTGTAACATAAGCACCAAAGAGAAATCAGATTGGTTTATTTATTGTCAAACGTTGAGGAACAGACTGAAGTAGGAAGGCTCTACACTTTAGTTCAGTGAACTTCTTTTTTTCTTTTTTTGAGAGACAGAGAGAGAGCACACACGCGCCCCGGACATGGGACTCGATCTTACAACTCTGAGATCATGACCTGAGCCGGAATCAAGAGTCGGAAGCTTAACTAACCGAGTCCCCCAGGCGCCCCTTGGTGAATATTTTTGAGCATCTTTGAGGAGCCGGTATTGTGAATGGAGTCAGGTCTGAGTCTCAGACCTGGGGTTTCAGTTGGCGGGCGGGATTCTTAGAAGTTATGTGTCTTCTCACTCAGTGACCTCGTCTGTAAGGTGGGAATAACCTGGTGCCTATTTCAAAGGATCATCATGGAGATTAAATGTAACATGCTTGGTGCAGAGCCTGGGGCATCTGTTGGTAACTGATCAATAAATTGTGGCTAATGATATGCTGCTAGGCATGTATTCATTTGGCCAAGCCTGATGGATCACGGAGGACGAAAATAAAGATGAGTGAGACCTGACCTCACCTTCAAAGAACAGACTATTGAATGAACTCTTGGGAAGGGGAATGTGTGTGTGCATATACGGACACCACATAGATCATAGTTCACTGATTCTAAAATGTACTTTTTCGGGGCCCCTGGGTGGCTCAGTCGGTTAAGCATCTGCCTTCAGCTCAGGTCATGATCCCAGGGTCCTGGAATCGACCCCCACATCTAGCTCCCTGATCAGCGGGGAGACTGCTTCTCCCTCTTTGCCTTTGTTCCACCCCCCTGCTTGTGCCCTCTTGCTCTCTCTCAAATAAATTAATAAATAATTTTTTTAAAAAATGTATTTTTTCATATTTTAAAATAATTTGGCAACACTTTTTCTTTCTTGGTGGTAAAGGAAATAATGATGTGACTTGCAATCAGTGGAATCTTAGATTTGGTGAAAGCAGATAATCATAAAGACAGAGCCATGAGCTCACCACCATGATCCAGCCCCTACACGGACACCCAGGCCAGAATCCTAGTCCAGGTCACAGGGGATGTCCTCCTCTCTCTTCTCAGATATGTGGGCTCCCGCTTTGGGAGGCAGGCATGGGAGGGGCCTTTGGGATGACTGGACTGATCACCTTCCTGGCAGCTGAGGGCCGGGCTGTCTCCAAACTCCAGGGCACATACAGGTCCATGTTTAGGATGCAGGTTTTCAGGCCCTGCCCCAGAGGGTCTGGTTGGGTGGGTGTGGGGCTCAGCCAGCCCTGGTTCCTCCCTGGTGCCAGGAGAGTCTCTGCTTATGGGCAGCGTGTCCGTCATGGGTGCAGGCAATGATCCTTACCTGAAACCGGGAGCCCTGAGTTTGTTTCCGGGTGCTATGGTCCGTCATGGGTGCAGGCAATGATCCTTACCTGAAACCGGGAGCCCTGAGTTTGTTTCCGGGTGCTATGGTTCAGTCATGGCGGCAGTGTCTACACCACAGTCATCAGCAAGCCCTACCAGTCAAGTCTCCTTTTTTTTCCTTCAGAGAGTTAGTTTACCAGCACACCAGTGTGGCTTCTCCTTAGCTGGGTGACCTTGAGGAAGCATATCACTGAAAGTCATTCTGAGCCTCTGTCTTCCCATCTGAAAGGGGTCAATGGTATTTCTCACCTCACAGCATTGCAGTGGAATGAATGATTCTCCATGAGAAAGCATCTAGCCCAGTGCTATGCTCTATCAATTTGCAGTTTATTCTTTTGCTCCAGAAGTGTCCTATAATGTTTTCTCTTTGGGACCTTGCCAGGAAGAGAATGAAACGAAATGAACATTCTTCGTGATACAATTCAAGTCTCCACTTGGATAATTAGCATCGAACAGTAAGGATAGTGATAAATAACTTTATATAACCCTCTACAGTTTAACAAAGTGTATTTAATATGGCATAACCTCACGAGGCAGACACTGCTATCCCCATTTTTTAGATGGGGAAACCAAGACTCAGAGAAGCTAAGTGACTGCTCCATGCCTGTGGCTTATAAGTGAGGCAGGAACCACAACTTTTGATGTCCTTTTTCTCCCCTCTTCTCATCACAGTGGAGCCTATTGTGACGAGCTCTGGGTGGGTGGGATTGAAACAGTCCCAACCCCCGAGACCCACAGGTTTCCTGCCCAAATCTTAAAGTTTATTTGGAAAACTTAAATGTCCTCAAGGGAATCACTTGGGAGTGATGACCAAGCAAAGTCACCGAAGGTGCCGTCAGCAAATGGGTTCGTGAATTCACTTACACAAACACAGGGACGGCGATGCTCGGCTCCGAACCTTCAAACTAGCAAAACTGCACAGATGTTTCCCCCGACTGAGTTTCTTGACGGCATTATGATTCCTCTCCCGTCCTTCCTGAGTGTGCAGGGGAAGCAGAGCTCAGGGCTAAGGTGGCCTTTCTTTCTCTTTCCCTTGGCTGCAGCAAGGCTCGCGGCTTTCTCCAAGACAAACAGTAAATTCTTGAAAGCTGAGACCGTCCACCCTGGGTGTGAATGCAGATGGTGATTTAGTCTTTGGTTTCTCCAAGTATGAACTTTATTGCCCATGCTACTTATTGACCTACGAGCTGATTAAAAGGAAGGGGAAAAAAAAACCTCTCCCAACTAAAGACACGCACCAGACTTTTCCAAAGTTTAAATAAAGGTGAAATTCAGCAGCAGTTTGGCTGCAGTTGAGAGAAGAGGGTTTGAGCCAAATTCAGCCTTCGAATTAAGAAGGTGTTAAAAGGTCCAGCCTTGCAGCTCCAAGGAGTACAATGTCTTTCCTTAAAAAAAAGGGAAAAGTTAGCTTCCAAAGTTGATTCCCTCAATCTTCAGTTTTGCTGAGAAGATAGAAGCAATTATTCAAATAATTCAGGAATCCAGAGGGAGCAGGGGAGACCTGGCCACTGGTTTCTGGAGATGGTGTGGCATGAAGGTCATGATCAGCCAATCTGATCACATCGCCCACCGGCCACCTGAGCACACAAGCCCTCTGGGTCTCTGAGCTGTCATCTGTCAGTGCGTGGCGGGGGTGGGGGGTGGTGGCTTTTCACATGGAAAGCTGTGGCTGACTCTTGCACAAATGTACCTAGCCAGCACAGGGTTTTGGGTCCCCTTTCCCTCCCCTCCCCTCCCCNCTGAATGTCTCCTCTCCTCTCCTCTCCTCTCCTCTCCTCCCCCCCTCCCCTCTCCTCCCCTCTTCCCTTCCCACAATGTGCAAGCCATCTGAAGGGCTGTGCCTCCACAATTCATCATTTCTACCATTTCCTGGTTTTTATACCCATTTCACACACCCACAGAATAGGAGCCTGTTACGGACTCTTGCAGCTTTAAGGATTCTATGACTAAGATACTTGTGATTCATTCACATTTTGAAATACTAAAATCATTTGGCTGAAAAATACTCATTGATATGGGAAAATATTCACAATGTAATGCTAAGTATATTGATAATATGCTGCTACCAGAAAGTCATGTACTAAAACGGGAACCATGGAAATCTCTAGGCTTTGAGGTGGTGGGTGACTTGTGTGTTTTATCTTTCTGCGTCACGTGACATCATAATTATTAGTTTCTATCTGACACCCTGGTGAATGGTAAGCTCTCTGAGTGCAGGGTCTGTGTGTAATGTGTTTCTTGATGTACATACAGTGCCAAGAACCATGGCAGATATGCAGAAGGCACTGGATGAATATTCGTTGAATGAATTAATGAATGCTTTTCTGGGCTGTACGAGTTGTTGAACAATGAGTGTATATTACTTTTTTTTTTCAAGATTTTATTTATTTATTTAGAGAGAGAGCATGAGCGGGAGGAGGGACAGAAGGAGAGGGAGAGAGAGAATCTTAAGTAGGGCTCATTGTCACTACCCCTGAGATCATGACCTGAACCGAAATCCAGAGTCAGACACTCAGCCCACGGAGCCACCCAGGCACCCAGAGCGTATATTACTTTAATCATTATTGAAGGGTAGGGAAAGCAATAAATGTTAATGTAAAAAAATAAGTCGTACTCTGATGAAAATTCATATCCTTAAAACAAACAACATTAACGACCCACAGAGATTTGAACATTGAGTAAGTAGCCAAATGTTGAACAGGGCTTACGCTGTTGTGTCATTTTAGGAGACATTGTGGGGCACCTGGGTGGCTCAGTAGGTAAACATCTGCCTTCGGCTCAGGTCATGATCCGGGGTCCTGGGATCGAGCCCCGTGTCAGGCTCTCCTTCTCCCTCTGCCTGCCTCTCTGTCTACTTGTGCTCCCTCTCTCTTTGCCAAATAAATAAATAAAATCTTTAGATGGAGACATTGTCAGTTCCAGGGACCCCCACCCTGGGGAGTTTCTCCAAGCATGGAATTTTCCCTGAGAGTCAGTGTTGAATAGCAGACACCCCTGAGAACCCCTGAACCACGTCAGGGCTGAGCTGACCGGCAGAGGGGAGGACGTCTACATCGGGTGAGAGTTAGGGGTTTTGATATTCAATTAAACTAGACTTTTTATTACAGAATATGGGGTAAATAGAAAGCTATGGAATCTGCCTGTGATTTTGTTGGAAGAGCACGAGTTGCTAGAGGCTTTTCGGAGCCTCTGCTCACACCTTCCTGAGGTAGCTCGTCAAACGCATGCATTCCACTCGTTAGGTGCTAAGTACCGCTGTGTCCTTGAGGGAGCCTTCTTGACTCCTCTGTCCCTGCTTCCTAGTAGCCCACTGCTCCACGCAGCCCTGGTGCCCATTCTAGGCCTGAGGTGGCCAGCAAGTGTTTGTAAGGAGGATGAAAGGGGAGCTGTGGGCAGCTGGGTCTGCTGCACTAGCGACTGGCGGTGAAGGGCAGAGGAGCAAGAAAGCAGACCGCGAGGATGCGTGCGTGCGTGACGACTACGTGGAAGGGCAGTGGTTGTGTGCATTGATGGGAGTCCCCAAAGGGGTCAGCCCCAAGGTACCCTACCCCGCACTGGGCCTCTCCCGGGGTATCTGTTGCCCATGGGGTGGAAGGTCAGCAATACGGCTTCATGTAAATGAGCCTGGGCAGAGACCGTGTACTATTTCTGGTTCCCCTCGCCAGCTTGCGCTTGCTGAAAGCTCGCCTTTGGATTCATTGATTGGCAGGGCAGGGCAAAGTCTATTTGGCTCTCAACCTTGGCTGTACATCAGAATCACCTAGAGGGTTTTGAAGCTCCCAGCGTCCAGGCTCCACCCAGACCAATTACATCAGAATATCTGGGGGTGGACCTGGGCACCAGGACCTTTTAAAGCCTCCCCTCCTCTCCCCACCAGAAGCCAAGGCCGGGAGCCAGAGATGTACCTGAACCCTGGCCCTTCCTGCTACCTGCCCTGGCCGAATCCTGGCCGACCCCTAAGCGCTCCCGCAGAACACTGTTCTGGGGCTTAACGAGCAGGTGAGAGGCTTGGGGTGAGCCCCCGCCTCTGCAAGGCTGCGTCTGTCTGTGCCTCTGGATGTAACCATGGTCACAGCAGCTCAGGCTGAGATTTACGAGGCAAAATTTTCTCTCTTCATAAAAATGTCCTATGTTCCTGTCATGAAGGGTAATTGAGGCTTTCAGCTTCTGTGTCACAGTCCTCTCCCATCTCCTCGTGTGCCTGGTGGCATCGCCCACAGGGAATTAAGTCATAGTCTCCGGCAGTGAGTAACAGAGGCTGCGAAGTGGACCCCCAGGCCCAGTGAGTCAGCCAGGACCCGGGTCCCTGGAGAACTGCTCCTCCCGCCCCTGGCCCACGCTTCCCCCAGACTGTGCCCAGCAGGCCAGCATCAAAGGAGAAGTTGGGAATGGCTTCTGCTTCCTCTGTCTGTGAAAGGAGGTGACTGCATTTACTTCTCAGGGGTCACGAATATGAAAACCTGGAGCCCACTGGGTGGGGGTTTGTTTGAGCCACCTGCCTGCTGCTTCTGGTTCCACTGTCTGCCCTTCCCCACCAGGCCCCACAGGCTCACAACAAACTCAGTTTTATCTGCAGCAGGAGCCAAGTAGGTCCCGTGAGCTGAATTCCACACGGCTGGGAATTGGGGCCTAGGCGGACGCTGTTGGGGGAATGTAGGCCCATCCCCTTTACCTGCCAGGAAGCCCTTATCTCTGAGCAGCCAGGCTAGCCCGAGGACCGCTGTCATCCTAACGTCCACGAAGCTGCCCTGGCTCGCAGCTGCTGCGTGCTCCAGGAATTTGGATTCTGGATTTCTCAGTCCTCGTCCAGGGAGCGCGGGACTGCACAGCCCGTGTCTCCGGATGCCCCTCCCACAGTCCCACTATGTCCCTGGCCCAGCTCTGCCTCATCAAGGTGGGCAACAAAGATAGGGTTCAGGTTTAATCTCGTCAGGTGTCAAGGACATTTTGCGTGTACTCTTTGTATATTTGATCTGGGTGAAATATTGTATTATTTTTGTTTTAATTTACATTTGTTCCAGTTCTAACCCCACCACTCTATTTTGTTTTCCTTCTAATCTCGACCCAGAGACATACCTAATTTTGCTAGCATGCGATGAACTTTACAGTTTACAAAGCACCCTCACATATAAGAGTGAATGTAGTCCTCCCATCCAGAAGATGGGGTTTGCTTATTGTTCCCACTTCAGGACGTGGAAAGTGGGGCTAAAGACATTAAATGACCTGCCTGAGATGCAAGTGGGCTGGAATACGAATCTAATGTCCCAGCCTGTGCTGTTCCATCCACCAAAATACCTTTACTCCTGACTCTTTTTTAAAAGATTTATTTATTTATTTGAGAGAGAGAGAGAGTGGGGTAGGGGCAGAGGGGGAGGGAGAGAATCCCCGAGCAAAACCCAGCTGAGTGCAGAGCCCAACACAGGGCTTGATCCCAGGACCCCGAGATCATGACCTGAGCCGAAATCAAGAGTTGGCCACTTAACTGACTGAGCCACCCAGGTGCCCCGCTCCTGACTTCTAATATGGCTCTGTAAATCTATATATTTTAAATTCTTCTCTTACTTAATACTATTTCAGGAATATGGTTACCTTTTTTTACACTGTCATCCTGGTTATCATTTGAATAGCTGCATAATATAACATTTTACCATTAACTTACTCCTCAGCTTTGGGTCATCGCTCACTTAGGCCATTCTGGTTTGCTGTTTTAGAAGCATTGCTGCTGCAACCTTTTGGGGTTAGAGCAATTTTCTTCCTCTGAATTATTTTCTTAGAGCAAATTCTCAACAATTGGATTAAGGACTAGATGAGTATGAACATCTTTATGATCTTGATTCACTTTGGTATTATTGACCTCCAAAGGAGACAGACATATTTACTCATTATCCATCATTGTATGCATTCGTTGCTTTGTTTAGCCATCCATCCACCCATCCCTCCATCTATCCATCTGTCCATCTGTCCATCCATCCCTCCATCCATCCCTCCATCTATCTGTCTGTCCACCGGTCCAGCCATCCATGCATCCCTCCATTTATCTGTCAGTCCAACCAACCATCCATCCATCCATCCATCCATCCATCCATCCATCCATCCACCCACCCACCCACCCACCATTTGCTCTATAAGCCTTAACTATATTGCCTGAGTCCCAGAAAGAGTGTGTCCTGGTATACGTGTGTGGATGTGGGTATAGTGGGGGAAGTCCCTGTTTCTACTCTTTTCTTAGACCAGCCCCTGTTGCTCTTTTTCCTGGCTCCCCCTGAGCAACATGTTCCCAGGCCCTGTCCCCCACTTGCTGCCCTCAACTGACTCCCTCGTTGATGTTGGCAGTCTTGGCTCCCTCAGCTTCCCTTTGCTTATTTTGGAAGGCCTGGCCATTGCTGCAGCCGCTAGAGTCATTTGGGTCCAGCTGTTTCCCCAGGGCTTGGCTGGTTGAGGGTCTGTGCCAGAGACAGCTGGCCTGAGTTGGGGGAGGTCAGGTCTCTAGGGGAGAGAAAGGCCAGCAGTAGCTCTGGGATGTCCTCAAAGGCCAGTGTCCTCTTGTGGGAGACTTGACTGTGGGTGAGCATGGCCCTAGCCTCCCCTTGGGAGGTCACAGAATGCTTCGGAGATGCTGTGCTCCCTCCCACCAACAGCCCATGGCCCACCAACCCCAAGTTGTCAGTGTGCAAATGTGTGAGCATGTGCACTTGCGTGTGTGTGCGTGTATGCGTTTGGGGACGTTAGAGGGGACTCTTTACTTCAAGAGAATCTTGACAATGAATTTTGTTTTAATTTTAAAAACCTTGTTTCTTTATTAAACGAGTAAAATATTGCTGTAGTAGAAAGTACAGATAAACATAAAAAATCATCCCTGATTCCACCGTCTTGTAGTGTCCATGCTAACATAGGGTGTACACCCTTTGGAGGGGACTGGTGTGGCTAAAGCATGGGGGCTTGACCAGGGCAAGGATGGGATGAGGCTGGAAGGTCTGGGTCAGTGCCACATTGTTCTGTGTCTTCAGGAGCCATGAGGAGGGAGGTCATGGGCCTTGTCCTCAAACCTAGGGTCAGAGCCCGACTCTGGCCACTTCCTGGCATGATCTTAGGCAAGTCACCCAACTTCTCTGAACTTTCACTTGCTCATCTATCAAATGGGAACAGTAGTACCTACTTTGTGGGATTAAAGGAGAATAATCATGTCTCATGACTGGCACTTGGAGGGGTGTCAGGCCCTCTCCAGTGAATTTGGATCTTCTCCTGTGAAGCTCTATTTTAAGCAGGAAAGGGAAGAATTTCTTTCTTTTTTTAAAAAAAGATGTTATGTATTTTAGAGTGTGTGTGTCTGTGTGCGTGAGCAGAAGGAGGGGCAGAGGGAGAGGGAGAGAGAGAATCTAAAGCAGAGTCCCCGCTGAACGCGGAGGCCAACATGGGGCTTAATCTCATGACCCTGAGGTCATGACCTGAGCTGAAATCAAGAGTCAGACACCCAACTGACTGAGCCACCCAGGCACCCCAGGAAGAATTTATTTCTTATGATTGATTGCTGTGAAGCCGTATTTTAAGGAGGGAAGGGAAAAATTGATTTCTTGTGACTGACTGACTCTTTGAAAACCATTTGTAGAGTCATGGAAGTGGTAAGGTGTGAGGGAATATCACTCTTATAGACTGCTGGAGAGGGGAGTTTCATTGGTACATCTTCTTGGAGAGCAGTTGGGTGTTATGCACCAGAAAATGCCTACCCTTTAGTGCGGCAATGCTGTTGTAAATAATTCCCTGGTGGAGATTATCAGTCAGGATGCATGTACAACAGCATTCATAGTGTTGTTTTCAGTGTCAAAATGACAGATAAGCCAATGTCCAACAGGCATCTAACGCGGACACATCCTTAGGATGGGAACACTACCAACAACGGATGAAGTTTTAGATCTAGGTTTATTAGCATGAAAAAATGTTTGCAGTATATTGTTGAACGAAAATAACAGGTTACAAAACAGTGGATCTACAGTTTGATTTCATATTTGTAAAAATTAGGTACCCATATGTGTGTAGAAAATGTTGGGAGAGATTTCTAAGACCCTCGTTCTTGGTTTAAGACACCATTGATTCCTGGGGCGCCGGGGTGGCTCAGTTGGTTAAGTGTCAGACTCTTGATTTTGGCTCGGGTCATGATCTCAGGGTCATGAAATCAAGCCCGGTGTTGGGCTCTAAGCTGGGCATAGAATCTGCTTAAGCTTCTCTCTCCCTCTGACTCTCTGCACTCTCTCTCAAAAAAAAAAAAAAGTAAAAAACAGACACCATTGATTCCTTAAACGAAGTCCCCTGAGGCTATCTTCGGGGCGTTAGTTACCGACAGCCAAAAGCCACAGGACCAATTCAGGAACAAGCTCATCAGTTTACAGGGTTCATGTTCTTCAGAATGCTCCTGGGACCGGGAAACAGATGTCTTCCTGCCTCGGTTTCCCCAGGGTAGGGTGGGGGGAAGCATCTGAAGGAGATGGGCTGCTCCCAACCCTGTAAGCCAAGGAGAATTCAGGCTTTCTAGGGGCAGAAATCACCACGGTTAAATCCCACTCTTTTCACTCACTTGTGGGAACTGAGAGAGTCAAGGTCAACTCTGACCTTGGGACATCAGCCCCAGAGTATTTGTGGAGCTCCTATTATGTGCAATGCAAGTGAGCTGGGTGTACAGAGATAAGTGAGCCACAGTTCTTGCCCTTAAGGAGTGCAGTTGGGGTAGGGAGGACAAAACAACTGGTAGGAAGAGAAGGGGTGTCCCTGAGAAGGAAGGGGGTGCCCTGCTTGGGGGACTTGGGAAAGGCCTCGCTGAGGAGGTGATCCTGAGCTGGGCTTGTAGGGTGAAGACACGGTGTGGGTAGGCACCAGGCATTGGACTGGGGAAGCAGCACGTGTGGGGCAGAGGCACTGAAGGCCTGTGGGTCTCAGAAAGCCTCCCCCTCTCGGCTCCTCTGTCCTCTGCTTCCTACTCTCCAGCAGCCACTTTCTCTGCTTTCCAGCCTCTAGGTCCCAGCTAGGCTTCTGGGAAGGGAAGACCGTGGGACCGAAGCTGGGATCTTAGCTCCATTCTCATTTCCCAAATCCTGTGCCCACTCCCAGCTTTGTGAATTGCATCAGGGGGCAGGAGCAGGGGACAACTGTATGGACAAGGCTGACACACACTGGGCAGAGGGCAGTTCCCAGAAAGAGGGTGGGTGCAGTGCTGAGAGCTCCCTGTACTACTCAAAGGTGCCTGAAGAGCCCAGGGCCCTGCTAGCTTTAAGACACGAGCTTGTGATGGAAGGACATTCTTACCCCAAATGTGTTGGGAAATCGCAATTTTCCAGGTACGTGCTGCCGTACATGCACTCGGGGGTTGAGCACACGTCCACACAGGCACGCACACACGGAACCTCACAGACACAGAGCAAGAGGAGAAAAGTCAACTTCTGCAGTCTGACTGCTTCCTCCCAGGATCATCAGCACAAACAATGCGCGATGACTCATCACCTGTGACTCACAGCGCTGCGGGGCCTAAGGTCCTGCCGGCAAAGGGCAAACGGCTCATTATTTGTCCTTTATGTTCTCTGAGTTGGAGGATCCTCCCAGCTTGGCCTGAACCTCCATCCCAGGTGAGCCTGGCGGGGAGCAGCTCATTAATGGAGGACGTAGAAGGACGCCCTAGGGACACTCTCCTGACCTGTGCGTGGGGACCTGGGGACCGCCGCAGGGGTGTTACTTTATGAAAGGATTTACGGAAGATGTATTTCAACACAGCATTCCCCACTGGGCATTCAGAACAGGGTATGATTTCCCAAAAACCCAATTTCCTGGCATCCTTTCAGGAATCTGCTGGTTGTGCAAAGTGAAGTTGGTGTGTTGGGGGTGGGGTGGGGAGGAGTATCTTGGTGGGGGAGGGTAGAGCCCCAGAAGTTTCCAGCTGAAAGGAAGGGCCAGAGAGGGTCCTGAACTGTTGGGGCCACATCCTACCCCCATCTTGGGCAAGGTAGCATTGCTGGCTTCTGCCAACCCCCCTTCCCCTCTGCCCCACCTCACCTTCCTCCTCACCTGGCCCCGGCTCACAGCTGTGGAGACTTGGGGAGAAGCTGCCCTCGTCCTTGCTGGCAGCCTGAGTCTCTTCAGCTGTGCCTCAGAGCCGGGCTCCAGGGGGTCAGATTCCTTCCCTGCCATCAGAGTCTCTCCTACGTTCACGGTGGGCCTGTGATGTTCAAGGGTGATGGGGACATGCCGCAGGCTGGCTGTTTAGCCAGGAGCCAAGAGTCCCATGTAGAGTGCCTCGGGAAGGAGGGCTTTACGTTCTTATCCTGGGGTGGAGGTGCAGGGAAAGGCTGCCATTCGGGGGGCATGCTTCCATTTAGAAAAGATGTTGCTGTATTCTAGAGCAGACTTGCCCAGTCCGGACAGCCAGATACCCAAGTGTGAGGCCAGTCGTCACCCATGGTTTTGGGAGAAGGTGTGGCTGGGTATTTTGATCCATCTGGGCCGGGGTCCAGCCCTGTGGGCACATGGAGCTGAGCTGTGTCACCTTCTCCCATGGCCAGAGAGATAAGGAGCTTGGCAGTTGCTTGAGGAAGTGGTGGTGGCTGTGGTTGGCAGGGCAGCAGTGGCTCACTGTGCATACTAAGCCTGTGGCCCTTTTAGGAGACTGAAAATCTGCTCTTGAGCCCTTCCCTCTGAGGGTTTAAGTTACTGAAACAGATCTCGGTATACCAGATAGTCCTGGGACTGAGGCCAGCAGCATGGAAGCACTAAGGTATCTCTCACATCAAAGTCATTGTAAGATAGAAGGAGACAAAAGTAATGTGCTTGCGCACTTGACCAAGAGGGACGAGTGTGCCCTAGACTGATGTCTATGTAATGAAAGGATTTTGGAACCAGGAGTTCAAGTCCAGCCTGGCATGAACCCCATGGCCTACAGTGACTCTGGAGAAGGTCCCCTATGTACCTTGAGGACCCATGGCCCAGCCAGTAGCTTTGGTGAGCACAGCCACCAGCAGATTTAAGGATCAAAAGTTTTTATAATCTGAATGAAAACTATAAGGAACCATGCACTTACTCTATCTCAAGTTGGTCAAGTGGTTGTTCAGACAATGTACCAATGAAGATGGGCTAGATTATGCTACAGTAGCGAACAGCTCTAAAACTCTCAGTGGTTTAAAACAACAAAAATCTTCGTGGTTTAAAAGAGCAAGTTTATTTTTTGCTCACAATAACGTCATCACGGGTTTGTAAGGGCTCAGTCTGCTGTCGGTCAGGGACTGGGGCAGCCATTATTGGGCACTTTGACAGTTGTCATGGAAAAGTACATACCACCTCTAAAACTGTCTTGCTGGAAGTGACACCTGTCATTTCCACTCACACAGCACGATCACACAACTCCACCCGGATTCAGGTGGCTGGGGAGGTACACCCTTTCCAAGTGTCCAGAAGGAGAGAGAGCCAGAGCATTGGAGAACAGCCCCAGTGACTTCCACACACAACCAGAGGGCATGGCTTGCAGCAGGTTTCTCGTACAGATTCTGTTTGCCCCGGAATTCTGAGGGGGGAGCACCATGGCAGGAATCAGGGCAGTCTTCCTGGAGGAGTTGAGATCCGAGGTTAGCTTGAAGACAGCCTATCTTTCAGACCTACTGATCTAGACATGAGGAGGAGGAGATCAGAGGGAGCAGCCTGAAAGAGGAGATTTGGAAGGAGACCCCATCCGCTGGCCGTACGGGTCTTGTACTCATATCTCCTTCTGACCCTGGTCTCTCCAAGCTTTAGGACTCATGGGGAAGAGGAACAAAAGAAGAGGCTGGGCTGGGGTCAAGGAGAGATGAAAAGTCTGGTGGTTGCTGACCAGATGAGGAGAGGAGACAGGGCAGAGGCTCCTCTTGTCTTGTGCTTCGCTGCAGGCTGGGCACCCGGCACCGTGTGAGCCTGCTACAGCCATGCGCATCTCTGGGCACGAGGAGGCACCTGTTCAGAGAGGGGATCTGGCCCGATTTGTGGCTGTGCTATCTGTCCCTCAGTGACTCCTCCAGCCGATGGGCCCCAGGTCACTCCTAGAACCCAATAAAGGACCTTATTTGAGAGAAAGAGACAGAGGGGGAACTGAGTCCTAGGCGGCTCCGCCCATCAGTCAGCCAGAAGCAGTGGCTGAGGGGCAGTCGTGTAATTCTGTGGGGAGCAGCATGAGGCATCTGGAGAAGGGAAGACAGGGCCTTGCTGGGAGCTGTTCCAGTCTGGAGGAGGTGTGGCCCTTACCTTTGAGACAGCCACAGGCAATGCCTTCGGGGCATCTCTTGTCTGAAATGGGGGACGTTCCATCCTGTTTCCCATCGTTCATAGCAGTTAATTAACGTTGGCAACCGGAACCCTAGGTGGGCAGAGAAGTCTGGCACTTCATTTGACTCCCAAGTGGGGCCACTCACAAGAAAAGCCTTCAACCTGGCCTATCTCTAACTGCCAGGTTGTTGCAAGGAATAGATGAGCTCTTTGATGAAAAAGTGCTAAATCATACAAACAACATCAATTATAGATAATTTAAAAACCAGGGCCTACTACAGTTTCTTGGCTGGATGTCAAGACCCCAGGAGTAGTCTAAAGACTGGACCTCGCCTTCCCCTAGGCATGGTCACCCAGGGCCAGTACCTTGGGAGCAGGTATTCTCCTTCAGGGTCGGCTTCTGAGGAGTGAGGAATAAAGGAAAGGTAGCCGACCCCTGTGCTGAGGAAGGGTGGGCAGGGTGGGGATGGACAGGGGCCCCGGGAACTGGGAAAGAGGAATAGGGCACAGCACCTCTTGGGGCGAAGCTGATGGAAGGGGCTCAGTACTGTGTCCTGGGGTGGGAAGCAAGAGAACAAAGTTAGGATATTGGCGGTAGAAATCCTATATGGCAGGAGACTGAACTTGCAGCGAACAGGGACAGCAGAGGGGAAATAATGGAGAACATGGTGGCCCGAGCAGAAGGCTGGTCTCCTCAGCCTCAGACCAGGGTTGCCCCCGCCCCTCTGCCCTGAGGGGCTGCGTGTGTGATGATGGTGAAGGTAGGGCTGGGGCAAGACAGGGATTGGCCTGGGGAACAGAGACCAGGCTCCCAGGGATTGGGCAGCAGACCAGACACAAGGGCCAGGCTTTGGCAACCCCACCCGCGCCCCTGAAACTGTACGTTTACAGCAAAGAACTATTTGACTCTTCCTCAGAGTGGTGCCTATGCCCACAAAACTGTCCCCTACCTTATCTCGTCCAGTCACTATTAGACGCACCCTGGGCCGTGAGTAGGGGAGGCTGGCTTTACCTCTGCAGGGACGGGGGATGGTCTTCACCCCCTGCACAGACCCCCTAGGGGGCCCAAGGGCAGGACTGCCTGCCCAGACTTCATAAAGAAGCACTAATGCATCCAATGATAATGACAGCTACTCACTGTCAACTAGCGCTGGCCTCTGCTCTGGGGACTCTGCAGCTGGAAGGCCTCACCACAGCCCTGCCGTTAGCACCCCCAATCCCCGGATGGGAAGACGGGCACGGACAGGTGGCGGTACTTGGGCAGGAGGGGGCAGCTGGATTCCCAGCCTGACTGTCCAGCTCTCTCGGGCCTGTGCTCCAGCCCCAGTAGGAACTGGTCTTCTGGAGCTTTTCCCTTGTAGCTGACAAGTCCTTAACTCCCAGCAGGGGCAGGTGCTGTGAGGGCTCCTGGCACAGGAGGGGAGAGGCCAGCAGGGTAAAGGGGTCGCGGGGGTCCGAGGGGTGGACAGGGCATGGGTCCAAGGCTGGGGGTCGGGATGTGAGAGGGAGGGAGGAGCTGGGAGTGGGGGGGCCAGGTGACACTGACAGCAAATGCAGGCCCTATTTGGCATATAAGCACATAAAAGTAAGCCTCAGTGGACAGAGGCCATGTCCTGGAGACAGCCCTGTTTGGATTTTTGTGTTTTGAATAAGTTTCTGAAACACCCTGAGCCAGGCCAGGGGAGGGGGTTTCTGGGCTGCTCCTGACAGACTCCTAGTTGGGCCCTTGTGGCCCATGATGTCAGAGACAATCTGAACACGGTGTAAGTTCCAAAGAAGAAAGAAATTCACCTACCATACTGGAATGGGGGACGCTCGGAGAGGAAGGGCAGGAGCCCCTCAAACTCAGGGAGGTGCTGCCTTCAGAGAGGCCTCAGGGGGTCTTCTGGAATGCTATTCTAGGCACACAACAGGCTTGGCCCAGGAGGCCAGGGAGGGGGGCCAGGATACCACTTCCGGTGGTTTCCACTCCTGCTGCCTCTCTCTCCTGGATGGCTGTTGATTCCACACCTTCCTCTCCATTCCTACCATCATACTGTTGTCCAGGCCTCCTTGCTTCTTACTTGGGCCATTGCAATAGCTCCCAGTAGCTCTCCCTGCCCCCAGTCTCTCCCTGTCGATCCCTTCCCCTGATCTGTCCTCCACACTGCAGAGTTTTTTTCTGAGAAGCAAGTGATCTTATCACATTCTCCCGCCTAACATCCTTCAGTAGCTCCCTACAGCTCTCGGGATCAAACACGAGCTCCTTAGGCTGCCCCCTAGGCCTTCATGCTTTGCCCTCGCTTAGCCTCAGCCTCATGCCTGGTGTCCCTCTTCACTTTATATTCATTCCATTTCAAACTCTGCAGGTTTCCCTGTTGTGCCGTTCACTATTCTGTCCCCTCTGCCTGAAGGTTTTTTGGTTTTTGTGTGTGTGTCTTTTGGTTTGCCTATTGAACTCCTCTTCATCCTTCAAAACCCAGCATAGAGCCATCTCCTCTGTGAAACTCTCCTTGACCTCCTTGACCCAGGAAAATGTTTTCTTCCCTGACCTGCTCTCTTAGCCTTATCTCAGTGAGGTTTTGTTGTCTGTCTCCCCTACTAGACTAAGAATTCCTGGAGGGAAGTTCCTTGAGCTCGGTCATGCTCAGCACAGAGCCAGGCACATGGCATGGCCCAGAAGATGTTTACTGAGTTGAATTTAATTCAGAGACAGAAGGAGATTCGGCTCCCATTAGGAAGACATGGCCTTTCCTCAGGAAGGTCTGACTGGCTGAGGGAAAAAGGCTGCCCTTTCTTACCATGGGAGCTCGTAGGACATCCAAATATGAACCAGTGTAGGAATACACATCAAGTATTAACGTGGCACCAACTGGTTCCCACGTGGAATTCTAGAACCTTGAAGTTGAAAGGGGCCCTGAGATCCAGTATTCTTGTTTACATGCAAGGAAACTGAGGTCCTAAGGAGTACACCCTCCCCCCCCCACACATCCAGGTAGTGAGTGACTCAGGTGGGTCAAGAAGACAGGTCCCTGCAATCCCAGTTTGGGGACTGTGCCACTTGAAAAGCAAGCCAGCCCCTCTGAGTTGGTGCCCCGGGCTTGGCCTCTGTCCCTCACCTCCACAAGGAGAACATGGCCTCTACCCCCACAGGGGAATCAGGGTGGGCGTCCTGCGGCACCACGCCACCGTGCCAGCGGCAGATCTTCACAGAGGCGAGGCCCCCTCACGCTCTGCACAGGGAAGGTGCCAGCACCGAGGCCATGCAGCTCAGAATAAGGAAGTTTCTCGGAGGCAAGAAGCCAGTTTTTATAACAGGAACTGCGGTTTCCTGAGAACACTGTGTTCCCTGAGACCTCCCCTCCACTCTCCAGAGCCCTGTCCACCCCCACGCCCCTCCATGCAGGCCCCATTACCGCAGGGCTAGCCTCTGCTTCCAGTTCTGTGTCCCCAGCCACAACCTCCTTCCTGGGACCCATTCCCACTGGCCCACTGGACCTTGACCTTGGCTGTCACATCCTCATCCCAAAGACCAAAGGTCTGAAGTCATGCTCTGGTCTTCTGGGTGACACCTAGGAGTTTTGTCAGAGCGGCCTTGTTGCCGTGAGAGCTGGTGTTCTAGGATAGGAAAGGGTCTGATCTAAGTCCAGGTGCCTGTTAGCTTCACAGGGCACATGACACACTCTCCCTCTCCACCTCTCCACTACAGCAGCTCCCCCCTCCCCTGCCCCATCCTCTGTCCTCCAGCCTCCAGTTCTCTTGACCTTGTCTCCCTACTGAGTTAAGTGCGGTTGGGGTTGGGGGCCACGTGTCAGGACATGCTTGGGCTTTTTAGCTGCAAACTCCCAAGGGCCAAAGACACAACCTTTTTATCTCAGAGAATGAAGGACACAGCCGACCCTCCCTTTTCTCTTTCTTTTTTTTCTTTTTGCAGTATAGCTACCAAGACCCACTCTAGATGACATGGCGAGATGGAGATGGCCATAAGATGGGTGTTAGATCAGATGACCCGGAAGTACCCAAATCGTTCCCAACCTTCCAGCCCCTCACAGAAAAAGGTAAAGGGAAGTAATAGCATACTGTGTTGCTGGCTGGAGCTTTGACCCCAGACTTAGGCAGCAACACCAAATGACCTTTTCCTTAGGTAGTTAGGCCCCAGAGCCTTGCACCCAAGAGCCCTTTCCCCCTAAGGCCACACCTGCATCTCAGGTGAGCAGAGGCCAGCACAGAAGCAGTGGGGACCCCAGGGGGTGGGCCTTCCTGGAACAGGTGCAGGCTCACCTTGTCCGAATGGAGCAGGTGGGGCTGAGGGAAGAAGGGGGTGGGAGAAAGAGCTGTCTAGGGCTACTTGCGACAAGCCAGGTGAGGGCACATACAGAGAAACATCTGTTTGAAGGGAGAGCTATCCATGGGCCTTTCCTCTTTGGGCTGAGCCCCCAGCTCAGCACTGCTCTGACTTGGCCTGCAAGGGGCCAGCCCTAGGGCACTAGGTCATTTATTTATTTATTTATTTATTTATTTATTTATTTAAGATTTTATTTATTCATTTGACAGAGAGAGAACACAAGCAGGTAGAGGGAGAAGCAGGCAGTGGGAGAAGCAGGCTCCCCACTTAGCTAGGAGCCTAATGCGGGACTCGATCCCAGGACCCTGGGACCAAAACCCAAGCCAAAGGCAGACACTCAACCAACTGAACCACCCAGGCGCCTGGCACTAGGTCTTTTAAACAGACAGAGTGATGCCAACCCACTAACACAGTGGCCCAAATGACATCCTTCAATTGGCCTAGGAGCGCTGTGGGAATGGAGAGAGAGAACTCTTTCCCTCCCCAGGGCCAAGGGCCACACCCGTACCTTCCCCCCAGCCCTAACACACCTGCCTGACTTCTTGTTCCTTCTTTCCTTCCTTCCTTCCCTCCCTCCCTTCCTTTTGTTTGTTTTATTGTTGTTTTGTTTGTCTGGCAGACTGCTTTCATGAAGGCCCTGGAGGCCATTTTCTTTTTACCAAGTTTTCTAGGTTCATTATGGAGAATCAGGTGACAGATGGGGAAGGTCTAGAGGGTTCTGCATTGCCTGCCTTCTTAGAGGAGGTCCAGGATGTCTGGTGACCTCTGGAACTGTGGCATTGTATCCTAAGTGAATGATGTTCTTTTCCCACATCTCAGATTCTCCAGTTTCTCCAAATTCACCCCCCAAATATATACGTATATTACTCAGATAAAATGGAGTTGCAAGGCAGTTGGTGTCGTGGAAAAGTGGTGGCTCTGGGCTACAATCTGTTTTCTCACTTCCTGGCTACGGAGAGCTTGGACAAGTTCCTAGCAACTTGGGGCCTGGGTTTGCTCATTTCCAAGACAGGGGCGTTGTCCTCCTAGTGGTTGTGAGAATCACTGTGATGTCCTGTGGGGATAACCTGGGTTCTGCCCCTGCAGCAGAGGTAATAGTTACTCTAGATTAGAAAAGAAATGCAAATAATAGTGATAATAAAGACTGACAGGTAGAGAACACTTAACTATATGTCAGACACTCAACCAAGGATTTAAATCTAATCCTATTCAATCCCAGAATAGCTCTGTAGGGTGGGGGCTAGTGAGCCCCATTTTACAGAAGGAACCCAGGATACAGAGAGGCAAGTACCCTGACTCCAGAGTGGTTATTTTACGGGGGCAGCAAAAAGGGGCAGAAGTGAAGCTGGGTACGTATCAGTCATGGCCCAGAGGTTTGTCTGTTCTTAAAGATGGGAACCCTGTGAAGCATTTGATAAAGATCTCATTGGGGAGGTAGTCCCCCCACTCCTTGGCTGCAGACAGGGTTTCCTGAGCCATCCCACGTGGATGCTGGGTAGAGAGAGTAGCCTCCCCTATCTTTCAGAGTCCCTGTTGAAAGAGCTCATTCAGCTTCTCACCCAACTCTGATGCATCCCAGGCAGCCCAGACCCAGCCAGTTGTGGGCGGGCGTGGGGCGGGGGGCACGGGGGGCGGTGGGCAGGGCCTAATATCTCGGAATGTGGGGATTTGAGAGAGGAGCTAGGATGGCAGCACTGATGACTTGCAAAAGATATCTGTTGGCATTCGGACAGAGTGAAGGAAAGCTTGTGATTGTAGCCATAAATCAAACGTGGACAGAGGAAAAACCGTCAGACTTTTTGCAGTTATTTTGTACAGAAGAGGTGGAAAAACACAGCTGTTGTGTGAGAGCTGGGCTGGCTGGATGTTGGCAGAGGTGGGACTTGCAGAGTGGGGTGTGGGGGGTCCCCGGCCCCAGAAAGCTATTGCAATGGCCCTCACTTTCAGGATTGCCCCTTCCCAGAGAAGGAGGGCCCTTCCTCATGGGCGCTGTCCTGGTGGATACCTGAATAAGCCCGGTGTATCTTTAGCGCTCTTGCTTGCCTCTTTGTGGGTTTCGAGTTCGGGCTCTGCCACTTAGAGCACTGTGCCCTTTGGCAAGCCTCTTAAAAGTAAAGGACTGTATGCAGCTGGTACCTGCCATATGCCAGCTCCTGGGGTTGGCCTTCTCACTGGAATGTAGCTTCTTCCTCACTAAGACAACCTGATTTAATTCAAGCATCTGCTTCCTGTTCCCCCTCCCCCCCCCCTCCCCCCCCAGCCTCCTGTTTCAGCCCAGGTTGGGCCCATCCTTAGCTTCAGAAGGTGGGTCCTGATTGGCTCCAGCCAATCGTTGTGGTCCCATTCCTTTGGCTTAGGCATGGATATGTAACCCAATCCTGGCTAAGGAGATATAAGAGGATGTCTGTTGGGCGTGCTCCAGGGGAAGGTTTCTCACCTCGTACTCCTAGGAGGAGATGATCTCTTACTCTTCTGGATATTGTGCCCAGCCACTGGGAGCGTCTAGCTCCCAGAGGCTGGCAACAGTGACAAGGATAGCCGAGCAGAGAGGTGGAAGGAACCTGGGGCCTCGAGCTGCTATGTTAACCATTGCTGGGGCCAGCCTACCTTGTGATTTCCTGTTGTTGTCTAAGCCATTTTGAGTTGGGTTTTCTGTTAATGGCAATTAAGTGTCCCTACCACTTCTTGCTTCACCGAAAAATGGGTAGGTTCTAGAATTACGTTCTTTTCCCCAAGTTAAAGTGTCCAGAGCTGGGTTGCTTGGTCCCAGTGGTGTCATTCTCTTTTAGCTTTTCAGATAACCAGTCACCCCCTCAGATGCAAACACATCCCTAAGGTGGGTTCAAATAACAACCACTTTGACCCTCCAACATTCAGGCCATTTTTCTGGATAGCTCTCATTAGGGCAGGTGTGTTCTCTCAGGCAGATGTAAAATGATCTTAGAACGTACCTGTCCAACAAATGTCCCTCACTGTGGGCGCCTTGCATCAGTATATGCTTTTGATTGGAATGAGATATTTTACATGCAATGTGGTGAATTATTAAGCACCGACTGTCTAGTTTTGCCTCCAAATGTCTGTACTCCCTGAATGTATGCAGGTTGGGGACTAGAAACTCCATGATGCCTAATAAGGGATCCTGGAGGATCTATTCCATCTGGGAGTCTCCCACCTCAGTTCTTATCCTGGGGGAGGAGCTTATTAATGTGGCACTGTCCATTCTCTCCATCAAGAGAGAGAGATTAAAGGCCTACATTCCCCCCTCCCCCACACCTCCAAGCCAGACAGCTGGGACCATTGAGATGCTTGTCCCTTTCGGAGATGCTAGGGGGCCAGGCAGTGGTCAGGGAGGGGTCCATTTCTGCTAGGGAAGACTCCCAGCCTATGTCCCATATTTGACTAATGCACCCTAACCAAGTAGGCCTCTGCTTAACATCCCGGGAGTCAAGTGCTCAAGTCAAACAAGCCCAGGGAGGACTAGGGAGATTGGACATGGGCTGTTCCTGCTCTTACTCACATTCCATCCCTGCTGTGGGGCTCTGTAAGGCCCAGGTTGAATCCATGAGTGGATCCTTGGGGGAGGGCAGGGTGGCAGGAGTCCTGAGCCCAGCTGAGTCCCAGTGAGGTCAGGATGATCTGGTCTTTCCAGGGACAACCTCATCAGCCTGGGGACAGAGGTAGACCTCAGCCAAGAGAAGGCAGGGAGCTCCTTCAGACTTCATGTGCTCTGTCCTATTGTTCTGGGGCTTCTCCTTGCTCGTGGTAATGGAGCTTGTTCTCTTGGAGGCAGTGAGTGCCTTCCCTGATACCTTCAGTTAGGAGGAAACTAAGACCAGTGACTCCTAACACAGCCTTAGAGTCTCCCTGGGTTCACATCCCGGCTGTGCCATTACTACTCATATGACCGTGTGCTAGTTTCGCGACCACTGCGTCCTGCTGTCCTCATCCACACAGTGGGAAGAAGCACGGCATCCCTCTCAGAGTGGTCAGGCCTGTTACGAGAGAACTGGCACATGGAGAGCATTCAGATCATGCACATGGTAGGTGTCTAAAAGATATGAGCTGCTCTCATGACCTGAGTCATCCGGTAAGTGAGGTGTCCAGCTGCCCAGAGTCCTTTGTCATCTAATTGTAATCCCCCCGTTTGTCAGACGTGCTTGTATGTTACGGTTCTGAACATAGTCCCGATTCTCATTCAGCCCACATGTTGGCCCTGTGAGTGAGGTGGGTCCTGTCTTATTGGTTCCATTTGATCAATTACCAGAAGGTAAGGGAGCTCTGGGATTAGCTGAGCATGTGTCTGCATGTGTAAGGGGGACAGGTAGGTTTTCAGAGCCCCCCCCCCATCTAGGCCACTGGAGGTCTCCATGAAGTGTCATGAGGAGGACAATCAGCACCTCCTAATCTAGAAAACCAAGGGTTAGGGGACCTGCAGCTGAGTCAGAGAAGGGCCAGCAGGGAGGGCCGGCTGGGAGGCGATCCTGGCACACTGGCTTGAGGGCTCTGGTCATGGAAGGGGGAAGGGCTGAGGTGGGCGGCTAGTGGTCTGGAGGCCACCCATGGTGCTCACGGACCTCAGGTAGAACCCTGGGCAAAGCCATGAATGACAGCTCCCCAGGACTTTGTGGCAGAAATGGGGGGTTGAGGGGCATTCAGGGCAGCTCCCCTAAATGTTTTCACTCCTCTCTGAGCTGTGTTTGAGTGTGTCCCCTGTTGAGATGGAGTCCAGGGCTGAGGGAATGACCTGTCATACTCAAGTAGGGGGCTGACGTGCACAAGAGACCTGGACACGTCTCTTCTGGTGGCATTTAAAATATTTCAAGGAGGGGTGCCTGGGTGGCTCAGTCGGTTTAAGTGTCCAGTTCTTGATCTCAGCTCAGGTCTTGATCTCAGGGTTGTGAGTTCAAGCCCCATGTTGGGCTCCACACTGAACGTGGAACCTACATAACATAAAAAATATTTCCAGGGGCTGCCTGCCCTCATCCACCACACTTCTGCCCCTGTGGCATCCCTTCCGTTCCCCTGCAGCTATTCCCCAAGCTAGATTAAGCTGTTTCTTCGGAGAAGTCTTCCTCTAGATTCTCTTTTTACTCTGAAAACAACCTGACCATATCAAAAAGTTTAAAAGAAAAAGCAGCCACATGACTGCCAAACATTATTATTTTTCCTATTTTTTCCAAACTTGGCCCAAGTGCTGGCCTGTTTTCACCCCACCATTGTGTGTCCTAGTTATAAACCTGGCATCAGAATCCTCAGTTGCCCATTCTTATGATACATTAAATTGGCTCAACGCTCCTTCCAGGTATGTGGGTTCCCTCTGTCTTTCTGCCCCTCTAGGTCTGTTCTCCACCTTCCCCAGCCTGCTCTGGCCCTGTTGGGGGGTGCCCCTGGTGTCTCTCTGTGTATTTAAATTTCAGTTCTCTCTTAATCACCTCTGTAAAGGCCCTGTCCCCCAACATAGTCACATTCTGAGGTACTGGGCATTCGGGCTCGAACATGGTTTGGGGGAGCCACAATTCAGCCCACAATGTCATTCCCCCTGCTCCCTCCCTGTGGGGTTACTGGGGCCTGACTGCACCCTCCACAGAAGGTCACAGCTCTTGTCCGTCTTGTCAGACAGCCCCTAGCTGGTTCTCTCCATTCCCCCTCAGGCCTAGTGGAGTTAACAGTGTGGGGCTGTTACCAGCCCTTTGGGTGTCCACAGGCACACACCCTGCCTGCAAGTTTGGAAATGGTCCTTTTATTCCACTCTCTCCCGTTAGCCTCGTTGAGCATGCCATCTGTCTCCTGCTGGGCCCCTGCCGGTTATACCCGGGATGGTGGCAGACCCAACAGGGCTCCCAGCAGCTTTGAGGATTTCTGGGGGTGCCACCCATCTTCGGCTCGCTTGTTTACCGTCTTCCCTTGGCGTTGGGACATGCTGCCGTGGTCACGTATTAGAGACAAGAGGGGAGAGAGGGAGATGACCTCATGTGGCAATAGAGCAAATGCCTTACACACCCCCGAAGACTCCCTGCCCTGAGGAATCCTCGCGGCCCTTCCTTCACACAGATATGCATTGACTGTCTGAATGTTCCACTTGGCATCTCCTCTCTTTCCTCCAGCTGCCAGCCCCGACTCTCAAATTCCTGTTATTTCTTTTGTATTATCCAGTGCAGTGGGCCCCCCTCCACACTTTCAGCCCATCCAGGCTGTTCCCTAGGGGCTCCACATTTCACACCCAAAGAGGCCGGCTGGTACTGGGCCAACTAGAGGTGTTCCGTGAAGACTCTGCCACCATTTGTAAACTAACAATTTCCTCTTCTGCATTTACAGCCTCTTTCCACTTAATACCATAGCATGACAATCTTTCCGTGTGTTATGCACACTCGTGTTGTTCCAAAGAGGTGGTGTGCCTCCATTTACCTGACTGTTCCCTGTGGTTGGATGTTTATGGCATTTATACTTCATTAAACAACTCTATAGACCCAGCTCCTTCCTTCTTCATCGTCCCCATTGCCGGGGTGTGGAAGTGGTCTACGACCGTGTTTTCATCACCTTGCCGCACAGAAAGCTTGGACTTCCCCTGAGTTATCTGGCTGGTGATTGTTGATGGTGCTTATTCTGGGCCTGAGGTTCTCAGGACCCACCCCTGAGAGGGACTCACACAGACCAGAAAAGCTGTAGACCTTGGAGCTCGTCTGAAAGGGAACATTTGGCAAGCCTACTGAATGTGGAGCCTGCGTTGAAGGAATTATGACCAGAAGAGCTTTGCCACCAAACATGTTAATAGCTGCTACTGGCTCTACAGAACTTTCTGTTTCCTATCCTACCACCTGTGTAGCGAGCCAATGAGAGCAGTTGCTTTTTATGTTGAGCCTAACGATTGCAGAATTTCCCCAAGTGTAGGCCATGGAACACCAGTCACATGGCATCCTCTGAGAAAAGAAGAATGTTGAGTGGTTAAGAAGGTTTAGAGAACACTCTCTCCACTTCTCACGTATTTAGTTAAGTCTCAGAATCAGGCAATAATAAAAAACACATTCAGTTTTAAAACCCATTACTTCCCAAAGTTATTAGACTTTTTTTTCTTTTCTTTTTTTTTTTTACATAACACCATTTAACATCTCACAAAACTTGTGGTTCATGGAATAGACTTTAGGAAACATTGCCCAAAGAAACATTGCCTGCAAGGCTCCTCTGAATGAAGAGAAAAGGTAGAATCATCAAAGATGGTCAGCTTTATAATCCTGTGAAAATTGCGGATACAAACGTGACAGCTAACTGGAGTGTGGGGTGAGGACGTCCTGCAGTCAGGCTACCCCGTGGCAGTCCTGGGGTATATTGAGTAGCCCCGGAAGAAAGTGTGAATTAGTTCCAGGATGGTTTGGGTAAGGTCTGGAGTCATAGGGAGTGTTATCACAAACATAAGAAGTTAGGGATATTTAGAACATATTGTGAATCTTTTGAAGAAATATCAGCATAGAAAAATCCTCTTTCCCTAATTGTTCTTTTTTTTTTTTTAATTTTATTTTATTATATTGTGTTAATCACCATACAGTACATCCCCAGATTCCGATGTAAAGTTTGATGCTTCATTAGTTGCGTATAACACCCAGTGCACCATGCAATACGTGCCCTCCCTACTACCCATCACCAGGCTATCCCCTTCCCCCACCCCCTCCCCTCTGAAGTCCTCAGTTTGCCTCTCACAGTCCATAGTCTCTCATGTTTCATTCCCCCCTCTGATTACCCCCCTTTTCTTTATCCCTTTCTTCCCCTACCGATCCTCCTAGTTCTTATGTTCCATAGATGAGAGAAATCATATGATAATTGTCTTTCTCTGCTTGACTTATTTCACTTAGCATTATCTCCTCCAGTGCCGTCCATGTTGCAGCAAATGTTGAGAATTCGTTCTTTCTGATAGCTGAGTAATATTCCATTGTATATATGGACCACAGCTTCTTAATCCAGTCATCTGTTGAAGGGCATCTCGGCTCCTTCCATGATTTGGCTATTGTGGACAATGCAGCTATGAACATTGGGGTGCATATGGCCCTTCTCTTTACTACGTCTGTATCTTTGGGGTAAACACCCAGTAGTGCAATGGCTGGGTCATAGGGTAGTTCAATTTTTAACTTTTTAAGGGACCTCCACACTGTTTTCCAGAGTGGCTGTACCAACTTGCATTCCCACCAACAATGTAGGAGGGATCCCCTTTCTCCACATCCTCTCCAACAATTGTTGTTTCTTGCCTTGTCTATCTTTGCCATTCTAACTGGCGTAAGGTGGTATCTCAGTGTGGTTTTGATTTGAATTTCCCTGATGGCTAATGATTTTGAACATTTTTTCATGTGTCTGTTAGCCATTTGTATGTCTTCATTGGAAAAGTGTCTGTTCATATCTTCTGCCCATTTTATGATTTGTTTATTTGTTTCTCGTGTATTGAGTTTGAGAAGTTCTTTGTAGCTTGGATACCAGTCCTTTATCTGTGGTGTCCTTTGCAAATATATTCTCCCATTCTGTGGGCTGTCTCTTAGTTTTTCTGACTGTTATAAAGAGCTTCTGCACAGCCAAGGAAACAGTCAAAAAAACTACGAGACATCCCTAATTGTTCTTAACTACTCTCTTTGAAGACTGGTCTCTGAGCTGGGAGATGAAGGCTCTGTTCTTAGACTTCCCGGCAACCTGGCGTGGTCATGTTTAGGCAGCGCAGGGACGGCTGGAGGGCAGGTATCTGGGCTCAGGCACACCTTTCCATCCTCTGTAGAAAAAGGCCTGTGAAGTGGGGTGGGTCCTAACTCTGCCATTTTCGTGCCATTTAGTCTTGCCTGAGCTGGTTTTCCTAGGGTCTCGAGAACCCATCAACTGTGACCTTACCGCCCCTCAACCCCATGCCCTAAGGCAGCGCAGCCTCCCCCCAAGATCAGCATGGAGCCCAGGAGGGAGAGACACTGCTGGGGGTGTGGGCCCAGGAGCCACTGAATTCTCCACAAACCCTGGCCTGGAGCTGCAGCCAGTGAGGTGTTGTCTGGTTGCCCAGAGGGACAAAACTGCCCCAGAGAGATGGAGAGAAAAGGGAGAGGAGTAGGCGAGATCTACCACACAAAGAGGAAGTGTCCAAAAGATCATTCGTTGTGTGGCTGGTCTGGGCACCCACTTCTGCGTTTCCAGCGAGACCCAGCTGGGCAGAGCACAAAGGGGGCCCTTCCCGGCCGGCTTCCCTCTGCAGGGACAGTTCTGTCCTTGGATGGAAAAGCTGCCTGGCAGCAGACGCTAGGGACAGGCTTTTAAGTTACCTAGTGGGCTGCTCATCCGAGGGGCTGACTGTGTGCATTTGGGGCTCCCTGCAAAGCTGTCCACTTGGGTGCAGGGAGTTGCGGGGATATGCGGCTGTCTCTGGTCCATGCTCCCCAGCGAGAGACTGGAGAGCAGTGGCCCCAAGGCAGAGGGTTGCCAAGACCACGTGGCTTGGGGAGGGGCAGGGACAGGAGTGCAGTACCCTCAGAGCTGATGGTGGTATGGAAAGAACCCCGTAAGAACAATAATATTGACAGCAAGAATGAGAACACTACACGACAATGAGGACAATAGCAACAACAGATATGATAATAGTTCATGCCTTATTCATTTAGCTGGTATTCACAGGTCCCTCCTAGGTGCCAGCACCTGCTAGGCACCCAGAATGGAAGTAGACAAGGTCCCTGCCCTCATGGCATTTCCAGTCCAATGTGGAATCGAGCTGAGCTTCCGAATACATAATCACACTGTGATCATAGCAAGCTCTCTCAGGAAACACTGCCACGTACCAAGCATTGCACCCTTTACCTGACTCACCTCTTGTAGTTTTTGCAGCAAATCTGCATGGCTAGTGCTTGTGTCCGCCCATTCTACAGAGGAAGCAAAGGAGGCTCAGAACGGTGAGGCGCCATGCCTTTGGACATGCAGTATGAACCTGAACTGGGACGGGGAGAGACCCAGACTGGTCAACTACACTTCTTGCTCTTGGAGGGGACACTAAGTCTGACACAAAGGTGAGGAGGGCACATTGTGCCTGCGGAGGTGAGGCGGTGATGGTACAGCAGGGCTGCGTGTCAAGAGGCCGCATGAGGAATGCCAGGCTCTGGGACGCTGAGGCTGAGGGGATAAATGTGACCAGGGTGCTTTCTGTCCTGTTGCCCCATCTGGGGCCGAGGACCTGCTCTCTGCACCTGGAAAGGTGCAGGTCAGCGGATACCCACTGAGCGGTGGGATGACAGGGGGGCTTCCTTGCAGGAACACATGCATCCCCTGGGAGATGTGAAGACCTGTACATGTTGTGGGTCAGGGGATGTTTGGGTGTGAGCGCGGGTCTGGATGTAGGCGTGGGCAGGGCACGTAGGCGGGTGGAGGCAGGCCAGTGGGGCAGGGTCTGTGTGCATCAGGGAGAGGGAGGAAAAGCTGGGGGGAGGTTGGGCGTGACTCAGTGCCAGCATGAGGCCTGTGACTTTCTCCTGTGGCTGAGGGAGCCATCAGTGGTTTGGGGCGGACTGAGCTGGCAGAGGGGCGCTGGTGCAGCCTGTGATGGGATGGGAGAGGGGCTTGGTGTGGGGTCCTCTGAGCTTCCCCAGGGCTGCCTAGGAGAGTCTTCTGCCCTGTCCTCTGACAGGCCTACCCCTCAGCTCTTTGGAGCCACCAATGTTCCCTTTAGGGAATTCCTGTCTTTAGGGCTTTTTGCAACCCGACTGAGAGGAGGAAATTCTCAGGCTCCCTGGAGAACCATATCTGATTGAACTTGGAATTGGAGGGAATGGCTAACAACCCTCTGAGAATCGGGGAGGCATCCACGACTGGAATTGTCTGCCTGGTGTAAAATGGCGCGGGACCCTCCAACCAGCAGGGTCTCCTCATTGGCTGCACATTGGGATCACCTGGGAAACCTAAAACAATACCGGTCTGTGGGCCCCAGAGGTTCTGATTTAGTTGGTCTGGGTTGTGACCTGGGCGTCAGGATTTCATAGCTTCCCAGAGGATTCTAGTGTGTGACCAGAGCTGGGGGCCACTGCCCTGCTGCACTGGGAGGCTTTTTAGTCAGCAGTGACACTGAAGCCATGGGCCTCCTCAAATCAAAGTCCTGTCTGGACACCCAGGGGCGACTCTTGCTAGGGTGACTGTAACACTAAATTTCTTGAAATGCCCTGAAGTCCTGAGAGGAGAGTTCCTGATTCTCAGTGGAAGCTCCTGAGGCCTGACACCAAGAGGGCCCTGTCCTCAGCGCCTGTCTCTTTCTGTCCCTCGGAACTACTCTTTCCTACCCTGGGGGCAGGATCCCCATCCCAATCAAACCAAATTTTTTTTTGACAACCATTAAAGATAAAACTTTTAAAAATCATCTAAGAAAACATGTGTAACCCACTGGAAATTTCAGGGCAGTGAGTCACTGTGCTCCTGGGCCCCTCAGATTCTTATGTAAGGTTGAGTCACTTCTTATGAAGTCCGTGCATAGCAGAAAAAAATTGGAAGGCTCTCAAGATGTGTGTGTGTGTGTGTGTGTGTGTGTGTGTGTGTGTGTGTGTGTGTGAGAGAGAGAGAGAGAGAGAGAGAGAGAGAGAGAGAGAAAGCAAGAGACAGAGAAAGTGAGCCAGAGAGCAAAAGAGCCTTGTCATTTGCAGCTTTCAGACACTGGTGGTAACTCGGAGTAACTTCAGAGATCCCTCATCACCTATACTTGTTCTCCATTCCCTGTACTTCATTTTCCATCCAAATTTTGCCTCTTCATAGAAGTGACTTTTTGCTCCAGAGCGCAGGAGCGCAGATCCCATCATGCAGACCTTGGACTCAGGCACGGCTGTCCCTGGATCCCCAGGACAGGGAGGCCGCTGTGTGTGGGATGCCTCTGTTCTGCTCATCTGGGTGGGGGCTGCACCCCTACTATGTGCAGGCCCCACAGCCTGAGCGGTGGATAAGACATGTCTGGGCCCCGTTCTGGGTCTGGGTCCTTTATTTCTGGATTTCTCAGAAAAACACAGAGGGTGTGGAGCAGAATCCAGGACAAAAAAGAATTGCAGGCACTTCAAGGGAACAAAATAAGGGAGCCCATTCCTTGGGGAATAAGGTTGCTCTCTGAGAATTTGACCGTAAAATTGACACACAGACAGGGAGCAGATGGACGCAAAGTCATTCTGAAAAGAGAGAACAGGCCCTGGCCAGCAAGACCAATTTCGGTGTAAAGGGAAAGCTGCCTGTCTGAAGGGGCCAGGTCTCCTGTGGGGGTGTCGAAAAGAGCCAGGCCCCAGAATGTGGACACGGCTGGCTCCCACTGCCTCACAGAGGGACAGGGAGTCTGGCTGCATCCTCACAGTGATGCCTGCTGGGGCGAGGGGGGAGCGGAGGCCTCACCCTGGGGCTGCCTGAGATTTCCAGTCTATACCCGGTAAGGACTGGCCCTGGTTTTGAGTCCAGGCTCCCCAGCACTGGCTCTCCAAGAAGTGTGCCGTGGGAAGGGGGTGGCATTACATGTACAGGCAGAGAGCGACCAGGCAGTGATCGTCTTCCTTACAATGAACAAATCCCCCTTCCGGCTTGACAGGACAGTCCTGTGAGCTTGCCCCACGTGACTCCTTCCCGCTGTCACTGAGACACGGGTGAAAGATCATCAGGAGAGCCCCTGAAGGTGGGGAAGTCATCAGTAAATGGAACCCGCTGGCCCCCCCAGGAGGGTCCCCAGTGCCTCACCCCCTTCTCTTCCTCCTGAGCTGTGCTGTTCAGTGGCGTAGCTACTAGCCTCCTGTGGCTGCAGAAGAGCCTACCCTGAGGGACAAATACATATGGGATTTTGAAGACTTAGTATGAAAAAAGGATGTAAAATGTCTCAAAAATTTTCTTGGGGTGCCTAGCCAGCTCCGTCAGTAGAGCATGTGACTTTTGATCTCGGGGTTGTGAGTTTGAGCCCCATGGTGGGTGTAGAGAGGACTTAAAAATAAAATCTTTTTAAAAAATAATTTTCTATGTTGATTACATGTAGAAATAATATTTTAGATATATTGAATTAAAAAAAGTGTCATTAAGATTCATCTCTCCGGTTTCTTTTTGCCTTAGGTCCTGCCTCAGGCACCTCCAAAATGAAAATAAAGGGACAAAGACAATAGAAGAACAGACAGCAGCCGCAGAATCGTGGAAGCCAAAACCAGATGGGTGAGGGGTCATGGACTGTACTGACCGGATACAGTTGAATTCAACATTGGTGTACTGGGTTCAGTGGTGTCCCCCTGAAATTCAGTCCACCTGGAAATTCTCGGGGTGACTTTCTTAGGAAATAGGGTTTTGCAGACATCGTTATGTTGAAATGAGATTTTACTGGGTTAGGGGGAGCCCTCAGTCCAGTCAGGCCACATGAAGATACAGAAACACAGAAGGAAGCCCATGCTGGCTGCAGGCAGTAGGGGGGTAGTCTCAGGGTTACCCAAACAACTCATTGGCTCCAGAGGGTGGGGGAGGGGAACAGAAGGTGAGGGGAGAAGCCACCTGGCTTAGCCAGCCCGGACTCGTGTTTTCCTTGGCTGGAGCTGGAATTCCTCTCAAGGTTCCTGCCCCCAGAGAGCAGCGCGGCTGGACCAGGTAGTGGCCGGATGCCGTGTTTCATTCTGTTCATCCGGGCGGAGAGAGGGACCAAAGATCATCTGGGGAATGTGTGAGGGGATGAAGAGCTCCCTCTATGCGTGCCATCCTAGTGGGGGCTGTGGGATGGTCTTTAGAGGTGGGAGTTCAACGGGCCAGGATTGAAAGAGGATCTGACCCAGCACCTTGAAACAGCCCACACTTTTGGGGGGTTCTTGAGTTGCAGGGAAGCAGGCTGGACTGTTCTGGTGATTTCTAAGGTTTCCAAGGGATCCCAGAGGTGGCCCTGAAACTACTGTTTGGAGCATCTGTCAGAAGAGATTCCCCCCCTCCTCTGCACACTGTAGTACCCAGTATAATTATTATTATGTTTTGTTTTATTTTGTTTTAATGACTTTCCTAGAAACACTCAGACAGATCAAGAGCTCAGGTCACCCTATTTTTACCATGCAGGCCACCTGCACCTAACCAAGCCCCTCCATGTTTGCTTTGAGGGATGCCTGGTTGTCCTCTCTGCCTCTGAGATCCCATTCCTGGGGCCCAGGTCACAGCTCAAATAGGAGCAGTAATACAGCAAGTCATTCTTGCTACAGATACTTACCGAGTGCCATCAGGCCACGTGCCCCAGCTCTTCCAGGCACTGGGTGGTTGAATTAGCTCTCCCATCCACTTCCTGGGCAGCTCTGCAGGAGTTCCCCGGGCCTGGAGGCAATACCTGTGCTCAGGCCACTCAGGGGAGCACGGCTTCTGACCGGTGAACGACTGGCCGGGCCAAGCACCCGGACTCGGCACAGTATCAAAGTGAGGGTGAGCTCCGGCAGGGCCTGGGTGCCTCCAGCTCTCTCAACAGGAGGGAGCCTGCTTCCCTCCCTGGGCCTGGCTCCAGCTCTCAGGCCTCTCCTCCTGCCTGCCTCTTATCTCTATTTCCAGTGTTTAGAAAATGTCATCCTGAGTGGCCGGGGCTGTGAGCCACTGTGAGAGCAAGGAGAGATTTGCTGCAGGGTGATGGGGTTCCCCCGGGGTCTGGTTTTGGCGCGCAGAGCTTGTCAGAGCCGGACGCCCACTCCCTGGCCCCACCAGCCCACCTCTACCTCACCTTGGGAAGGTTGGGATTTGTGATTTTGACAGATGGGGAAGGGAATGAGATGGTTTCTCTAGACCCCAACTTCCCCCACCAGCACTTTTTAAACAGGAAATCCAGGGACACCCACTCTCTTTTTCTTGGTCAGCACAAGACCAGAAGACCAACCCCACGTGCTTAGGAAGAAGCCCTTCCAGCAGCCATGTGCAGACGGCAGTCCTGCTGGGACTGGGGGACAGCAAGACGCCTCTGGGCCTTGCCCTTTCACGCTGGCAGCGCCGGCTTTATGGACTCAGAACCCCCCAACCTGCCTTCGTTCAGATTATAAGGACTCCAGTCACTAGCGCTCCTAGGCTCTTGGCCATTTTCCAGTTCCCCTGAGGGCCAAAAAGAAGAAATATACAATGGGGATGTGGGGGGGGGGCATCTTGAGATTGGGGGCCCCCAGACTGCCAATAGAGCTGCCCCTGGCAGGTTATTCACAGAGCAGCCCCTCCCCATGGGCTTCGGTGTACACCTAGTGGAGGCACAACCAGGAGACAGATGTTTTCTCCAGATCTTTCCAGCCTTTCGGCTTTTATAACTAGACCTGGAAAAACATCTTTTCCTTTCTTGTTTCTTTGAAAAAGCAAGATTGGCTTAAACACAAAGTGATCACCCAGGCCTTTTGAAAGTAGAAAAAATAAAGAGATGACCTTTTGAGAATAATGCTTCATTTCCTTGTTCTACCTCCCAGTCTCTCCCCCATGGCTCCTGCCCCTGCCTGGGTGAAGAAAATGCCCATGCTGTGGCTTTGACTCTAGGGGAGATGGAAGACCAGATAACAACCCGGTGTTTCAAAGCCATTTTCCCCAAGGGCCCAACTGCTCGCAAAGCCACTGAAAAAAACCTTGGCCAACCTTCTGGCCCAGCTGCTGGCCTTGAAACTGAGGCTGCTTGGCCTGTCCAGGAAGCCCATAAATCCCCAAGTAGGCAAGAAAGTGCACTCTGGAGCTTGCCTCTTCGCTCAGATGCCTGGCTGCAGGCCCTGGACTGTCCTCAGCCGGTCTAGAAGCTGGTGTAAATAAGCACATTTATCTGAGGTAGACCTCATTTTTCTGAGGAATTGTATCCCCTCTGGGGCATCAGCAATCAAAAAGTTCATTGTTCCCTTTGGGAGCCATAGCTCTTCCCCACCTGACAGTTGGTATTTAATTGATGGCTGCTGTCCTTCATAGGGTTTTTAGCACATCACATGGTATTAGTAAAATTTCAGCTAAATGTTAACTCCTTTGCTTCTGAGGCAGAGAGTGGTGGCTCTCTTAATACCTATATAACCTGTTATAAGCCCCCAAAGGGAGAGTTGCACATATATCATAGGTCAGAAATTCCCTGAGGCCTGAACCAAGTACAGCTTGTAGATGATAGTTCCTGGGAGTTGAGACAGGCTGCGAGGGGAGCGTTGTTCAGGATTGTTTCAAGTCTGGGAGAAAAGAAGGACCCTTTCTCTCAAGGGTGGAAGAAGCAGGAAACAGTCCAGAAGCCTCAAGGACATGGGATGTCAACATTACAGAGGCACAAGATGGCCAACAGGCAGAATTTGGGATCCCACCAGGGCCATGCAGCAGATGTGGGGCAGACAAAGCTAAACAGCTCATGGAGTAAATCTTCAGGCACTAGGCATGGCAGTGGGCTCCAGGAGAAAGCAGAGGGGTCCTAGACACAGCCCAGGCTGTCCTCGAAGCTCAACAGCGTCAGGAGGGAGGCTGCCACAGGCCTATCTTCTACCCATCCTGGCTCCTCAGTGGCTACCTGGCCTCAGGCCAGTCCCTGCAGCTCTGTGCCTCAGTCTCCCCATCGGTGGTAGGGGATGGTGATACTGAAGGAAAGGATGTGGATATGAAGGTTCCCCTGGGAAATGCTTGTAAAAGGAAGGAGCCAAGTGAGGAGGGGTGACTGTTGTGGGGCCCTCTGGCCACATCTTGCTAGAGGAGTTCCATCTTGGGCCTAGGAGCCAGCAGGCTTTATAACCATAAGCAATCTTGAGATGGCTCTTGAACCACGGTGCTCGACAGGCGGGCAGTTCTGGCCCCCTTGTGGGCACACAGCCAAGTCTCTGCTGGCTGGGGGCATTCTGCCTCCTGAGCTTGTCTCGGGAGCTCTTGGTGGGCTGACATCGCCTGGAGAGATCCTGGCCAGGCCTCTCCCCAGTCCTTCCTGCTTGGGTGTTTGGGATTAACATGCATCCCTTGAACCTTTTCATTTTTCTACCCAGATGGAAACTTGGCCAGCGACCAGGCCTGGATGTGCTCGCGGTATGGCTGGGCTCAGGCCAAGCCCACAGTAATTATAATCACATGTGAGGCGCCCGCTGGCTCTCTGGGTGCGGGGCTGGGGGTGGCCCGGGGAGAGCATGGCTGCCAGCAGAGAGGGCCTGGGCTGAGCGCTGGGCTCCAGGCTCCCCGCTCCGGGCAAGTGTGCAGACAGTGGGACCTCGGGCTCCTGCCCTCACCTCTCTGACCCTCAGTTTCCTCATTTAAATGAAGGGATTGGCTTACAGGACCTGGGAGGGCCCTGCCTATGCTCTGGGAGTCCCAGATAGCATCAGACGTGGACCGACTCTCATGTGGACGGGCCCCCTGTGGTCTTCCCAGCCCTTGCCTGGCCTTCCACGTACAGAGTGGGACCTGCGTCTGCCCTGCTTCATCCATCTGGATGCTTTCTCACAAGACACAGAGCCAGGGGTATCGAGACTGCCATTATCCCAGGGATAGGGGGAGGTGTAGAATACCAGGGTGGGATTGGGAGTGCTTAGGGAAGAGTCTGGAAGGAGAGGCAGACGAATATCCAAGACAACCTTCACCAGCTGCCCTGTGGCACTAGGGCAAACTGTGAGCCCACGTGCATTAGCCCGGGGGCGGGAGTTGCCCCTCTGCTTGATTCCATCTCTTTTCCGGTGTAACATATTCCGAGCCTGGATGCGGCCACCCAAAGAGTTCTTTACCCAGTGGATTGTTGTGGCTTTTTCCATGCACAGCGGAGTCTCAGAAGGCGGAGGGTGAGGAGCTGTGGAAGAGCTGCGAACAGTGGTTGGCAGGCTAACGGGTCTGGCCAAGGGCAGGGGTCCTGTTTGCAAGCGCGGCCTCCATAGAGGTGAGGGAGAGGAGAGTTTCTGCAGCTTCACGGAACCCTTGCAGGTTCTCTCCCTCTCCCCGCTTTCTACCTGCGCGTGTCTCTCCCACTTCTTCCTTGGTCTCTCATGTTCTCCTCCGCGGCTTTTCTCATTCCCTCTCGTTCTAACTTCCTTCTTTCTAGCCAGAGGAGCCGAATGATGTGGTGGAAAGAGAATGGCCTGGGGGGGGGGGGTCCAGGCAGCTTTGACCTTTGAGCCTCAGGCTTCTACAAAATGGGCTGGCGGGCAGGGTTAATGATAACCCAAGCACACGCGCGCCGTTGGCAGGATGAAGTAGGATGGGCCTGGGTGGCTCAGTCGGTTAAGTGGCTGCCCTTCGGCTCTGATATCAGGGCCCTGGAATCAAGTGCCACGTTGGGCCCCCTGCTCAGTGGGGAGTCTGCTTCTCCCTCTGCTGCTCCCTCTGCTTGTGCTTTAAGATTTAAATAAAATCTTAAAAAAAAAAAGATTAAGTAGGATAATATATACAAAACTTCAGTCTGGACAGAGAAAAGTGTCGATAAGAGGCAGCATTATTTATCCAAAATACCAGCTGAAATTCATCTTAAAAGATTAGTTATACTTAATTAACACTTGTTCCCATCCTTAATAAAAATCAGGTAATTCACATTTTTTTTTCCTTGCTCTTATAAAACAGAATGACCATATTCAGATGGATTGCTCTTTTCTGCCTATGGCTTCTGGTTTCCCTGCCCGAATGGAACTTAGAACCACACTGCCAGGGGCCTCCCATGCACCCCCAGAGGCCGAGGCCGTGCAGAGGTAGGCGGGGTGCCGCAGTCCCACCAGGCTGGAGGACCAGCGTCCCTCGGGTCATCCTTCCCGTGTGCTCAGCAGAGCGGCCGCCCCTACTTCCTCAGCTGTGCTTGGTGGGAACAAGGGGTTCAGAAGCCACGGTATCCCAGGAAGAAGGGAAGAGGCATGGGAACTGAGAAATAGAAGAGACATTTTGCCACATGTTGAGATGTGAATAAAGGCAAAATATTTGTCTCTGCCCAGGGCATGCCGGGGAGTACCCGACGCATGGGAAGGGGACAGGGTTGGATGTGGGGGACACTGGTAAGTCACTCCTCCCTCTGCCCTCTGCCTCTTTGTCACAAAGTTAGGGACTGAACACCAAGGTCCCTTCTGGTCCTAATCTCCCATGACTCTTTGATTTGTGTGAACTGAAGTCTGGTGTGCTTGGCATGAAGGATGGGACTCTCCATGCCTCCTCTCTGTCCCTGGATCCTTCCCCCAGCCTGTGAAAGGCCGCTCAGGTCTCTGCTCCCTCAGACACAGACAACCAAGCAGGACACTTCCCAGGATCCTATGCTCCTTCCTTTTACTCCTGAGGCATCTCGAAAGCTTTTGAGCGTGAATGTAGGGGTAGTATGCTGGGGTGCAGGCCGCTTGCCTTGCACCTCTCAGGCCTTGGAGGGAAAGAGCAGAGGGTCCACTCACTGGTGGGGGAAGGAGTTCCGTCCTCTATGGTTGCACGGCGTTCGCAGGGACATTGCCTTACTCCAGGTTCTGCTCCTGGGTGGCTGTATTTTGAGCAATGAGCCTCTTTTCACTTCCTAGAGCTGCTGTGACAAATTACCACAAACTTGGTAACCTAAAATAACAGAAATTAATTCTCTCACAGTTTTGGAGGCTAGACTTTAAGGTGTTGTCAGGGCCACACTCCCTCCAGAGACTCTAGGGGACGATCCGTCCTCGTGTCCTCTAGCTTCTGGTGGCTCCCAGGGATTCATGCCTTGTGGCTGCAGAATTCCAACCTCTGCCTCCATCTTCACTGGCTTCCCTCCGTGTCTGTCTTCTCCTCCATATGTTTCTCATAAGGACACCGGTGATCGGATTTAGGGCCACCTGAATAGTCCAGCAGGATTTCATTTCAAGATCCTCAGTCACATTGGCAGAGCCCCTTTTTCCATAGAAGGTCCCATTCACAGGTTCCAAGGATCAGGACATGGACAGATCTCTGCAGGGGTGGGGTGTGGACACTATGCCACCCACTACGGTGCTCTCTCTCTGCCCCGTCCCCCCCACCTCCCCAGGTGACTGGATGAGCTGTGGGCACCTGAGCTCCAGACACAGGCTCCGCACCAATCCATAGGCTGGCGGGCCACCCACCCTGCAGTGGACTGATGATCGAGCTGGCCAATGGTATGGCTACTTTCTGGAATTGGGAAACAGGGAGCCGGAGCCAGCGAGTAGCAGGGCCGGAAGGGGAGAGGGTGCTGGGGGTTGATGCCCAGGGTGAGCAGAGATTGTGAGGGAGCCGCTGCTGGAGGCAGACAGAACTAGACCAATCCACAGAGAGGAAAATGGAGCAGGCGCAGAGGGGAAGGAGGGGCCATGGGGGAGACCTTGCAGCTCACCAGAGACAGGCAAAGAGCTCCTGCTTCCAGGGACTGCCTTGGTTCCTGGCAGCTCTTCAGACACAAGGCGAGGTCATATGTACTCTGAGAAAAAAGGAACCCGTTCCCTGAGGCTCTGGAGAGCCTTTTGTGGGGCGCCAGGAGAGCCTGAACGAACAAAGAAACACATTCCTGGTTCTATGGGTGGAGCCTGAGGTCACCTCCGAAGACTCTTGGTGCAGATGTTATGAATAACCCCTCCCATGCGCCTGAGCAGTGTCACTCTACCGCCCTTCCTGTCAAGAGGTGAAGTTGTCTCTCCTCCCTTGAATCCGAGCTTGGCAATATGACTTACTTTGGCCAATGGGAGCTTAGCAAATGTCAGCAGAGGCTTGAAACCCACTTGTGCAGAGGGTTGCCCTCTTTTAGGCCATGGTTGGAAGGCAGAGGCCATGATGGGGATGGGCCTGAGCCGGCTGCTGAAGAGGCCACGTGGAGAATGGAGGTCTGTCGGCCTAAAGCTTGCCGACTGCTGGACACATGAGCGAGAACGTGCTAGGCTGTCCAGCACTAATCAAACCACCAGGTGACTACGGCCCCATGCCTGACCCCAGGCAAGACCGGTGGAAGAGCCACTGACTGAGCCCAGCCAAACTGCTGACCTACAAAATTGTGAGCCGAGAAGGTGGCTGCAGTTTTGAGCCACTAGATTTTGGGGGCGGTTTGCTACTATAACCCATACTGTCCCCACGTAGGCAAGCCTCCAACCCCCCAAATATAGAGTCAGGCCCTGGAGACTCTGGTGGCTCTCAGGGGTATGTGGCAGAAGCTGTGATCCCCCATGAGCCATCCTCCCCCTTTTTCTTTTCAGGAATGGAACTTTTTAGTAACGGCACAAGTCCAACTAACCAGAGACTATTTTGCAGCTAAGTACGATGACATTTTTACTGATAGAATGGAATGAAAGGGATGCATGCAATTTCTGTGTTACTTCTTTAAAAGGAATGTGCTTGCCCTACACTTCCTCCATCCCCCCTTCCTGCAGGCTGGAATGCAGAGCTGGGGCCAGGAGGGTGCACAGCTGTGGCAGGGAGGCAGGACCTCGTAAGATGGTGGCTCCTGTTGCCTCACACAGCTGAGTGTGGGGGGTGGTTCCACAAAAGGGGGGCTGCTGTGAAGGCAAGGACTCGGGAGACAGGAGTGTGTCCAGCACAAGAGACTCTCAGCTCTCTCCCAACCCTGTCTCTTGTCCCCCAGCCTCCTCAACACGTTCCCTCCAGCTCCTACAGCAAGAACAGAGAGAACGGGGGAGAGCAGAGGAAGCAGCATGTGCAAAGGTCCAGAGGGGAAAGAGGTCCTACTACATTTGGTGCACTGGAAGCAGCTTGGAATTGTGGGGGGAGGGGAGTGGAGGGGACATGGGAGGGCAGGAAGATGTGAGGCTGAGACCATGTCCTGAAAGGGGCTGGTCAGTGGAGAGTCCCCAGCTGGCTGTAACTTAAATAGATGACTCTGGCTGCTGTGTAGAGCATTGAAAGGGGACCACGTGGAGGCAAGGAGGCCAGTTAGGAGGCTGTAGAAGCTATCCAAGCAACAGATGATGGGGGCCTGAGGAGAAAGGTGGTGCCGAGGAACAAGACAAGTGCATTCAGAAACATTTAGGAGGAAAAACGAGCCAGAATTGTAGATAAGTCTGTTGTGGGGGATATGGAAGAGGGAGGATTCCAGGCTGACTTGTGGGGATGCAGATGCCATCTGCTAGGAGGAGGGACACACGCAGAGAAGTGGGGTGGGGAAGGTGAAGCCTGCTGGCTTCCATCTTGGACATGCTGGGTTGGGGGTGCCATTGGGACATTCAGGTGCTCGATGCTTTTTGCATAGACCACTTCTGGAGTCTCTTAATTGGTTGCTCTCCAGTCCCCGCCCCACCTTTTTAAATTACATTAAATCCAACCAGATTAATGTCCCAGATGATAGCACTGCCCTGATCACAACCTTCAGTGCTTTCCTGCTTTCTCGACGTCAGTCTAAGCTCTTTATTCTGGCATCTGAGGTCCAGTGCCCACCCTCCTCCCACACAGGCCACAGCTCCTCTTCCCGGGCCTCTTTTCTGGCCACACTGACCCATTAAGTTTCCCCATTTATAGTCTGCTGCCTTCACCCCTTGGGTCAGCCTGGAGTGCTCCCTTCTCATGGATACATACAAAAAATTTCACGCATTCTTCAAAGTCAAGTTCACAAGCTACTTCCTCCATTAGTTGGTCCTTGATTCCCTCTATGGAAAGATAATCCCTCCCTTCTGAATTTCCACAATATTTTCTTTGTCATATTCTATATGCATCACATATGTAAGATAAGATAGTGATTGATGGGCCTGGTACCAAAGGATATAGGGACATGGGTTATTTTGGTTTGCTTATGTGGCATCTGGTCTCCTGCTTCTGCTCCAGAACCTCAGTTTTCCTCTGGGAGCCACCCCTTCCCCTGCTCTCAGTCCTTGAGCTCTGGACAGGGCTGACCCCCACCTCAGTCATGAGTCAAGGCTAAGTCAGGACTCATCAATCCAGTAAGAACCCAGGCAGGACTTTGGGGTGAAAGGGGCAGAGGGAGCCTTGGAAGGGAAACTCGGGGCTGTGGAGGAAAAGTTCACTGTCCATGGGGTGTTGAACTGGAAGATGAGATTCTGGGGCCATCCACTAAGGGAGCACTCCCTCAAGAATGGAGCCAACCAGAGGAAGACTGGTCCGAGGGGGAAATTCTTGATGATGCTGTTTGTACACCTGGATCAAGCCACCCTTGTCCATTTTTAGTTACTTTAGCCAACAAATTCCCTTTTATGCTTAAGCCAGTTTAAATTAGGTTCCTATTACTGGCAGACAAAGATGGTTTAACTAATACAGGAGGCTCAAACAACCTGTTGAGTGAATGAATGAATGCATGAGTGAGTATGACTTAAAGTCTCTCCCCTCCTACTGCAGGAATGCTCCTTGTGGAGTCAAATCTCACAGTGTTGTTTGGGTGGATTTCTTCAAGGAGTGATCCATTAAAACTCCGAGTCTATGCATGATCTATAGGCGTCTCCCCATAGAAGGCAGAGGAAGCCTTAGAAGGAGAAGAAGCCAGGCGTGTTTCAGTGCTTGAGACAGACAGGCATGCTTTTTGTAATGCATTTTCTTGTTCTGTCTCCTCCCACCTGCCCCAGGAAGACAGCAACATTGTCCTGTTCATAGCTGTGCTGAACATCTTCTTGTGTGTGCCTTGGCCATTTGCAGATCTTCTTTGGAGAAATGTCTGCTTTGCTCTTTTGCTCGTTTTCATATTGGGTTATCTTTTTATTGAATTATAAGTGTTCTTTATATATTCTGGATCCAGGTCCCTGATCAGATAAATGATTTGCAAAAAATATTTTGTTCCATTCAGTGTGTTGTCTTTTCACCTTGATGGTATCATTTATGGCACAAATTTTTAAAGTTTTAGCATATTAAAAAAACCCTGCTTTACTGAGGTATAATTTGTGTACCATAAATTTCACGCATTTGAAATGCTGCATTCAACAGTTTTTTAGTACATGTACAGAGTCATGCATCACCATAACCATCATGATAATCTAGTGTTAGAACATTTCCATCACCCCCCGCCCCAAAGAACTATTGTGGCCATCTGCAGTCCACTCCTGTTACACTGTCAGCCCCAGCCAGCCACTCTGGATGTTTGGGATACATCCCATAGATGGAATCCTACAACATGTAGTCTTTCACTTCCGGCTTCTGTCACTTAGCATAATGTTTTTGAGGTTTATCTGCATAATAGCATGTCAGTAGTTTGCTTCTTTTTGATTGCTGACTAGTATTCCATTGTGTATCTATTCACTAGTTGATAGACATTTGAGTTATTTCTAGTTTGGTGCTATTAGGAATAGAGCAGCTCTGATTCGATGTCATTGTCTCAGTAGCTCGGCTGCTCTAAGGAAACACCATAGTCCGTCGGGGGCAGGGGGAGGTGGGCGTGGCTTAAACAAGTTATTTGTCACAGTTCTGGAGGCTGGAAGTCCAAGATCTAGGTGCTGGCCCATTCACGTCCTCTTCCTGGCTGGTAGATGGCTGCCTCTTCTCTCCCTCATGTGGCGGAGAGAGGGATTTGGTTTCTCTCTACTGATGAAGACACTAATCCCATCATGGAGGCCCCACCCTCATGACCTCATCTAAACCCGATTGCCTCCCAAAGGCGCCACCTCCAAATACCATCACATCGGGAGGCAGGGCTTCAACATATGGATTTGGGGGGACACAAACATTCAGCCCATACTAGTAATTACTGATATGATTGGATTTATATCTACCTTTTTGATATGTCTCATGCCTGTTTTGTTCCTGTTTCTCCTTTACTGACTTCTTTTGTGTTAAATAGCTACCATTTTAATTTCTTTGTTGGTTTTTCAACTGTGTTATTTTCTTAGTGGTTGTTCTAGGGACAACAACGGGCATCTTAACTTACCACAAGGTAAGAGGATATTTGACATTTTATGTGACATTTGTTAGCTTGAATTTGTTAATAATTTAGCATTTAATAAATGATGTAATTTAAATATTTCATATTTACATTCAATTTATATTAATGCAAATTATTAGTTATTAAATTAACTTCATAACTATTTCATAAATAATTATTTCTTTAGTATTTAGGCATTTGGTATGTGGTCTCTATCTATACCCCCATCCCGGGGTCTGCACGTGTTGGGGGCACAGGTGCCTTTCTCATATTTGCATGGGTGTTATTTTTTCACAGAGCTATATTCATAGTACGAATTATATATTATGAATATTCCAAGTATTTATCCTGCTTTTTATTTTATCTATTTTTTTTTTACCAGCTTGTTAAGTCTCTGTGAACTTCTTTGATAAAAGCTGTGCTGGATTTCCTTGAGTGGATGGGGCAAACTTCAGTTAACCATTTCTCTGCTTTAGGGCAGTTAAGCCATCTTCAGTGTTTAGCCTGTTTCCTAAAGCTGCGGTGAGCATCTTCACGCACCTCACGCTTTCCCCATTTTAGAATCTTCAGCAAAATTCCCCCACGGTAAGATTACTCTGCTGAAGAGAAGAAATATTTTTGTAGTTCTCGGTACCATCACCATATGACTGTCCTCAAGAACGGTGGGGTGTAATTGTGCTCACACTTGGATGTGCCCCCTCGGTGCCAACTGCAATGCTTTTTCTTTTTTTTTTTAAGATTTTATTTATTTATTTGACAGAGAGACAGGCAGTGAGAGAGGGAACACAAGCAGGGGGAGTGGGAGAGGAAGAAGCAGGCTTCCAGCGGAAGAGCCTGATGTGGGGCTCGATCCCAATACACCAGGATCACGCCCTGAGCCAAAGGCAGACACTCAACGGCTGCGCCACCCAGGCACCCCATGCAATGCTTTTTCTATTTGACGTTGCCCTTCTTTGGTGATGAGCTAGGTTGGACATTTTTCTGTAAATCCGTTTACTGGTTAAAATGTTTTATGTAAACGGCTTCTTCACGCCCCCTATTTATCTGTAAGGCTCTGCGTTGGTGTTTACACTTTCAGTTTATACGAGCTCTTTCTGTAACACGCCCTCCTCAGATCTGTTTAGGAAGGAGGCAGAGTATAAATACAAAAAAACAGATAGAAACCTTTTATCTCCCTTATTTGCTGCCAATATTTCTCCCCACTTGTCCATTTTTTTTAATGCAGAAAATTTACATTTTTCTGTAGTCAAACCCGCTAATCTCTCCTTTGTGATTTTATCAGTGATTTCCAAGTTTAATAAAAGACATTCTCCCTCTGGAGACTTGGTGAATATTTAAGTCTCTCTTCTTCTAGTTTTCCTAGGTTATTAAAAAGTATGGAACTCTTTAATCCCTAGAAAATTTCTCTATAAAGACTCCCTCTGGTCCGAGGAAGGGGATGATTTCAAAGTATAAGATATTTCTCAAATTCAGCAGTTTCCTTCCCTGGTTTCTTTGCTTGCGATGGTACCTGGGGCTGAGCCTGACCATGTCCTGCAGGCTGTCTGTCTATCTGTGTGTCTGGACGGAGAGGAAAACAGGATGAAAACTTGCCTCATGAGCTGCACCCACATCCAAGGGGCAGCACAGGGTAGTGGAAGAACAGGACTCGGAACTGAGTTTGGCTCGTGTGTGGACTCTCAGTCTCTCATTCTCCCTCTGCAAATCGGGGCCAAGAGTGCCTGACAGACAGGGCTGTTGTGAGGGTGATAGGAGATGAAATACAGAAAGTTCTAGAACACGACTGCCTGTCAGGGATCTCTCAGGGCACTGCCTTTGCATTGACTTGACTCCTGGGTCCCACCTCATGCCCAAAGGTGTCCCTGAGTCTCCCTCACCACAGAGCGTGGGCAGGCCTACCAGAGTAGTTAAGAGTTTTTACTTTTTTAGGTGAGAAAATTGAGGGTTTAGAAAGTTTAAATGGCATGCTCGCTTCGGCAGCACACAGACTAAAATTGGAACCATACAGAGAAAGTTAGCATGGCCCCTGTGCAGGGATGACACGCAAATTCGTGAAGTGTTCCATATTTTTTTTTTTAAAGGCAGTTTAAATGTCAGAGCAGCAGATGCTCTCGACTGCTCTGACACATGGCATCCTGCAGCCCCACTTTGCCTCGTCGTGCCTCAGCTCCTCGGCGTCCTCAATGTGAAATGGAGCTAATTGTCCTCATCGGTCTCCACTGCTGAGGGGTTATTGGATGATCAAATGAAAGGCTCTGAAAAAGACCACGGAAAAATCCAGAGGCAAGGTAGCATCCCCATGGGTGGCTCGGTCCACTCCTCCCTCCACCTGGACACAGACAAGGCCTTGTGTTAGGTCTGTGAGGCTCCCTGCCTCCCTGCCCCTGTTCTCCAGGAGAACCACGCAGACACTCTGTGAAGGCCCCTTGTGCCCGCTGCTCGCTGGGCAAGTGGCCCAGGGCTTGGCGGAAGCCCCAGGAAGCAGAGCCTGGAGGTGAGCTGCACTCAGACCCTGCTGTGTTCAGCTTGGAGCAGCTTCTGAAGTCTCAGAGAGCCAAGGTGAGGAGGAACCTGGGGTCACCCAGGCCTCCCCCATTTCACAGATGTGGAAGCTCGGGCTCACAGGGGCAGCCAGTTAGTGGTCATGTCAGAACTTGGGCCGGCGGGGGATCCTGGCTCCCAAGTCCACTGTACTTTCCACTTGGTCTCTGCTGCTGTGGTGGCCTCCTTGGGAAGGGCTCCTCTGGCCCTCCTGGAAAATTCTTTACAATTTGATGACATTTGAACAAAACTGCATGATGTTGGAGGATCAGAGTGCTTTGACAAGCATAGCAAAGCACTAAGAACAAGATGCCTCCACAGCTGGGAGGGAGTTTCCTGGGAATAGAATTTTCCAGTAAGGGAAAGAAGCATTTTGAGCAGGAGCTTGAATTTATTGAAGCAGCTGGAAGAATGTGGGGGCAGTGGCTGGAGGCAGGCAAAGGTAGTGCGGAAATTTGACACCACCACCCCATCCTGGCATTTTGACCTTTAAAAATGAAGTTGCTTTCTCTTTTAGCACTTTTTTATTTAAACAGAAGCCGGACTGCTCCCACTGAAGTTTGAGGCTAGCAATGGTCCTGAACCCTGGCTGCATATTAGACTCCCCTAGGTGCTTTCAAAATCCCAATGCCCAGATCAAACCCCAAAGCAAGCATATGGGAGTCTCCTGGGGGAGGACCCAGGCCTCAGTAGTTCTTAACGCTGCTCAGGTAATTCTCACGAGCCACCGAGGTTGCTCAGAGGACCAGCCGTCCCTGCATTACTTTGCCATCTGGTTTGTGAATCTAAATACACAAACACGTGGGGCAAATGTGTAATTCTGTTCACCATGCACTTGTCCGGGCCTTCTCAGGAACACCACTGGGAGACATTTCACTCCTCTTCCCCCATCGCACCCACGCCCCAGCTCAATCGTACGGTTGGGGCCCTGCCCTGGGCCCACCTCCGGTCCCAAATCAAGATTATTCTTCTACTGAGTTATACTGGGGCTGATTTGACTAGGGGCCCATGGCCAACGTGCGAATCTTCCCTGTGGCTTTACCTGATGTGGGTGGTTATTTCTGTTTTCAGCCATGTGTATATTCTCTGCCCAACGAGATGGTAAACCCTCTGAGGGCAAGACCCCCATCCTTTCCCTTCCCAGAAGCCCTGGGTTGCCCAGGAGCCTTCAATTAAAACTTGTGGTCCAGGAGCTGAATGAAGTCATTGGATCCACTTGGGTTATACCCCACACATTTGATTCCGACGATGACTCTGGGAAATTGGGACTGTATTATTTCCTGTCTCCATTTCACGATGAAAATGAAACTCAGCTCAGTCTGTGTCGGATCACACAGATCAAGGAACTGGCAATACACCGGGCCCACTGAGCTTCCTTCCCCACCACACAGGTTTCTGCTAACAGTAGACGTGTCCCCAGAGCAGGCAGGACCTTGGTGGGTGCCACGCCGGGAGGCCTCTTTCTCCTGGAGACTTCTCTCTGACTGGGCAGTCGGGGAGGCCATCTGGGAAGGGCTGTTTGGTCTCCAGCTTCGGGTCTGAGGAGGCAGTGAAACAGGATAGACGTTTCTGCTGAGATCTTAAGATGATAGGTATCGGTTCCCAGAGTCACTGGAAGTAAAAGGACAATTTTAAAAGGAAACATTTTTAAACTTGTTTTACAAATCTTACAGCCCTTTTGGGGGTTGAGGATCAGTTTGTTGGGGAATCTGAGGAAAGGGCTTATTTATTGAATGAGAGGGTCCTCCTCTGTGAGGAAGAGGAGAGGAAGGTGCCTGCCTCTCACCTCAAGCCCAAGAGGGGCTTTGTCGGAGCTTCTCAGGGAGGTGAGGATGGGATCCCTGGCACTATGGCGTGCTGGACTGGTGCTTGACTCCCACTTGAGACACCCAAAAGGCTAGAGATGGTTGGCCAGCTGCTCAAGGGACGAACCAAAGGAGAGGTTGTTGTGCTGAGATCAGCCTGAAGTTCCTGAATCTTCTGGAAGAAAGGATGCATGGATGTAGCCCACGAACAGAGTAGAAAGGGTCTGTTGTGGGTTGAGTTGTGTCCCAGGACCCAGAAGTGATGGCTAGTGCCCCTGAATCAGGGACAGAGCCACAGGAAAATGCAGCCCCAGGTGGGCACAGGGGGCAAGGAATGAACTCTGGGGGCTCGCCCTGCCTCTGGGCCTCTGTCCTCTTGCCTAACTGAGGAGCCCGGCAGTGAGGGGGTTCTGCACCCTGGGGAAGCCTTTCTTGATCCCATCGGCCCTCCTGGGGACTCTGTGCACAGCTGTCCCCTCTCTCACTCTGCATCATAGCTGTCTGGTTACTGACCATCCCCCATCCGGGAGAGCTGGCGTGCTTTGTCTGCACAGCTCGGCTCAGCGGGGAACAGCTTTCTGGGTTCACACAACACAGGGCTCGGCAAACTTTTTCTTAAAAGGCCAGATAACGCTTTCAGCTTTGCAGAGCCGCACGGCCTCTGCTGCGGCGATCCAGCTCTGCCGCCGCGGTGCGGAAGCAGCCCCAGACCGGACGAGCTGGTGTCCTTGCGGCCGGTGCCGCTCCACGTGCACAAGCAGGCGCTGGCCAGAGGTTGCTCATGGACGAAAGACACGCGAGCAAAAGTGAAACCTGCATCACAGTCGTACGGGAAACACGGGTGTATCTTCAGAACGAGCGTGAAGGCAGAGCAGCCTGAACGATGGGGCTGTTATGAGGGGTGAGCGGACGGGGGCCTGTAGAGTCTTCACGGGGCCACTGACGGGTCCACGGTCAATAGATGGTAGTGACCGTGATTAGCTGTGGTAGAGGCTGCAGCTGGGATCGCAATGGATCCTGGAGGTCATGTGCTTAGAGCAGGGCTTGAAACTTAGTTTTGAGTAAGGCTGCTAGCATTTCCATCAAATCTAAGTCATACTTTTATTTTACTTTTTTATTAGTTTTTAAAAATTTTGTCAGAGAAAGCGCACGTGCGAGAGAGAGCACAAGCAGGGGGAGCAGCAGGCAGAGAGAGAAGCAGGCTCCCCACTGAGCAAGGAGCCCGATGCGGGACTCAGTCCCAGGACCCCGGGATCATGACCTGAACTGAAGGCAGACACTTAACCCATGGAGCCACCCAGGTGTCCCTAAGACATACTTTTTTTTTTAATGATTTTTTATTATATTATGTTAGTCACCATACAGTACATCCCCGGATTCCGATGTAAAGTTCAATGCTCCATTAGTTGCATATAACACCCAGTGCACCATGCAATACGTGCCCCTCCTTACTACCCATCACCAGTCTATCCCATTCCCCCCCCCTCTGAAGTCCTCAGTTTGTTTCTCATAATCCATAGTCTCTCATGTTTCATTCCCCCTTCTGATTACCCCCCCTTTCTTTATCCCTTTCTTCCCCTACCGATCATCCTAGTTCTTATGTTCCATAGATGAGAGAGATCATATGATAATTGTCTTTCTCTGCTTGACTTATTTCACTTAGCATTATCTCCTCCAGTGCCGTCCATGTTGCAGCAAATGTTGAGAATTCGTTCTTTCTGATAGCTGAGTAATATTCCATTGTATATATGGACCACAGCTTCTTAATCCAGTCATCTGTTGAAGGGCATCTCGGCTCCTTCCATGATTTGGCTATTGTGGACAATGCAGCTATGAACATTGGGGTGCATATGGCCCTTCTCTTTACTACGTCTGTATCTTTGGGGTAAACACCCAGTAGTGCAATGGCTGGGTCATAGGGTAGTTCAATTTTTAACTTTTTAAGGGACCTCCACACTGTTTTCCAGAGTGGCTGTACCAACTTGCATTCCCACCAACAATGTAGGAGGGATCCCCTTTCTCCACATCCTCTCCAACAATTGTTGTTTCTTGCCTTGTCTATCTTTGCCATTCTAACTGGCGTAAGGTGGTATCTCAGTGTGGTTTTGATTTGAATTTCCCTGATGGCTAATGATTTTGAACATTTTTTCATGTGTCTGTTAGCCATTTGTATGTCTTCATTGGAAAAGTGTCTGTTCATATCTTCTGCCCATTTTATGATTTGTTTATTTGTTTCTCGTGTATTGAGTTTGAGAAGTTCTTTGTAGATCTTGGATACCAGTCCTTTATCTGTGGTGTCCTTTGCAAATATATTCTCCCATTCCGTGGGCTGTCTCTTAGTTTTTTTGACTGTTTCCTTGGCTGTGCAGAAGCTCTTTATCCTGATAAAGTCCCATAAGTTCATTTTATCTTTTATTTCTCTTGCCTTTGGAGATGTGTCGTGAAAAAGGTTGCTCTGGCCGATGTCATAGAAGTTGTTGCCTATGTTCTCCTCTAGAATTTTGATGGATTCCTGTCTCACATTGAGGTCTTTCATCCATTTGGAGTTTATTTTTGTGTATGGTGTGAGAGAGTGGTCAAGTTTCATTCTTTTGCATGTAGCTGTCCAATTTTCCCAGCACCATTTATTGAAGAGACTGTCTTTTTTCCACTGGATGTTTTTTCCTGCTTTATCAAAGATTAGTTGCCCAAAGAGCCGAGGGTCCATTTCTGGGTTCTCTATTCTGTTCCATTGGCCCTAAGACATACTTTTAAAAAATTATGGTAAATGCACAAAATAAGGTTTACCATTTTAATCCTTTTCAAGTGTACAATCCAGCGGCGTTTAATGCACCCACAGCGTGTGCAGCCGTCCGCCTTATCGAGTGCTGGAACATCTTCTTCACCCCGGAAGGAAGCCCCACACACACTGAGCAGTCATTCCCCGCTCCTCTCTCCTCCAGGCTCCGCAGGACATACGTTATTTTTCTTCTTTTTCCCTTCACGTCTTCACATCCCTGACACCAGCTGTGCTTACAGACAAGGGTCTTATGATCACTGCTTCTCAGGCGGCAGTCCCATGGTGGTGTCACCGAGGGCATGAGCATAAACTTGGCCGTAGCTCTATGGTAGAGTTTTGTGCATTCTTGGGTATTTTATTTGTTGAGTTTAACTGCTATCCAAACTGCCTTCAAGGATGCTATGATTCAACAGAGGAATGAAAAAGTTGTTGAGTAGGAAGAACGATGCGAAACAGAGCGGCAGGGCATAAATTTGAAGCAAATACTTATCATCAGAGGAATGACCACAGTCGCGCTCCCTCCAAAGCCACAGCCAAGTGCTTTAGGGGAGAGGAAAGGAAGCTACCAGTGGTTCAAGCTGGGCTATATTTTATTACTGAGAAATGTCTAGAAGATGGACTGTCACATAGAAAGCAAGGCAACTGGAGCCTGGAGAAATTGTGAAGTCCCTTAGGGTAGATAATAAACGATTTCAAAGTAATGAGAGGTTGGTGTGACTGGTTCATGTGGCACATGGGACTATTATTAAGACATTATGTCTCCGTTTCATGGCAGTATTATTTTTCTTGATGGTACATAAAAAACAGTGTATCTTACATTGATGGCATCTTAAAATGATGATACAGTATTATTACCATCACGTCGCACTGTTATTTCCATTTGCTTGTTTTCCCCACTAGACTGTCAAGGTTTGGAAGACAAGGAGTTCATCTTACTGCTGAATCCTCAAGGCCTTGCCCGGTATCTACCGTGTAGCAGGAACCAAGAAATGATGTGGAATGAACAAAACTCATTTGGGAGCTGAAGCTCAAATTAATTAATTAGTATTAGCACCCAGCTTCAAGGTGGCTGTGAAAACTAGGTGAAAAACCAGTTTAAAAAATCCTGACTTGTCCTGAGCTTGGCACAAAGTAAGTGTTCATAAGCACTTAGGTGGTGGTTGTTTTGGTACCAGGCAGGACTGTGTCTGGCGAAAGTGGTATGACATCCAAAACAGCAATGGCCTAAACAAGATAGAAACTGATTACTGCCTCAGGTAAATGAAGTGTGGAAGTTAAGCGCAGGGATGGTGACGCAGCACAAGCACCATCAGCTTCTCGAGTTACTTGGGTCATGATGCTGTGCCATCCTTACACGTGGAATCCACCTTTAAGATCTAAGAAGGCTGCTTGAGCTCCAGACATCGTGTTCACATTCCAGCTGGCAGGAAGTAGGAAAGGAGATCAGAAAAACGAATAACAATACTTGCCCAGAGTCATAAATGCCACTCTGCTTATACTCCGTTGGCTAAAACTTGACTACCTCTAACCACATGGGTCCTGGGAAACAGGCTTTTGTCTAGGCATCCACGTACCCCACTGAAATTCAGGGGTTCCATTCCTGAGGAGGAAGGGCAGAATGAATGTTGAGGGACAAATAGCGGGCTCTGCCACAGCTGTGAAGCTCCGTGGTGTTCTTCCGCGTACAACACGGTAGTTAGGCTTGTTCTCTCCTGGTGCTGGAAGGCTTTCAGGGGGCGGAAGGGCACGAGCCGGACTGCGAACGACCAGGAGGATTTAAATGAGCAGAAAGGTTGGGTAAGGGCATTTCTAGCAGGAAAATGGCCACACAAGGGCTCAAAGTCAGGAAGGCATAAAGTGTTCCTGTGGGTTAGCAGGGGCCGCGTGTCGGGAGGCTGGCTAGCTGGTTCACAGCCCCCGAGCAAGGGGCCAGTGCTGTCCTGACCGTGACAAGCCCCAGAGCCTTGGTGTCCTCCTCTGTAAAACACTCACAGAGACCATCCTGTTGTGAGGATTCAAAGAAATGCGGTAGGAGGAAGCCCTTTGCAAACTGTAAGCTCCTATACACTTTAGATGTTCAGAAACAATAGCCATTGGGACGCCTGGGGGGCTCAGTCGGTTAAGCGTCTGCCTTCAGCTCAGGGCATGATCCCGGGGTCCTGGAATCAAGTCCCACATTGGGCTCCTTGTTCGATGGGGAGCCTGCTTTTCCCTCTGGCTGACGCTCCCCCTGCTTCTGGTCTCTGACAAATAAAATCTTAAAAAAAAAAAAAACCCACAAGACACCAGCCACTGTCAGGATGACATAGGTTCAGCCTAGGAACCGAGGAGGAATTTGCACTCCACGCCCCCTTCCCCGGGCAGCTCCCCACTCGCAGTGCCCCCCTGCAGGTGTGAGACGGGAGAGTGGAGGGCACACAGGCAGCCAGGTGAACAGGAGCCTTTAGTGGAGTGGAGAGGGGCACACGGAGGCTCCTGGGATGCGAGACAGCGGGCGGGAGGCGGCAGGGAGAGCAGGCCCAGACTGTCCTAGTGCCTGTTGCCCCACTCTCCTGCATCAGGGAGCACAGTGGATCAGTGCTCCCGGGTTGGGGGCCAGCTCTCCGGGAGGCCAGCCGTGGGGGTGGGTAGCCTCCCTCACATCCTGTGGGAGCCCCTGTGGCAGAAGCCAGAGGCGACCGAACCTGAAGGTGGGGGTGGAGAGCGCGGTGGGGGGGGGCTGCCTTGGTCTAGCTGGGCCTGCAGGTCTGACCAGGCCGCTGCCTCTCCGCAGGGGCCACCCGACGGAACAGCGTCTTCATCAGCCAGGCCTGCCATCACAGAAGCCCCTAGACTGGGCGGCTTGAACAAGACACTGATTTCTCATAGCCCTGGGGGTGGGGAAGCCTAAGATCTAGATGCTGGCCGATTCGATCTCGGTGAGAGCCTCCTCCTGGCTTGCAGACGGCACCTACTTGCCGTGACCTCACATGGCAGAGAGAGAGAGCTCGGGTCTCTCTTCCTCTTCTTACAAGAACACATGACCTCACCCGAACCTAATAACCTCCCAAAGGCCCCACCTCCAAATCCTGGTGTATGGGGGGTTAGGGTGCCGGTATAAGAAGGAGCACAAACGAATCCATAGTAAACACCTAACTGCTGTTGGAACCATGCCCTGGGCCCTGGGGGTCGTGCTCTGCCCCTACGCTTGGCTGTGCCTCCAGGGCACGCATCAGGCCCGGCTGTTTCCGTCTGGCCTGATGGAGGAGTGGGGGGAGGGGGGGGCTCGGGAGCTGCTGCTCCATGCTGATGTGGGGGGGGGGTGGCCGGCCAGCACAGAGGTCCCGGAGGGAGGGAGGCCGCAGCAGGGAGCCGGGCAGGCCTGCAGCCACATTCCCGGCCACGAGGGTTTCATTACACGAATGAAAACCAAACTCTGCCTTTCCTTTCTTTCCTTCTGTCTCTCTTTTCTCCTTTCTCTCTCTCTCTCCCTCAATCCCTCCCTTTCTTTCTCCTTCATGAGATTTCTGCAAAGTGGGTTACAAAGCCCGTAGTGATATATGCAGAGGGCAGGACCGGAGGGGATGGAGAGCCGGAGAGATGGCCAGGGAGAAGCACCATCCAGGTCAGAGACACAGAGGGGAGAGAAGGGAGGGGAGGGGAGGGGAGGACGCGAAGACATGGAGATGGAGACCGGCAAAGAAGGACACAGGAGGAGAGGGAGCCAGAGCAAGAGAGAAATCAGAGGACAAAGCGGCCAAGATCCTGAGAGACGAGTGGGAGATGGGGCGTGTTAGAAGATGCAGAGGACCAGGGGGCAGCTGGGGACAGGGAAGAAGCCCCAAGGGAGGGGAGGCAGACAGAGGGCCCTTCCCCACCCCAGCCCAAGCCAGGAGAGGGAGAAAGGGGAGCCAGGCGATCCCCACTCTGCACTGTGTGGCTCACTGGGCACCAGGGTCTCCCCCTCGGTCTGGCCTGGCTGCCTTCTTTCTAGCCCAACCCCTCACCTCCAGATTGGGGATCAGGGCCTAGGGGACCGAGTGACGGGGGGGGGGGGGGATCAGATGGGTCCAGTGTGGGCAGGGGCTGAGGGTGGGGATGGTGCCCTCCAGGGCCCTCTCGTAGACTCAGGGCCCACTGGATAGCAGCAGGCTGTGGTGGTGCTGGGAGGGAGAGGAAATCAAAATCCAGGGCTGAAGGGGGAGGCGAAGGGAGAAAGAAGGTCACACATTCAGATCATTAGCTACAAGTTGTCTTCTCTTCCGGAGAGTGTGGCCTTCCAGAACCAGATGGTTGTGAATCATGCCCATCCCCAAAACACGGCCAGACCTTTCCCTGAGAGCAAATCCCAGCAAGCTAGGGCCCCATCTGACCCTGGCAGGAAGTGAGGAGGCAGATTTCCTAGAAAAGAATTCCATGAGCCTCTCCTGGCACCCATGGGGGAGCTCCAGATCCTAGGAGTTTGGTTCGGGATCCAAGATCAGGCTAGGCCAGAGTGGACAGCAGGGCAGGGGACAGCCTGTGTGTGTGTGTGTGTGTGTGTGTGTGTGCACGCGCGTGCACGCATGAGGTATGAGGAACTGGCTATCAGGGATCTGAGACCAGGGCAGGAAAACCTATCTAGGGGCGGGATGTGGCAGGAGGGGAAGCAACAGAGCCCTCTCAGGCCTGTAGGGGGGACAGAAGGGCAGGACCTGCCTCGTTCCCTCTGCCCAGGGCCCCCCACACATCCTCAGAAATGTCAGTGTCAGACAAAGGCCCTTGGCAGGGGCTCTGAGTTGTCAAGAGGAACAATGTAGAAGCAGCTGACAGCACCTCCTCTGAAAGGATCCTTTAAGAAGAGTGACGACAGCAGTGTCATTCTCCAAAAACTGGGAGATGAGAGAGACTTGAACTGCAAGAGGCATTCAAGATTGCCTGGTGCCCCCCTCAGGACACGGGAGGGGGCGGGAACTTGCCCAAGGCCACACGGCCGGACCATCGTGTTCCTGTGGCTGCTTATTTGTTACTGAGGTACAGCTGACGTGCAGTGTTCTATTAGCTTCGGGGTACAACATCGTGATTCAACAGCCCACTTACCACTCGTGGTCACCATGCACTATTACATCATTGTACGTTCCCTATGTTATACTTTTCATCCCATGACTTATTTATTTTATAACTGGAAGTAAATACTTTTTTTTTTTTTAAAGTAGGTTCATGCCCAACGTGGGGCTTGAACTCATGACCCTGAGATCAAGAGTCGTGTGCTCTACCGACTGAGCCAGGCAGGCGCCCCTGGAAGTTTGTGCTTCTTAATCTCCTTCACCTCCTTCGCCTATTCCTCACCCCCATCCTCTCAGGCAAGCACCAGTTGGTTCTCTGCATTTAGGAGTCTGTTTTTGGTTTGTTTGTTTGTTTTGTTTTTTGGATTCCACATCTAAGTGAGATCATATGTATCTGTCTTTCTCTGACTTACTTCACTTAGCATAATACCCTCTAGGTCCATTCATATTGTCACAAATGGCGAAATTTCATTCTTTTTTAATGGCTAACATTTGACTGTATACATATTCCTTTTTTTTTTTTTTTTAAGAGAAAGAGAGAGAGAGGGGCAGAGGGAGATAGAGAATCTTAAGCAGACTCCATGCCCAGCATGGAGCCCAACTAGGGGCTCCATCTCACAACCCTGAGATTGTGACCTAGCCGAAACCAAGTGTCAGATGCTTAACCAACTGAGTCATCCAGGAGCCCCTGTACCATATTTTCTTTAGCCATGTTTTGATGTTCTGTTCACAACCCTTCCAGTGTCCTGCATCTAACTTGCCTGCATCTTTCACGTCTTATCTCAGCGGGGCTAACAACAGCTCTGTGATGTAGGTAGGATTATTCCCATTTTACCAGTAGGGAACCTGACGTCCTGTGGGTGAGTTGCCACAGGCTCATCCCAGGAAGGGCTGAGGCTAGAACTGAGAGAGGCCTGGGCTGCGACAAGGCAGCTCATCTTCGGCAAGAGGGGTGGCCTGCTCCATGCTGACTGCTAGGCCACCCTCCCCCACCCTCCTGCCCAAGCAAGCCCATCCTGTTGTGGCAGAGAAGGCAGTCCCTTGAGTGGAGCTCTCATTCTGTAGCCCTGACCAGACCGGTCCAGCCCAGTCTACGGGACTGGTTTGTTTGGTGAAGCCTTGTTTTCCTGGGGATACTCTTTTAAATCTATGCCCCCCTCCTGGTCCTCTGCCCGAGCCACCTCGGTTGCTCAGCGTGGGTCCTGTGTCAGCCACTGTGCTGGGTCGGAGGCTTTGGGGCAGCCACAGCACCGTGACACATGGTTTGATGTGGGATGGGAATATTTTAAATCTGAGTTCTCCTTCAGAGATGGGAACATGTGGTTCCCAGAAGCCCGAGGGCAGTGGTTCTCTGAAGAGGGGGAAGGGAAATGAGGAGAGAGTGTGCAAAGGGTAGGGGGGTGGGGGTAGGACCGGGCTGACCTCGCACAACTCCGACCTGCTAAGTGTGGGCCTGGGAAGGACGCTGCCTGCGGACAAGCACGGGTCGGTCCCTCTAGACCCTGGGAGCAGCCCCCCCCTTGAGACCCCTGCTCCCAGCACGTTTCCTGCAGCATCAGCATGTTTCTGTGTTTTCCCAGTCTCCCCAGTGCAGCTCCTTGCACCCCACCAGAGTGAGCCTCTGTGCCAAATGCTTCCCCTTTGTCAAGAAAGGCACTCACATTTTCCTGGTCCCCCACGCCCCAGGCAGGGGGAGGCTGGGGAGACAGGACACCAGGGCTCCGAACTCATCAACCAACTGCAAATGTGCCCTCTGGGTTTGGTCCTGCCGAGGCAGGTGGTCTCCCGCCCGCGCCCGGCTGGGGGCCAGGGAGCCACACATACCCCCACACGAGAGGGAGGGCCCCCCAGCGGAGTGGCCAGAGGGTGGCCCGGGAGCAGCCGGAGGAGAGAGACAGCATGGATGGCTGCCCTCTCCCATGACACAACCTCTTCGATTTGCTCAGAAGAGACGGATCGAGATGCCCTCCGTCCTGAGGCGTGGGAAGGTGGCAGGGGCTCTGCTGCTAGTGGCTTCCAGACTGGGCTGGAGAGCCATCTTCCCCGGAGCCTATGTGAGACTCAGCAGCCTTTAGGACCCTCTTCCGCAAAAGCTATGTGATTGGCCCGCTAGCCACCATCCTGTATCGAGTCCCTGGACTGGGTCCCCGGATTGGGTGGAATCTCCGGGTGAGCCATCAGAGGAGAGGCCAGCCTCCCGCACACCAGCCCGGGCTGTGGTCCCAATCCCTGGTCCAGTCTGTGCAGCACGTTGAGGAAGTGGTTTTGCTGAACTTCGTGCAGAAAGAACTATTTGTGGCCGTTATCCTCCAAGGGGCTCTGGGAGAGGCAGGTACCTAGGGCTGCCTGGAGGGACCCCTGAGTCATTAGGACTAGAGGCAGAGTTCCTTCATTTACCTGGAAGCATTTATTGAGTGCCTACTCTGTGCCAGGCTGGGGATATAGAATCCCAACCCACACGGCACTTTTTATTTTTAGAAGATTTATATTTATGTGAGAGAGCACGAGTGGGGAGGAAGAGCAGAGAGATAGGGCAGAGCAGGCTCCCCACTGAGCAGGGAGCCCAACGCGGGGCTTGATCCCAGGACTCTAGGATCATGACCTGAGCCGAAAGTAGACGCTTAACCGTCAGAGCCACCCAGGTGCCCGCACGTGGGGCTTTTAGAGGCAAGTGGGGAAGCACGGAAGTAAGCCATGATCACGATCAAATGTGACGCGTATGCTGATAGGGGAGGTTAGGGTGTCTGGATGCTCATGGGGCCTTTGCTCAGTTTTGGGGGTCAAGGAAGCTCTTCATGAAACATGACACCTAAGATGATGCCCGAAGATGTTAAAGTGAGTGGCGGGGGTGGGGATAGGGATGAGCTTTCCAGGGTGAGGGGACAGTGGGGGCAAAGGTGAGAGGAACAATGGTATTTTCCAGAAGCGCCTCCCAGAGCAGGTGGTGGAGGAGGGGGCTGTAGAGATAAGCAGACGCCACTCACAAAGGACCTTGCATGTCTTAAATTTTTACACCTTTCTTGAATCTTCAGCCAGAATTTTTCTCAGCCTCCAACTCCAGCAGGAAACCCAGTGGGAAATAATGACTTCCTGCCCTCCCAGAGAAGAAAACAAAACCCCGGTAATTTCTGCCTAGCCCCAGAATGGCAAAAGTTGACTCATGCTTCGGGTAGCAGAGATGATGGGAGTTTTCTTTTAAGAAGAGTGCTTATTGCTTTTCTATGTATAAAGGTAATGCGTGCTCGATGTAGAAAAGTACAAAGAAGGACCGCATAGGACCCCTTCACAGGAGATCATCGACACTGCGTGTTTCCTTGCAGTCTTTTTTTTAAACATGTAGTTTTTCTGGGTACATAGTCGAGGTAAGACTAAATGTAAGTTGTATCTGCTTTGTACCGTTGATACAACAGAAGCCTGTTCCCTTGTTAAAAAGCCTTCATTTGTAAGGGCCTCTCCCACGTGGTGTGTCTGCGGACTCCAGGCCTCAGCACCTTTGAGGAAAGTGGTGCCCGAGCCAGCTGAGCGTCACCAACACCTGAGGTCAGAACCTAGCACGTGAGGCTGGAGAATCTCACGTTTAACGAGCCCCCGCAGGTGCCCGGCAGTGGTTCAGGCGCAGCCCGTGGGCCAGGCCGCTGGAAAGCCCTGGGGGCGGCACCGCACCTGCGGGGCTCCTAGGACCCCACCGAGTGGGGAGGCCTCGTTTTCAAGCAGACACAGTGATGTCCACCTTGTGGAATTGTCAGGAAGAACACAGATACTGCTCTTAGAGCTCGGGTCTGGCATATGGTAGGTGCTCAAAAACACAGTAGTTGCTGTTTCGCGGTTCCCCAGCAGACCGACCCTCTGTCTACACCTGCCCCTGGGAAGGGCTTCACCGCCCAGGAACCCTGTTCTGCTCCACCTCCTTTGCATCAAACACAGAATTTATGCTCGCCTTCTCAGAGGCACCTCTATTGTACGGCAGCCACTAAAAACATGACAGAACACATGGCCCTGAACGAGATTATGTATACTCGGGACTGTCCCAGAAAGACGGAGGCATACGGCCACAGCAGACCTGGGCAGGCTTGGGGGTGACGGGGTGGGGAGGGTCCTAAACACCCGGTGAGGGGCTGTCAGGACCCTGCTTCCCATCCAGTCGAGGCGGAGGTGAGACTGAAGGAAGGAAACGAAGGCAGTTGGCCTTTATAGAATGTCTGCCCCAAGGGCAGTGTGGTTGTCGCCTGTGCAAACTATCACTGGTCGCTGATAAGAAAAGCCTAGAGATGGAGCATAAATACATTTTAGGGCAATTTGATGTTGCCACAGTATCCAAGCGTGCGATCATTTGTTCTAGTCATTCCTTGCTGTATATCACAAAAGCATTAGTCTGTGGCCGATTGAATGTTTATGGAATTGGTCCTTCAGAGAAAGCTTGATGCACTCATCAGAAACCAATACATGGTATCCTCTTTAATCCTCAAACAGCCTCTGCAGGGGCTTGACTTAGGGGGTCCTTTCTCCTGCCTTTGTCCCCTGCAGTGAGCTAGCTCCCATCCCAGGTAAGCTTCAGGTGTTGCCGATCTCCCGTCCCACGCCAGCCACGGGGCAGGGCCCAGACTCCTAAGACCCCACAGAGAGTCCGGGGACTCCCCAGTTTCCGCAGGAGAGGGGGGCATTCCCTCAGGGTGGGCTGACACAGGGGGTGCCATGTTCCCGAGGCATCACAGGAAGGAAATTGCCCAGCTAAGCATCTGTCCTTCATTCGCCATCATGGGAGCTTTCCCTCCAAGCCAAGCCCAGTCCTGCTGCTCTAGCCGCTGTCCCGAGCTTGCCATCAACTAATTGCCAAGCCCCTGCTACATGCTGAGATGGGGACTTTGCTCTGGGGATGCCAAATGAAGATATTTTTGGAAGCACTTACTCTGATTAACTCATTTAATTTTCACGACAACCACATGGGAGAGGTCCTATTTTTACGTTCATTGCACGGGAGAATCTCAAGTAGGTTAAGGGACAGGCTTAAAATCATGCAGCTAGTAAGTGGCAGGTCCAGGGGTTGCCTCAAGGCTGCCCTACTCTCGGCTCTGAGCTCTTAACTTCAGTTTGATGCCGTGGACTGCCCTGGAGAGGCCTGCAGTCCAGTGGGGGCTGTGAGACCCCTGAAGAATCCTAGAAGAGTCAGACAGTCCTGACTGACGGCCAAGGGAGGGAGGGTTCGTGGGGCAGAGGCCACGGGGCACTTCAGTGAGGGAAGCAGCCATTCTTAAGGCCCTGTTCCTCAGCTCCCCCGTGCTCCCCTGGGAGCACACTCATATCCTGTGTCCTTGCCCCCTCCCTCCCTCCCCAGACATGATCTCACTCCTTCTCACCCCTGGAGGCCCCAGAAAAGAGACTATTGTTTCCTCCCACACACGAGAACTTGAGAACTTGGAGACCCGCAAGCCCCCTCTCCCTGTTAGGGCAGCCCCAGTTCCCTGCAGTGCAGGGAGGGGCGGCTCTCAGTACCCCATACTCCTCAGCCCCTCCTGATACAGCACCCCCTCCCCAATTTCTCCCATAAGCTCTTTGCCTTCAAACCGTCTCTTTTGTATCTTTTTGCCTTTGAGGAGGATATGCAGTAGGAATCCCAGAGGGAAGAGCCCTGCCGGGAGTCTTTCTGCCTTCCCACCGGGTATCCTCTGCTCTGTGGAGAGGCAGGGGGCAATGTGGGGCAAAGTGGGACCACGGCAGCTGGTGTCAGGAGGTCCAAGCTAGGATCTGGTTGCCTTAATCTCTCAGTGCTCAGTCACTTAAACTCTCAGCATCCTCATCCTAGAAAATTGGGGTGCTTGGGAGGATTAAATGGGAAATCGCTATGGAAGCTCGCTGCTAGCTCTTCGGCTTCCCCTCCAGCCAAACTCCAGAATTCCAGAACCTGAGTTCTAATGCTTCCTACACTCCCTAGGCGGCACAGTTGCTCAGGGCCTGAGTAAAGCCAAGCCAAGCACCAGAAGGGTGTGCTTTCGGGGCTCAAATGACCTCTTGATTGAGCTTTTGCTTTTTCTTTGCTTCCCCCTGCTCCCTCCTCCTGGCATCCCTCCCAGAAGTCGACCCTCAGCACCCCCAGAGAGCCAGCCAAGGCCGGAGCAAGGGGGCGGGATGGCTCCAACCCAGGAGCCCGAGACTGGGCCCTGTGCACGACATGAATCCGACCCCCCTCCCCCCAGCACGCAGATCTTTGCTCTTTGCAGCACGAATAGGCCTGGTTCTGAAGAGCCCCAGAGGCTGGGAGAGGGTTTTAAATAGCCAGTGACAAGCCCATTTGTGAGGCCTGGTTTAAATTTGTTTTCAATGCTTGATTGAATCAGGCTTAATTGTTGGCTGGTGCTGAAGTGATGAACGAGGTGTGGCTTTAAATAGGAACGTGAGTGTTTCAGCCTTGCCCCGGGCAGGAACTGCGAGCTCTCCTATTCAGAGGGCTCCAGGAGGAGGGGTATGCCACAGGGAAGGCGGGCTGAGCTGGGCTGAGGGGTTTACTATTCCAGCAGAGAGATCCAAGAAGAGCCCGATGGGGGCTCTGGGAGACGAAGTCTTGATGATTCGGTCAAGCAACCATCAGTGACTTTCCTCCCTGCCCTTTGACTGGGCTTGCTTACTGCCATCTGTGCCTTGCAGCTGTCCACAGACCCACCTTCCCACTGTCGCAGGAAGAGGAGGGCATGGCTGAGCAGACAGCTCCACTGTGCTTGGGAGCCAGGTGCCCGCGTTCAGGCCTCCCTCTGCCCTTCTGAGCTCACGGAGCCTGCTTCCACCTCTGTAACTAAGATGAAGATTGCACCCCCCCTCCTTCTAGGAGTTGTTGTGGGATCGGCGGGGGGGGCTCATGTGGAGAAGGAGCCCTGAAAACTGTCGTCTGGTCCCATACTGCTGGTGAATCAGAGCCCTCGCCCCTCGGCTGGCCCTTGGCTGCCAAGTGGGGGTGTGGGATGTAGATATAGGGTGCGGAGAGGGAACCTCAGTTTGCCCCTATGGCCTAAGGGCTCTTCCCACCCACAGGGCACCACCAGCTTAGTGCCTTGGTGTCTTCCTCATAGTTGCTGGGCCTTTCGAGTTCTTTGGGCCAATGTAGCAGTCCCCATCCACCGCCCCCTTGCCTGGGGCCTGCCTGGCAGGCTCACGGGGCTGCATCTTTCACCCTCAGTCTCCCCTAATTTCCACCTGGAGCCGAACGCAGCAGTCACAAGAAAGGGCAAGAGAAGCCTCACAGGGCCAAGGTTCTGGCTGCCGGGATTCTTGGGAGGGCACCCACATCATACAGCCACACCACTCCTAGGCAAGAACAGGGATGATCAAGGGTCATCTGGGGCCATCTTCCCTTCTCTGAAGAACAGGTATGGCCCGGGGTGGAGATCTGGATTTCCTCCCTTTGCCTGGAGTCAGACTGAGGACTTCTGGGGCCTGTGGGAGAGGGTGACAGGGAAGCAGTTTCTAGCTCAACCCCAGATAGCCTATCAACAAGGCTTTCACAGGGAATACCAGTGGAGCTCAGACAATGCCTGGACGAAACTTCTATTGAGAGTGCCGCAGAAGGGACACCTCCCGGGCTGGGACAGACCCAGTGGTGTCAGAGCTGGAAGGCCACACACCCCGACCTCCTCGCTTCATGAGCTTGAAGCAACTGCCTCATGGTCCCCCTGAGCCTCAGGCCCTGCGTTTGTGAAACAGGGAAGTGAGGCCTTCCTTAGGGTGGGGTGAGGATTTGGAAATAGAAGCTAACAGATGCGAAAGCACTCCTTGCTTGGCCCCGGGCTGGCTTTCAAAAAATGCTGGTTGACTATGGACTTAAGCCAGTGGCGGCTGGCCCCAGGGGCCAGTGAGGAGCCCCTGCAACTCTGTGTGTCTACGACTTTAGTCAGCACACTGGCCACAGGCGCCCAGCGACCCAGGTGCAGAAGCCGCCAGGTGCACAGTGCTGCGAGGGGATCTGCTAAGGGCCGGCAGGTACCACAGCACCCGGTCCTCGGATTGCCGTCCTTCTGGAGGGGGCGCCGCAGGGGGCAGGGAAGAAAGCTCGGACCTCATTTCCTTCTCTGAGCTACATGGGATGGGATGTGCCCGGGATGTGCTGGGAGGCCAGCAGGCCCTGATAGGGCCTGGGCCACATTCTGTAGGTCCTCTTCCCACAGAGGCGTCCAGGGGGCGGACCTGGGCCCTCTTCGCAGTGCCAAAATAAACGTGCGTTGTTTCCAGCAATACGAGAGGCCTCGGTGAAGCAGCTTTTGCCAGACCCTATAAGGAAGCCAGGGAAGGGAGGGGAGCCTGGAATGAGAGAAGCCCCCTCCCCCACCCAGCTCCCCAGCTTTCTCGTGACTTCCAGAAAACTCCATGCAGGCAAGCCCTAAAGCAAACACCGGTAGGCACTGTGGGAATCTGGGCTTTTAGGGGAAAAAGAAGGGACTGGAACTCCCATTTGCTGACTGTTCCCTATGTGCTCCTTACTTTGCTTATAAAGATAGTCGTGTTCATGGGCTAGGGGTACACACAGACCAGGGTTCAAATTCTGACCCTGTCATTTTGCTAACTGTGTGGTTTGGGCAAGGAAACAACTTCTCTGAGCTTGTTTCTTCATAGGTAAAATGGAGCTCATAATGGTACACTTTAGAGCATTGTACTGAAGATTCACTTTTAGCACCATGCATGGCTCATAAAATGCCTCAATATGGTGTCATTACTATTAAATAGTTGCTATTAGTAATCATAATAGCATTATTAACACTATTTTCAAACTACATGACAATGCCGAGAGATAAGTGCTGTACCCAACTATTCTAAGCATGGAAACTGAAGCTTAAGAGGGATCGAGGCCCTCTTTCAGGTCCTGACAGTTAATGCGGGCAAGCTCAGGAGTCAAGCTCAGGTCTGCCTGGTTCCAAGGCCCACACCTGTCACGCCTGCGTCTAAGCTGGGGGCCGAATGGGTTTCCTGATGAGGTTGCTCTGAGGCTTGGAAGCTGGAAAGCAACAAGACCAAAGCCTGCCGGGCATCACTGTCATGGCCCAACCGCTCCCTAGACCTCACAGGCTCGGCCACCATTCAGCTGGGCCTGGCCGACCACCAAAGCCCAGGGTTGCCCTTGCCAGGCCTCAGGGCTCCTCTGTCCTTGGAGCATCCATTCAAAGCGAGTGTCTGCACAATTGGACCCTAGGCTGCACAGCTGGCTTCCCATTCCTGCACGGACAGCTTGTTGAAGAGGAGCCAAAGCAGGCTGGGATTTTAATTTTGGCTCCGGTGCTCACCAGCTGGGTGACAATGGGCTTGTTACTCGCTCCCTCTGAGCTGCAGTTTTCTCATCTGCAAGGCTGGCGCAGCGGTGCCTAGCGCTGGGTCCCCATGAGAATTACACAAGACAATGAACATGACAGCGTCTGGAAGGGGTTTACCCCACCACCTCCTGCTCTTCCCTGTGTCTTGAGACAAGTGCTCCCTGGGACCTGGGACTGTGGGGCCCCAGGACAGAACCTGTTTTTCCTCCTTAGATATGGCCTCTCTGCATGTCATCCTTAATGAAAAACGAAAACTCATGTGTTCATTTCATTAAATGCTGCCCCCACAAAAGTGTGGGCTTGTGCAATTCTCCAAAGACTGCCAACTGCAGGATATCTCAGAATGCCTCGTAAATTAAAAGGTTTCATTTTGCTGCCAAGACAGTCAATTTTCTCTGCCTTGAGTCAGGCGGAGGGGTGGTGCTGGGCTGGGATGCGAGTCAAGAGACTGCCTGCTGGTCTGGCCCCTGCCAATGATCAACGCAGGACAGGAGCAAATCGCTTCTTGTCTCTGAGGCCTCAGTTTCCTCCTCTGAAAAATGGGTGGTGTGTGTGTTGGGGCAGCCTGCTAGAGGGTCTTCTATCTCTTCCTCCAGTTCTAACATGCTGGAACTTGATCTTTCCTTCTCCCTCTGCTTACCTCTACCCTCCCAGACTCCACCTCTCCAGCCCCCTTCCTGCTCTCCTCCTCCCCTCGCCCTGTCATGTCTACCTCTCCTGTCAATCAAACCAGATCAGCCCAGAGCAGGCACTGGAGAAAAAACATCTATGCATTCCTGGCGGACGACAATCTTCTAATGCCCTTATTGCAAAAGCAGCCCTTCTTTGGGGTGAAAAGAAGGGCAGCCAAAATCTGTGTTTCTATTATGGGGTCTGGAAAGGGGGGGCATTCACTCTTGGAGCTAAGGGTGGATACACTTAGAATTTAAGAGATGGCCCCTGCTCTGGCTGTGGCTTTGGGAAGGGGTCCTGGGCCAGCCCCAGGGGGCTTCGTGGTTGCCTGGTGGAGCAGGTTCCAGGCCACCCAGAGGGGTAAGTGGCCTGCAGGGGAGTGGGGCGGAGAGTACACAGGGCAAAGGGCCCGAAGGGAATTTAGCCTCCTAAGAGCTCCAGTCTGAGCAGGTCTCTTGGGGAGAAGAGGGGAGAATAGTGAACGTGTTTGGGTTTCTTCACCACTGGGTCCATCTGCCTGACCGAGGGAGACAGAAATAGAGGACTGGAAAGATTGCCCAGCAAAGGGGTTGGGAGGGAGAGGAACAGCCAAAGAGGGGAAGGGGACAAGAGAGAAACAAAGAAAGGAAAGAGAAAGAAAAGAGAGGGAAGGAGGGAGGAAAGCAGGCAAGAAGGAAGGAAAAAGGAAGGAAAGAGAACGAGAAAGGAAAATGTTCCCCAAACCGTGTCATCTGAGTGCCCACCCTCTACGACTGAGGGGGCAGGGCAGGCACGCTGAGGAACCAGCCCCTTGTGCAGCAACTTTCCCACCATCCCCTTCTTGGGGCCTTGCTGTGCCTGTCCCTCCATGGCCTCCCCAGCAAAGGCCAGTTCTGAGCTTCCTCATTGCACCACTCTGGGAGTCCTTTTTACCCAAAACACAGTGAGTAATTGCCCAGAGCCATGCAAGGAAGTAGCAGGCCCTGTGTGCCTGGTAAGTCCCAGAAGCAAGTCCTAGCAGCATCATTAGATGGGCACACAACTGAGGATTCCAATACAGCACGCACTGTCCCACTCACTACATCACTAAGTACACTTGCGTCTGTTTTTGCCACACTAGCACATTTGCTGGGATAAACCCACTCTATTCCCCATGTTTGGCTTTAAAAATCTCTTCACTCGTTCTGAAAATAAAATCCCCTCCAAGACTGCAACCATTAAGAGCTCTCCCTGTCCATCTATCCATCTGTCCATTCACTTCGAGTCTGCCCTTTCAAGGGACTTTTAATTGAGTATCTACAGTGTGCCGGGCACTCTGCTCTATGGGGTCAACCATAAAAACTCAGGCCTTGCCCTCAAGGGGTACACTTTCTGTTGGGTAAACACACCTAAATAATTTATTAGAATATTACATATAATATATTAGAATATATCATCATAAATGGAATAAGAATGTTACCAATTGTTATCTAGGAAAAACAAAACAAGATAAATCAACGGTTCGCGGCGATTGTTACAGGTCTTCAGTCTGTAATGCGGCCCCCGGCTTCCAGCAGGAGGCGCCCTGCACTCTGCCTCCCCCTCCCCCCACTCAGAGATAGATGACTTGTTTGGCTGGCTAAAGAATACATTGTTTTTTAAATGCATAAAACTTATTCGTAGTTTAAAGAGTTCCTATAAATCAAATATCTCTGTAACTACCCAGGACATCAAGAAATAGACTAGAACATCTCCAGTACCTGTGAAGTGCCCCCAACTCCCCCGATCAAATCTCCCTCCCTTCTCCACAGAGGTGACAGGATCTTGACTTTTCTGGTCATCGCTACCTTGCTTTCCTTTATGGTTTCCCCCTCTGTGTACACACCCTGAAAATATTAGGGTAAAATGTAGGAGACGGGCGCCTGTGTAGCGCAGTCGTTAGGCAGCTGCCTTCGGCTCAGGGCGTGATCCTGGCCTTTCCGGATCGAGTCCCACATCGGGCTCCTCCACTGGGAGCCTGCTTCTTCCTCTCCTACTCCCCCTGCTTGTGTTCCCTCTCTCGCTGGCTGTCTCTCTGTCACATAAATAAATAAATTTAAAAAATCTTTAAAAAAAAATAAAAAAAATGTTGGAGACAAAATGGTTGGATAATAGCAATTTCATACAGTTTAAGCTAGTTTAGTTGATCTTTAGGCTTGGTAAATAAGTAGTTACTGTATGCGGTTTTTTTTTTTTTTAACTGAGATATAATTGACTTTGTGTGGTTCGCCATGCTGCCCTCTTCTAGGATGCGAGCATAATAAATCCTTTCATTTCATATGCCTCTCCAGGTGCAATGTCCATGGCCATGTTGGAGTGATCCGTGAAGATCCCACAAGGACCTTACTCCTCCTTTATAACACATTTCCCCACCACTCTTTTTTTTTTTAAACTCATTGGGGTTTTTTTAATGACTCATTCTTGTTAAACTTTTTATTTTATTTTTTTTTAAAGATTTTATTTGTTTATTTGACAGAGAGCACAAGCAGGGGAGTGGTAGGCAGAGGGAGAGGGAGAAGCAGGGTCCCTGCTGCGAAAGGAGCCTGATGTGGGACTTGATCCATGGACCCTGGACTCATGACCTGAGCTGAAGGCAGATGCTTAACCATCTGAGCCACCTAGGCACTCCCCCCACCACCCTTTTTTTTTTTTTCCAACATCATGTTTTTAAAGTCTGTTTCTTTTTCCCCACTGCTCTGTAATCCGACCTCTATCTATATCGCGTATCCCTATACACGTGGATCTGTTCATGGGCTCTTTCTTCTGTTTCACTGATCTACTTCTCTATGCCTGTGATAATGACACACTGTCTAAATTACTATGACTTTACAGTAAGTCATAATCCCTGGCAGGGCAATTCCTTCACTTGGTTTTTCTTCTTACTGCACCCTCATATGAGTTTTACAATAAGCTTACCAAATCCTACATGCAGTAATGTGTTGGGATTTTGATCAGAATGCATTGAATCCACATATAAATCTGTGGAAAATGACATCTTTACAATGTGACTCATCCATTCATGAATATAGTACACCTCTGCATTTCTTAGAGCATCCTTTAATGTCTTTCAATAAAGTTTAGTAATTTTTTATAGAAGTCTAGCACATAGGCCCTTGGAGGCCCATGCCACTGCCATGTCTTCTGGGGCCAACGCGAATGCCCTGCAGTGCCTGATGGAGCCGCTCCAGCTGAAGGTGCACAGAGAGGATCAAGGTCTTGCCAGCATAGGCAGAGCTTCAACAGTACTGTATGCAGAATGCCTGCAACACCTTCCAGGGGCCCAGATGCTGTGCTTTATCCTAAAGGCTGGGAAGAAGTTCGCTGAGGAATGCTTTTAAGCATAAAGTGATGAATGACTGCTTCCAAGTCTCAAGAAAACACTTCTCCAGCCAAATGACTTTTAGATATTTCAGACCTTTCCCGTGGCCTGGTCCAATAGCCAAAATTCTACAGAAATTGATGAGTTTCTATTCAGATAAGGAAACTGGGTGAAGGAGGATACTTTAAATAATGGCCTGATTCTTTTGGTAAAGTGCTTTTATACTTAAGACCAACAAAAATGTTACCACCAAATACATACACCTCTTTCATAAGCAAATTACTAGTGGTTCTATACCTGGAGTATTATGTTTGTTTTATTTACTGGATGCTTACATTTTGGGAAGGGAAACATTTTTGTTTGTTAAAAAATTGAGTATTTGGGGGCACCTGGGTGGTGCAGTCGGTTAAGTGTCTGACTTGATTTTGGCTCAGGTCATGATCTCATGGTCCTGGGATCCAGCTCCAAGACAGGCTCTATGCTCAGCGGGGAGTCTGCTTGTCCCTCTTGCTCTGCTCCTCCCCCCAATTGTGTTTTCTTTCTCTCTCAAATAAATAAATACATCTTTATTAAAAAATTGAGTATTTCATTAATTTGTTGTTCCTAAGATTTTTATCCCATCACAAAACTTGTTCTTTTCTTGTGAATTTAACAGTTTCTAAATGAAAACAAGCAAGTATAAAACTGGGGGAAGAATAGGCTTCATTAATCAAATGATGTCCTGATTCTTCTACGTGTGAAGATTGTTTTATTTGTAACGCTTAGCATGGGAGCTGTTTCTTAGCAAACTTGTTTGGAAAGATTCATGTTGTGCTGTGTATTAGATTGCTACATCCTGCGTATGAGGCAGGTTTGGTCTTTGTCTTCTTAAGTTTCCCTACTTTATAGTTGTGGTTGTACTCAATGTAGTTTTTTGGTTTTTTGTTTTTATTTCAAGTCTTCTTTAAAAAAGATGTTTAAATGTGATCTTCAGAACATTGCAAACGATTACAAACAAAATAATGGAAAATACTACAACCTAAATGAATTCTTCATGTCACAAGTGTTTTACTTTGATGATGCGCCTTTGATTTAATTCGGGACACTTTTAAAGGATACTTTGTGTTTGTAATAATCTTTGATGAGTTTGGAAGTAAAATTTCTGCTTAATTCATCATTTTCTAAAAAAAAAAGTCTTAACATTTTGTTAGACTCATTCATAAATACCTCAGTTTTGCAAATGTAAATAATCGCTTTTTTACAATTTCATTTTCTCTTGCTTATTGTCCATGTATTAAAAAAAAAAAACCTCATTTTAGGTATGTTAATTTTATACCCAGCAATCTTGCAAAACTCTCTTACTAGTCTAATAATATTAGTAGACTCTTGGATTTTATTCACGTAATGTTATTTGTAAAATTTAAAGTTTTGTTTCTCTTTTCTCAATCTTAGCCCTTACTTTTTTTTTTCTTTATTGAAACAGGGTAGGACTTCCAGTACAATGTTCATACAAGTAGTGACAGTGACTATCCTTGTCTTGTTTTCCATCTCAAAGGCAGTGGTTGGACAAGATGATCTCCTGAGTACCTTTCAACCCAAAGATCTTGATTTAACTCATAAAGAAGATTTCCTCATAAAGATGATTTTCCTCATCTTCTTTCTGGATAAGGCAGCTACTCAGCCTTCTGGAGTTTTTCTCCTTGTCCAGAGTAAGAGTCATGATTTGTATCCATACCTTTAATAGTTGCGTATGTCCAGCCTGAATCCAGAAGATCCTAGAGTTTCATCTCTTATTCTTCAACATGTCATACTTATTGAAATCATTTCCTCCCAAAAGTCAGTTCCTCCCCAAAGTCTCAAACCATTTCTGGTTCACATTTTGAATCATGACTAATATTTAAAAAAAAAAAACTGTTACGGATGAGAGGTTGGCTGTGCGTTCTTCCTTTTTTAAAACTCTCCCTGTTCTCCTTCAAGGGGGGAGAGGAGGATAGTGACTTTGTTACCAGTCTAAACCCTGCCTGAAAGACCAGTCATGCTATGCTGTGCTATCTTCTCTGGGTGTCTAAGCTGCATCCAGTGGTAAGAACACCAGGTACAGCACAATGGACTCACCTGATTAGCCCTCTTTCATCAGAAATGCCTAATATTCTACTTTTATGAAGGCGATAAAACAGCTATTGGAAGAAGGCTTGCAAAAGCATTGAGGCTTGTGTTCACCATGTTGTTCAATCTCCCTTGTACAGGAAGGAGACACGGAATATAGCAGACCTTTGCACAATGTGGGGGTTAGGAGGGCCAACCCCCACGTAGTCAAAAATTCACAAACAACTTTTGACGACCCAAAACTTAACTACCAATAGCCTACCATGGAATGTTAGCCTTACTGGTAACATAAACAGCCAATTAACACATATTTTGTATGTTATATGTAACATGCACTGAATTCTTACAATAAAGTAAGCTAGAGAAAAGAAAATGTTATTAAGAAAATCATAAGATGGGGCACGTGGGTGGCTCAGTTGGTTAGGTGTCTGCCGTTGGCTAGGGTCAGGATCCTGGGGTCCTGGGATCGAGCCCTGCATGGGGCTCCCTGCTCAGCAGGGAGTCTGCTGCTCCCTCTGCCTCTCCCCTTGCTCGTGCTTGTTCTCTCTCTCAAATAAATAAATAAGATTTTTAAAAGAATCATTAGAGAAAATACATTTACAGTACTGTATTGTAAAAAGTCCACATATAAGTGGACCCATGCAGTTCAAACCCCTGTTGTTTGAGGGTCAACTGTGCATTCTTTTGAAATTTAATATCAGCATAGTTGGTTTCTCCTGCTGAATTGTTATGTTTCTGCAATGGGGTAAACACTTTTAGATGAATTTTCATATCCTGTAAATCTTGTTGTTCTGGGGTTTCTTGTCCACCGAAGCATTGTTTGGGGCACGAGGTGAGAGGGAGGCCTATGAAACACCATCTTGACTCATTCAGATGAGATTTCTGTCTGCATCTATAGCAAGATTCTTAGATGGAATGCGGTCATGGTTAAGAGAAAGGGCTTTCTAAATTCCTTTAACTCTCATTTAAGAGTTGGGTCTGCCTGACTAGTTCTGAGAAAATGAAGAGGGGACACCTGCTCCTCCTACTATGAGAGACTGTGAGAAGGACAAGGGGTAGAGAGAGAACAAGCATATCAGGAACCAAGGCTTTTCTCTGCTGCTACCATTCTTGCCTCCACCACCTTCCCCATACACAACCTGGCACTCTGGGAGTTTCTGAAGCATCCAGAAAAGTATGAAGGAGACAGTTAGTGTCTGGGCCAGGGGTGCCCTTGTCCATGCATGTGGGGGAAGAGCACAAGTCCAGGAGAAGCAGCCAGGTGATGGCAGGAAGTGGTAGGTAGGGATGCCTGAGACGGCGCCAGAGCAGGTGCCGAGAGAGCCAGCAGAGTGGCACGGGACAGGTCTGGCGACAGGACCAAGTGGTCACTCGGGCAACCGGCTGGGCTGCCCACTAGGACCATGGGTTCCAGGGTTGCATCCCGGCATAGCACCCCAGAGAGCCAGATGGGGTCTGTCGCACTGCGGTGGTCATCAGTGCAGGGAGCAGGCCAGTCCAGCCTCTCGTGGAGGAGAGCAGGGAGGATCCAGGGTATGCCGCAGGGACTCCAGGACCCTCTCCAGGCTGCCACGAGGGTCTGGTCAGAAATATTCGCCACACTGGGTTCAGGGAGCAGAATGAGCCGTCTCCCAAAGGCTGAGATTCACCCGAGTCATCCAAGTTACTTAAAAAAGACCGTTTTAGTTACTGAGTCAGATTGGAAGCTTACCAATTTAGACAAAGTTTAGTTTCTACCTCCCCACCCCCATGCCTGGCCCAGATCCCTAGTGGAACTGATAAGAAAGCACGGATTAGTTCTAAAGAAAATAAGAAAACTACATTTTTTCCCCCTACAATCACGTTGTAAAGTGAGTGCATGTGCCTCACTACATATCTTTTTTATGAAACTGAGAATTATTTATCTCCTCGCAGTCTCTTTTGGTTTTAGAGCTGAGTTGCATGTTATACACAAAGACAGCAAATATTCTCAATTAAGCTTGGAAAGAGCACAGGTTTGGAGTCGGGCAGGCTGGAGTGGCCCAGGACTGCATTACTTTTGGGGGTCCTTGGCACTTTTACATTTGTGGGCCCCTTCCTCCATTAAAAAAGTAAAAACTGATGTTGGTATAAAGAATATATTAATATTACATATTAAAACATTTTCTTCAATCTAAGCTTTCTTCTTCTTCTTCTGATTTTATAAGAAACTTTAAAATATTTTTCATGGGCTCCTAAAAGTATCATGGGCTCCTGTCGCTGCGCCCGTTGTGCCCGCACTTGCCCTGGGCATGCCTCTTTGTTCTTGTCTTTCTCATCTGTAAAATGGGGTTGCTGGATTACATGAAGTGGCATGTGTCCTCCAGCCAGTGTACTCCACGGGCTGCAGGCACATGACGCTCCCACACTAAGGAGTGGATATTGGAAGTCAATACACGAATCTCCTGGAGAAGAGACTGGGGGTCAGACAGGTACCTAGAACGTTCCAGTTAAGACAGCACACAAGACCTTGGTGCATGATGATAACATTGGGTTTTTTTCTTCATTTCCATGGACTTGATTTTCTATTTTAGTGATCTTGCTGCATATGTGGTTTTCATTGTGAGTCACCTTCGAATTCTCTTTGGAAGTAGGGGGGCATAACTTATAAATAAAAATTCCTTTTTACTTCCTCAGCATTTAGCACAATGCCTTGCTTTATATCCTCAATCCTTGTTTGTTGACTGTGCCGGTAAATGGCTCTCTCCCTTCCCGGCCTCCACCCACAACCCTGTCCCACTCAGGCCTTGACATAATCCAAAAGCAACCTTCCTCCCTTTCTTTTTCCTCTTCTCTCTCCCCCCAAATTCTTCTTTCCTTAGTGGCCTGAGCTCAGCAGACCATGAGAGTGAGGAAGGCATGCACTGGATGACACACCATTGAGCCGGGTGACCTCTCACAGTCCGCTGGGGTGGCATTCTAGCCCTGCTCTGTCAGCGAGGAAGCCGCGGCTCAGAATGTAAGGAATTCACTCAACAAATGCTGGGACAGGGATTTGAACCCTGGCCTCTCTGACCATGAGATGGAGTGATGGGTTAAGCCTCCGTGATCTGCAGTTTTTACAGGGTACTACTAGGGGAGGTGACCCGAAGAACACCCTTCCGGTGGTGGGGGAGATGTTTGTAGATGCTTCGTGAGGATTTCTTCATGCTGCTCAAATCAAACATCTAAGTCCCTCTAGGTGTGTGCTAAGCTTCGTCACGGTCACCTGTGCCCTGCCGTTCACCAAGTTGAAAGTTTGTGTTGAAACCCCCTTCCTGAATGTCAGAGGCTGGTGATGCCAGAAGGAAGGGCCAACAGGAATGAGCCACGGAGATCAAGCTGGGGGGTTCTAGTGTTGTATCCACCAAGAGGACTGAACACAGGGGCGCCTGGGTGGCACAGCAGTTAAGCGTCTGCCTTCGGCTCAGGGCGTGATCCTGGCGTTTCAGGATGGAGCCCCACATCAGGCTCCTCCACTAGGAGCCTGCTTCTTCCTCTCCCACTCCCCCTGCTTGTGTTCCCTCTCTCGCTGGCTGTCTCTGTCTAATAAATAAATAAATAAATCTTAAAAAAAAAAAAAAGAGGACTGAACATATTTCCTTTGTAAGCTAGACATTTGAGTGCTTTCCCTCTCCCTGCGTGCAGCCTGTCAGATGGTATCCGCACATCCAAGGAGTGAGCGCGCTTGTGGCCTTAGAACAAGCAGCACCGGCATAAATGTGGGCCCAACAGACCCCGACGCACCACCACACACCGAGCACCGACTGTGCGCTGGGAGAGACGCGAATACAATGTCTTCCCACTGATTCAAGAGAAGACAAGGCAAAATTTGCCCCATGATGGGATAAAATCTGCAATTAAAAAAAATAGCAAGGCATGTGAAAGTTTATTTATGTCTTATTACACAAGCTCCTCCATTTTCCGCCTCCACCCCCACCCCCAATCTGTCACATTCGGGGATCTGGGGCTCCGAGCATTAGAATGAATTAAATAGATTCAGTGGCATATTGGGGCTGGGAGGCAGAGAAAAGAAGGTGGAAGAATGAGATGTGGAGGGACAAGTTGAAAAGAGAGTGGATATTGGAAGTCAATACACGAATCTCCCGGAGAAGAGACTGGGGGTCAAACAGGTAGCTAGAACATTCCAGTTGGAACAGTCATGTTCTTTTTTTTTTTTTTTTAAAGATTTTATTTATTTATTTGACAGAGATAGAGACAGCCAGCGAGAGAGGGAACACAAGCAGGGGGAGTGGGAGAGGAAGAAGCAGGCTCATAGCAGAGGAGCCTGATGTGGGGCTCGATCCCATAACGCTGGGATCACGCCCTGAGCCGAAGGCAGACGCTTAACCGCTGTGCCACCCAGGCGCCCCGAAACGTCATGTTCTTAACAATAGTGACCAAGTCTCCATTTCCCGAATGCATCCACTGCCAGGCACCCTTCTAAGCCTTTTACACATATTAGCACACGTCGTCTTCCCAATCACTTTGTGAGGTAGCTTCTATTGCAAACCCCACATTACTGATGAGAAGCCAGAGAGGACCAGTGACTTGAGCCAGAGTCAGGCCGCCAAGACACGGCCTCCCACCTGACCCTGCATGCATCCGGGGCCTCTGCACAGGTGCCTGTGGGACTGTGGGACAGGTGAGGTCCAGGTGGGCTGTGTGCTACCGCCTGGGGCCCAGAGGGTTTAGAGCAGAAAGCATGGAGAGGGACCACATCCTGGCTCACCCTGCTGACCCTGTGGCCTTGGGCAAGTTCCTCGACCTTTTTGTGTCTCCGGTTCCTTGTACATAAAATGAAGATCAATGATGGTGGCGGCAGCACACCTCATAGGGTGGTTGAGACAGTTCCGTGTAATTCCACACAAAAGGGGGTTAGCACAGTGCCTGGCCCAAGTGCTCGGTGAATGGCAGGCATCCCCGAGACTACGATTCGCTTCCTAGGAGAGCTCCCACCAACCCATCGGGCTTTGTGGACCCCCTGCGGACTCCTGCTCACTCAGCACCAGTGTCCAGAGACCAGAGGGCCATGCTCGCACAGCCCAGCCTACAACTCGAAGGGGGACCACAGAGAGGCAAAAGATTGACGATGAGTGGCCTTGCCCGTGGAGACTGGCCCCAAACCTATGGCCATATTGGGCAATGGGGATGACTACGCCGGACTGGGGGGAGCACCTCAGACATGGGTGGCCTGTGACGGGCCACGGGGGTGCTGGAGGACACTGGCTGGTTCCTACCTCCAAGGGGGCATGGTCTGGCTGCAGGCACATGACTCTCCCACACTAACCAATTAGTGGACCAGGAAGGATTTCCCCAACACCCCACAAGTCCTGGAGTCAGAGAGCGGGTGTGACCAGAGCAGACAGGGAGAAGGTCAAGGGGCTGCAAGAAGTGTGTGTGTGTGTGTGTGTGTGTGTGTGTGTGTGTGAGAGAGAGAGAGAGAGAGAGAGAGAGAGAGAGAGAGAGATCTGCCTTGGCTACCCCAAGGGCTTTGGCTGATCTCCATGCTTTTGACCAGGAGTGTAGAATTTTCTTTCTCCTTTTCCTCCTTTTTGTAAGGCCATAGGTAAGGCACAGCCAAGCCAGAGGGCCTCCTTCCCAGGGCTGCTCTGGGTGGGCTCCCGCTGCAGTATGACCAATAAACAAGCCAATAAAAAGAAGCCCTTCAGAGATGCGGTCCTGCAGATGATTCTATCCCACCTGTCAATGAGGGAGGCCTGGCAACCATCTGTTAGATTTTTTATTCCCACCCCTCCCCTTTCATTCTTAACCACGGATTTTCACAGTTTGCATTACTTATTTAATTCTGTTATTTAAAAAAACACATGTATTCCTAAGTAAGGTGATGGCAGCTTTTGCCCATTGAAGCCTGTTCTTTCCATTCTCCGTGGCCGGCTGTGGCCCCATGGGAGACCCTCTTGTGCAAGCCTGCGTCTGACCAGGCTGGATTTAAGATTCACGATCTGGGACATGATGCTCTGTACTTGAGTTGGGGGAGGGGAATGCAGAGCCAGAATTTCGGCCTTGGGGCTTTGTTGCTGACTCTTCTGGTCCCTTACTGAGAAATTTAATGGAACACAACCTTAAGACTAACAAAGAGCCCTGGGTTTCTTGATCCCTACTATGGGGGTTGTCGATCTCTACTTTAACCCAGGATGACACCCCATGTTGCAATTCAATGCTCTTCAAGTCACGCGGCACAGCCAGACCATGATTCAGTTAGTCAGCACCTACTGGGTACCAGACACTGGATGCCCAGCATCAGCGCTTCCTCGGGATGAGAGACGAAGTCCCTATTCTCATGGGACTGACACTTCAGTGGGGAGAGACAGAGTGGAAAATCCAATAAGAATAACTGGGGTCAGTGCTGTAAAAGAAACAAATGGGACCATATAGAGAAAGAATAGTGAGAAGGATCTCTGGGCAAGGAGAGCCCCTGGGGAGTGATGTGGAAGCTGGGACCTGGAGGATGAAGAGGCAGGAACAATGCTGCTCACAGAGGGAAAGCAGGCACAGAATCAGAGCCTGACATATTTGAATATGTCAGGGGCTCCTTCCCATGCCCTACCCTTAAGACGTTGGGTCTCCTCATCTCTGTCTTTGGAGCTCCTGAAGAGTGGGAAGGACCAGACCCTGTGCTTTTGTCATTCCCGAAGAGCAGGGGAGTGGGGAGCAGGGGAGACGGAGCCGGCCTCCCTGCTCACCCTGTGGGTCCAGGCATTGCCTTGCTTGCACCTGGCCAGAGGCCCAGAGGAGATGTGAAACCTCCCCTCCCCAACACAGCTTGTGTCCCGGCCCGGCCCACCGCCGCAGCCCACTCACCAGCCCTGCTGCCTTCCTGAGTCTCCAATCCCTCCCCTACAGCCTCGTCACCCTGCTTTGCTTTTGCTGTAGCCACAGAGCGCCACTCGCTGCTCCTGTCCAAACCTTTAGCCTTCAGCACGCTGCCAGGAGGGCGCTACTGCCTATGGGCCTTCCCCCGCCCCCAGACATCTGATCATTTCTTCAAGGTTTCTGCAAATGCCACTCCCTTCCACACCCCCAGATGCCTTCCTCCCTCCTGCCCCTATGTTCTTGGCACTTCACTATAACACCCATTGCTAATGTTTGAGTCTCTCTCCTCGGCTTCCCAAGGACAAGGTCTGAAGCAACAACTTTTATATTTTCTTTCCTAGTACCTGATGCAGAGGAGATTATCAATAAAGGTTGTTGAATGAATCCCCCATGAGCCCCTTAGAATAATGGCCTCCTTCATTTATGCAGCATTTACCAGAGCTCTTTCAAAACTCCGTCCCGTTTTCTGCTCACAACACTCTGTAAGAGCAGGTGATGACTCGCAGCACCGGTGGGGAAGTAGAGAGAGGTTATCTAACTTACTCCAGATCACACACAAATTGGTGGCAGAGCTGGGACCCAGGCCTAAAGTCCTTACCCCTAGTCAGAGCTCTTCAGCAGCCTCAGAGCACCCAAAGCCTGGAGCCAGAGAAACCGAAAATTTCTCATAATAAACATTGAAATATTGGTTGAATGTACACAGCTCAGACCAGTTAAGAGACAAACTTTTTAAAAGTGCATCTTAAGATATGAGCTAATACAGCCTCTCAGGCATTCATGCAAGAAGCATTTATTGAGCACCTATTGTATACTGGGCTCTGTACTCTGGGAGACACCGAGGAATTACAAGTCTCTCCTTCATAGCATTTACAATTATTCAGGGGAAAGGACCCAGAGTGACACAACAAATGGAGGATGGGAGTCAGTATAAGGCGACACACAGGTAGGTACAGAGGCTCTGGATGGCACCAGGTTACTCCAGAAAGGCCCCTGGAGAAGGCTCTAGGAGGTCATTCCCACGGGATGTGGGGAGTGAGAGTGGAGAGGAAGAGTGGAAATGAAGAGCAGGGACAGAAAGACACAGTGGAAAAGGGGGCAGCCCAGGGAATGGCTGGAGTGAGCAGCTTCATGGGGACACATATGGGAGTGTTGCTTCTGGGAACCAGAAGAGCATCTTGAGATGGTCTTCCTGGATGTCCTTTCCATAAGCATTTCTCTGCTTCAGTTGCCAGAAGCAGTTTTAAGGAAAACTAACTCAATCTCTGCACAGAATAGATGCCTTGTCTTAGGGGATTCTAAGAGGGTAGATTCTATCTTCTAATTCTACTCAGCTCAACTGAGCTCAGCTCAGCTCAGCTCAGCTCCACTCAGCTCAACTCAGCTCCACCCAGCTCAATTCAGCTCAACTCAGGTCAACTCAGCTCAGCTTAGCTCAGCTCAACTCCACTCAACTCAGCTATACTCAATTCAGCTCAACTCCACTCAACTCAGCTCAGCTCAGCTCAGCCCAGCTCAGTTTAACCTCTCTCTTCACATTACCTGCCAGTCATAGGTCAGCACTTCCTATCTTCAACTGCCACAGACAACACTGGTCATGCAAGACACGCAAATAGAGAAAATTTCTTTCTCTTTTCTGTCCCAACCTCAATCATGACACATCATGCCCCTTTATCCCTCCCTTCTCCCCTCCCAGGCTCTCCTAATAAGAAGCAAGAGCCAGCTCCTTTTGTGAATGTGGGACCTGGGGGATGGCTGGCATTATGGGAAAGCCCCTGGAGGACACAGTCCAGCTGAGAGTGTGACTCCTTTTCTCCCCTTTCAAATGGAGTCCATGGTGAAATGGGCAGGAGGACAGAAGGTCATTGGCTTACAATGACGCCACCAATGACCCCACCTAACCTGACACTGAGGGGTGCTGGAACCCTAGTGAGGTTCCAGAGTGTCCCTAGGTTGGCTTTAAAGATTATAAGAAGGTTCCTGAAAGACCCAATACATGTGATTTGCATGGGAAACCAGGTTTGGTGGGGCCCTTCTCTATTCCTTTGTTCAGAGCTAGGCATCAGGTCTGGTTGGGATGTAGACAGGGCCCTACATTCTTTCGTTCTGTCTTCAAGCAACACTAATGCATTTTAGCAACTCTTTAACCTCAAAGACCTTAGGTTTGCTGTGGAGCAGATCACAGGCATCTCTGGCTGAGCCCACTGGCCTTATCAAAATGTCTTCGAGCTGTTGTTCATGCCCTATAGAGGTCATCACATGAAAAGTCATCTAGTCCCACATTGCTCCTCATGGGCCAACACAGGAGACAGTCACTGATGAAAACATCTATTGTATTCCAACAGATTTCTTGGGGAAATGTTCCTTGTTTCTTTTCATAACTTCTCTCAAGGTTTGATTATCCCTTATTCAGCTCTAACCTGAATTCTCCTATTACTTATATAAGCCAGTTCTTTTGGTCTGATCTTCAGAGACCGCCCATTGAGGGAGAAACTCTGGGCTCTGCACCATTATACTGGGAGTGGGATGGCTGTGGAAAAGAAACAAAAGAAGAAGGGAAATTCCTACAGCCCTTTCAAACAAGAGGACTTGTGGTAGATGCTGCAATAACCGATCACTACTGTTTATTGAGCATTCCCTCTGTAATAAGCACCTTTCATGGACTTTACAACCATCCCATTTGAGTATCACATGGAGGCCTCATTAGCTATCCTACAAATAAGGAAACTAGAGCCTCAGAGATGAAGTCACTTGCCTGATGTCACAGTAGTCAAGGGCAAAGCTCAGCTCTACATAAAGGCTTATGATTTCAACCTTATAATATTCCTGTATTAAAAAAGCATTTGTGGAGTATCTACTACATGCCAGGCATTGTTGTAGGCATTGAGAACATGGGCAAATACAAATACAGACAAAGATCCCTGCCTCATCCATTTCAAAGACATTCACAGAATCACAGCTGCAATGGAGATGTAAGTAATCAGTACAGATGAGTGAGAGAGGCCCAAAGACACTGAGAGGCATGCTCTTGGTCACTTAGGGTGTCTAAAGGAAGAACCAGGTGTCCTGACTCTTGGCCTCTCCTTGCTATTTCCCCCATCTTTGGAAGTGGACTTTTACCAGACAGTCATAAGGCCTTTGATTTCTTGGATTCCTTGCCTGGGAAGTCCTCCTCCATGCTTTGGAGGGCTTTTCCTTGCACAGGACCTCTAGGCTTAAGGCCTGGGGACCCTCGTGGGTCAGCCCCTGGTGTGCAGAGCTGTCTGGGTGCCTGCTGCTTGCAGTGGCTATGCTCCTTGTCCTAGACCTTCATCTTTTGGAAGTACATAAAGGCATGGCATTAATTTTTTTAATGCATGGTATTTATGAGTTTTTTTCCCCCTGGGGCCACACCATGCTCTGAAATGTGAACATGGCAAGCAGGATGGATACATTTTTAGATCAGTAAGTACAACCAGATGTGTGGATGGGGCTGAAGAAACAGAGCAAACTTTTGTGAGGTATGCAGAGCCCTTAGACGTGGCCTGTTTCTCTCGTCTCATGTCTGGGGAAATGAGTTCATGACTGGCAAAAAATACACAGGTCTAGGTGCTCTCCAAATGAGTACCAGCTTCATGTACCCCTGGCCAGACAGGGGGCCTGGTCCTGCATCCATCCACCCAGGTCTCAGTGACGGCAGATAATAGCCATGTGCCTGACACAGTTTTCTCTCATCTCAATCCAACACACACAACCACAAAACTGATGAGGAAAATGTAGGTCAGTCTGGCTCAGTAACTTGGCCAGAGTCACACAGGTAGGCAGCAGGCAGGGCTAAGATTCACAGCAGGACAAGTGGACTCCAAAGTCCATTTTCCTTAGACTATCACATCATCTCTCTAGACCAGTCTCTCACTCCCAGGAGTGCACTGGCAAGGGGTGGGAGACCTGCAGGGCTCCAGCAAGCTGGGGAGGCTCCATTCCAGGAAACAGACAATGGGAAATACCACCTGGCAGTGTTGGAGCAGGCAGTGATAAGGACACAGGGGGCAAAACGTAGCAGTCAGCCCTGAGGAATTCAAAACCAACAGTGAGGCAAGACACATCGGTACACATCGGTAAGTTGGGAATGGCGCAACCATGCTTCACTCTGCTTTTGGGGAAGCACTTAAAGTGAGTGCTTTCGGAGTTCTGAACTGTGACCTGGAGTAACATGGGAAGCATTCTGGGTGCAGGGATTTAAGCTGCATCTTGAAGGGCAGGAGGAATTTGGAGAGGGAGAAGGTTGTGAAAAGTGTAAGAAGCTGAGAGAGTGTAAAAGGGCAGCAGCACAGAACAGGATTAAATAGGCAGGACTGGGGAGATAGGGAATAATAAGTATTAAGCACTGATTGTGCGCCACGAACGGTGCTGGGGGGTTTGTATGTATTAGCTCACTTACTTAAGTCAATTATATTTAGTTTTAATTTACATGTAAGAAAAATGCATGCATTTTAAGAGTACAGCATAGCCTCAGTGACCTGTGTAATAATATCAAGCAGTTTTGCATCCATGAAATTGGAATTCCAGAAAGATAGAATAGAGGAAGAAACCGAAAAAAAAAATGTTTGAAGAAATTATGGCCATATTTTTCTTCCAAATTTGATGAGAATATAAACATACAAATCCAAATGTGTTATACAATATGATTGAGTTTCTGAAAAATAATGACAAAGAGAACATCTTTAAAGCATCCAGAGAAAAAAGACACATTTTGTACAAAGGAACAGAGAAAATTAATCACAGACTTATTATTAGAAACTATGCACTCCAGAAGACAGTGGAATGCATCTTAAAGTGTTGAAAGAAAAAAAATGTCAACCCAGAATTTTAAATCTAGCAAAAATATAATTCAAAAATGAAGGTGGAATGATGACTTTTTCAGACAGATGAAAAGATGAGGGCATTTGTTGCCAGTAGGCCTGAAGTTAAAAAATATTACAGTTCTTCAGGCAGTAAGAAAGGTGCCAGATGGAAACTTGGATCAACACAAAGGACTGGAATGACCAGGAAATGGTAAATATGTGGATAAAAATAAAAGACCTTTCCCCCCCCATTTAAAATTTTTGCAAAAAAATAATGATTTAAAGGAAAAGAATGTATTGTGGTGTTAATAACACATGCAGCAGCAAAATGTATGATGACAATAGCACAAAGTAGAGGGAAAATGGAGGTATGGGAGGTTCTGATATTATATGTGAGGTAGTATAATATTATTTGAAGGTAGGTTGTGATATATTTATTTTAAGCCCTAGAGAAACCACTAAAAAAATAAAACAAAATGATAGAGTTAGCAAGTAAATAGTGGAGATAAAATGGAATACTAAGAAATGCATAATTAATGTAAAAGAAGACAAAAAGAAGAAAAAGGGAACAAAGAACAGATGGGACAAATAGAAAATGAGTAGCAAGACGGTAGAGATAAACTTGACTTCATCAATAATTACATTAAATGTAAATGATCTAAACTCTTTCCCTTGAGCAGATAGGTTTCAGAAACATACTCCCTCCCCCTCGAGGTGGCTCAGGAAAGGGTGTTTAGTGCTAGCATCTATGTGGAAGGGATGGTAACCACTAGAATGGGAGCCTTGACTCAACTGGCTCTCATGGGAGCTGGGACCTGAGATGGGCAAACTAACCTGAGCTAAGGCCATACTCCCCATTCTTCTGGGAACTGGGGCCTCTAGCTGTTGTTGCCCGAGTGTCTGCTCCCCTGGCTCTTTCAGGCCCTCAGCCCATATATGACCATCATGGTAAGCATGCACTTCTATCCCCTTTCTGCACCACAACTTCTGCTTTGGCTCCCATTTCCAAATGTCAGTAGCCTCTCAGTTTCCCATACTTATGTCCTGAAATGTTAGAGTGGCCTGGATCATCTTTTTTATCAGGCCACAGCTCAGGAGAGGTAACCTCAGGTCAGAGGCCCATGCTGATAGGTAGCTGTACCTGAAGTGGGAGGAAGGGCAGATTCTCATGGGAGTGGGTTATTGGAGAGTGAACAAGATTGGCCTTATATTATAGAATTCACAGAAAAAAAGTTTCTATGTGGCAATAGCCAGACTCAGACCTTGAAGGCCTGAAAAGGAGCTAAAAGAACGTTAGTTCTCATTGTCCTCCTTGCCCTCTTGGAGAACTGGGCATAAGGTCATAGCATCCATAATAGACTCTCTTATTAAAAATCCTCCTTTACGTCTGATTCCAGCAGAAGAGTTTCATAATTTCCTTGGCTAAATCCTCACTTTCCTACAAGGGAACAGAAGGTTAGAGTGAAATGCTGGTCAAGACAGGTTGCAATTCCCTGCAGGTGTTGGACATCACAAACTGGCGGGTTTTTGAGTAGAAAGAACATTGATCAACCTCCCCACTCCAATTAGGAGACCCCAGACCACCTCTGGGACTGAGTTCTCCCATCCATAAGGCCGGCCCTGCTCCACGTGGGGGCTGAGCAGCAGGGCTGGGCCCAGAGGGATCTGGAGTCACAGAGTTGGGGCAGGGCCCCTGCTTTCAGCTCCACAGACAGCCCTGCCAGGATGGCTTGGAGCTGCTCCCTGGCCTGGGACCACTCCTGGGAAGAAATAGGCTACCGGCTCTGAGCCAGGGCATCAGAACCGCTGGAAGGGTCACAGAATTCTGCCAGAGCCGAAGCTAACATGGCCCTAGAGCAGCCCACCGAACCCGGGGTCGGGAAAGCAGGAAGCCCAGCCCTGCTCAACACAGCCTCCAAGTGACCACACTTTCTTACTGCTGCTTTCATCATATCAACACAGGAATAACAAGTGTTTTCAACATCCTAAATCACATATTTGGAAGCTGTAGAAGGCTAGAAAAACACAAAACCTACACAGCTGGCCACTTGGTCCTAGCTTCAAGAGGTTCAAATTGCCTTGAGACTTGTCGCACTTGATCCTGAACTCAGCCCCACATCACCAGGTTGTCCTGCCTCAGCAAGGCCAGACACTGTGGCTGTCCTTGCTAAGACACCAGCCAAGTCCCAATGTTCTATCCAAACGTCGCTGTCTCCAGAACCACTTGCAAGAACTTGGATTTGGAAATCGGCTTGGTAAAGAAAGCTTGACAGTAGAAATCCAGCCAGCTGCAGTGAGGGGCTGGGAGGATGGGGGCCGTGGAATCAGGGTGGGCAGGACAGCCTCGGGCCTCAGATGGTCGCATCTTGGTGCTTGATCTCTGCCCCTGGTGGGAGAGCACTGTCCACTGTTGTAATAGTTCAGACTGGCCCCAGCTGAGGGGCCACACCCTTGGGGTCCTGCAGATCTCCCTGGTTCCAGCATGCCATAGGAGGGAGTGAAGCCACATGCCGGGCTCTGGGGGAGCCCCCCACCCACTCTAGTAGGGTGCTGCCACCTATAGTTGGGTCACCTTGTTTCAGGGGTGGACTAAGCGTCTACAAATTTATTTATTTATTTATTTATTTTTAAAAAGATTTTATTTATTTATTTGACAGAGAGACAGCCAGCCAGATAGGGAACACAAGCAGGGGGAGTGGGAGAGGAAGAAGCAGGCCTCCAGCGGAGGAGCCCGATGTGGGGCTCGATCCCATAACGTCGGGATCAAGCCCTAAGCCGAAGGCAGATGCCCAACGACTGCGCCACCCAGGCGCCCCTAATTATTTTTTATTTTAAAAATTTTTAAAGGATTTTATTTATTAGAGACAGAGAGTGTGAGTGAGAGAGAGGGAGAGACAGAGAGAGCACAAGCAGGGTGAGGGGCAGAGGGACAGGGAGAAGCAAGCTCCCCACTGAGCAGAGAGACTGGTATGGGACTTGATCCCAGGACCCTGGGATCATGACCTGAGGGGAAGGCAGATGCTTAACTGACTGAGCCACCCAGGCGCCCCTGACCAGCTAGAAATTTAGAATATGAACGTAGCAAGAGAGCAGTTGGACGGTCTCTAGGTGGCTGGATGGGTAACTTAAACTGGAGAGTGGAAGGAGAGGCCAACGTTTTCTACTCCATCCTCGACCCGACCCTGGGGCACAGAGCCCATGCCGGGTCTGCCCAGAGGGTCCTCCAGACTCGCTCCAACGGCCTCATCCGTTCCTCTGGTTTCTTCTCCCTAGCAGTGGTATCAGTTTTCCTTGAGCAGTTTTGGTTAGATTTATTCCTAGGTACCTGATGGTTTTTTTTTATTCTATTGTAAGCGGCATTTAGTTTTAACAGATAGACACTGGCCGTTTGGAAAGCTGGCAGTCTTGTCGCTGACTTCTGAGGCCAGTTTGGGCCCCCAGAGGAAATAGGCTCTCAGGCCGCCTAGCTATTCTTTCTGCTTCATTCCTTTCTGGTGATTTGAGTTTCATTCTGATATCATTTCCTTCTGTCTGAAAAAAAACTGCCTTTAGCATTTCTTTGTGCTGGTGTCAAAATCTCTGAGTTTTCTTTCATCAAAAATGTCCTTATGTTGCCTTCATTCATGAGGGTTATTTTTGCCTGCTATAAAGTTTTGGGCAGACAGATTTCCTTTTAATTCTTCAAAACTCTTGTTTTCCTCTCTCCAGGCCTTCATAGTCTCTAACGAGAAGTGAGCTCTTTATTGAAGCGTTATTGCCCATATGTAAAATGTTGTTCTTTTCTTGCTACCTCTGCAAGGTTTGTCCTTTATATTTGGCTTCCAATAGTTTGACCATAATATGCTTTAGCACGGCCTGCTTGGTCTTCTCTGAATACTTGGAAGCTATAAATTAATATTTTCACCAGATTTGGGAAATTTCCAGTCATCATTTCTTCAATTTTTTTGTTTTTTTCCTGCCCTATTTTCTCTCTCCCCTCCTTTTGGAATTTCAACGACACGTATTTAGGCTGATATTATCTGAGAGATCTCTGAGGCTCTGTTTATGTTGCCAAACTTAAAAAAAAAAAATCTCTGTGTTTCCTATTGGATAATTTCTACTGATCTATCTTCGGGTTCTCTTACTTTTCCCTCTGTCTCCGTTCTGCTGTTAAATTTATCCAGTAGATTTTCTAAGTGTAGTAGATCAAGGAGTATCTATTTTTGTTTCTATTTACTTGCTGGAATTTCCAGTCTTGATTCATTGTGAGCATATTTTCTTTTACTTCATTGAGGATAGTTATGATGATAACTGCTTTAAAGTCCTTGTCTGCTAAATTCTACATCCAGTTCAGCTCAGGGTCACCGATTTCTAGCTTTGTGACCTCAGACTAGCTGCTTAATTTCCCCCAAGCCTCAGTTTGCATATCTGTAAACTGGAATAATAACAGCACTCACCCTAGAGGGCTGTGTTGAGGATAAGAAGAGAGAACATGTATGTCTGGCACAGAGCGATAAAGGGCAGCTCTTGCTGGATTCTCCATGCTGCCGCGTTGGGGGGGGCAGTCAGCTTCAGTCTCCCCATCCACCTAGATGCTCGTCTGATGAGCAGCAACTATGTGCCCAGCACAAGAGATGGAGGTGAGAGTGAAGACCTTGCTGTCAAGGAGATCACGCCCTAGTTGAAACCCAGGGGGCAGAGCATAGTGGCGCTGGGCCTCAGGAAACAGATGCTACATGCTAAGGAGAGGGGGTGGCAGGGACTCACACGTGAGTACATGGTCTTCCTCGTGAGCTGTGCAAAAATCAAAGGGCTCCTTTTTCTGCTCCGGCAGGCAATTCCACCATGAGGTTTTCAATAACGGGCGCGTGCATTATGAATTTAACAATTTCATTGGCTGGCAGCAAATACATTAGCGCCAGACGAGCTTCTCAGACACATTTTCTCGCACCTCTCGTGTTTCCTAGTCCTAGTGGAAGGCCTCCCCTTGGGCCCGCCCTGCAGCCCCTCTGGACAGTAGTCAGACATCAGTCATAGCTGTGAAACCTGTAGGTGAGGGAAACTACCAACTTCAGCTTGTACCAGCACTCGACCCCGCCTTCCCAGGGTTTCCTACTATCCTTTAGTGTCCTATGTGGATACCCTCGAATAGCTTTAGCTGGGCGAAGAGCTGAAGTCATCCCTTTTTTACCCTCTGGCAGTCATACTTAGCCAGGTCTATGAGCAGGTGGCCCCCTGATTTGGTCCATTCAGGCTGATGTAACAACATAGCACAGACTGGGTGACTTACAAACAGCAGACATTATTGCTCACTGTCTGAGGCTGGAGGTCAGACCAGGGTGCCAGCACGGCTGGGTGAGGGCCCTCCTCTGGGTCGCAGACTTCTTGGTGTATCCCCACATGACGGAAGATGCTAGGAGGCTCTCTGGAGCCTCTTTTACAAGGCACCAATCCCATGTATGAGGGCTCCAGCCTCATGACTTGAGCTCCTCCTAAAGGCCCCACCTCCGAATACCATCACCCTTTGCCCATTTGATTTCAACATAGGAATGGGGGCGGGTACCAACATTTAGACTGCCCCCTCCCCACATGCTGTGACCTGAGGGCATTGAGAGACCCCCTTCTCCCTCCCCCATATCTCTTCTCGCTCTCCTGAAATTGCTACTAACGGGCTAGAAAGGAAAGGCCGCGTATTGCCTGTTAGTAGGGGCTCTATTCCTTGTTTCAGTGAAGTCGTACTACTCGCTTACAGATGCTGAGTGCTGTGGCTGGCATATGATTTGCCTGGAAATCACTCTTTGGAATTCTCCCATTTGTTGGAGACGCTTTGGCCAGGAGGAAAGACATCAAAATAAGTACACAAAACAGGACACAACCAAGTTCTTTCGGTAGGGTTGGAGCCTGTGTGTGGGGGGGTGGTGCAGGGAAGCCATTTATTCCACTTTCTAAAAGCACGCACGAGGCCCTGAGACGGCACTGGTGACACAAAGCAGAACTCGATACTGTTCTTGTTCTTCAGGCATTCACAACCCTCGGAAGTGTCTGGAATGAAAAATCAATGGGCTCTAATGCAAAAATCTGTTACAACGAAGGAATAACCAGAATACAAAGGGAACTCAGAGGGGTGGGAGGCGTCAGAGAAAACAACAGAGACGGTAATGGGGCCTGGGGCTGAGCAGTGCTTTGCCAGGCAGATGGGGCTGAGTGGACAGAGGGCAGGGCAGGTTAAGGACAAAGAACAGTAGGCAAGGAGGCAGGGCTGAGGGAGTGAGGGGCTGTTCAGGGCTGTGAGAATCCCAGAGTGGTCGAGCAGAGCGCATTGTGGGGAAGAGTGGCCAGGGCTGGTGGTGTGGGAAGGTGGTCAGTGGTCAGACCACAGAGGCCGTGGTGTGTCAGCTTAAAGGATCTGGACTGCATTTCGTGGCCCTGGGGAGTCAGTGAAGCAGTGGTCTGTGGCAGTGATACCTGGGAGCTGAGGTGAGAGGGCAGGCTGGGGAGAGGGCAGGCCCGAGTATCCAGGCCAGAGCAAGGACAGGAGAGGTGGGAAGGGCATTGGCCGTGGCCTCTGCCCACCTCACAATCAAGCCCAGGGCTGTCCCCCAACCTGAGGCTCCGTGAAAGGTAATGCTTGTTTCTCAGGATGAATTTTAGGGGTGTTACATTTGCTTGTTGTTTTATACAAAAAGCCTTGTCTAAAATAAAGCACAAAAATCACCATTTTGTTCTACTTTTCAGGACCCAAAATAACCTATGTGGCAACACAGAACAGGCTTAGGGACCCTCTCATCCAACTTCTGATTTAATGGCTTTCAGAGAAGGCCTGACCTGGCCCGAGTTCCCTGCAAACAGATCCAGTGCAATCCAACCAGGTCATCTGCGCACGACATGGAAGCACAGAGCTTGCCTATTGAGAAAGGGGCTTTTAACCTTCCACATACTATAGTTTTGAAGTTTTGAAGGGAATATTTTCCATTCTTACCAAGAACTACTCATATTTATGATTAAAGCTACTGAGGCCCAAAACAATGATGCTGGGAGCAGGGATCTGAAGCCGAGTACGTCCTGTGGGTCCCGTTTTAAGCGAGCAGCATCCCACCTCCCTATCAGGTTTGGAGAGCCTGGAGCCAGCGTTCGAAGTTGTTTCATGTGCAAGGGGTGGCTAATGTCCACAGTGATCAGTGAGTTAGTTGATTGCCCTGGTGATCTGAACAAATGATGTGTATTAAGGATCTTAATACCTCAAAAATGGGCAAAAATGACTATGGGACGAATGGGGGAAAAAAACTTTACCATTATAAATTTTTTTTGGTAACAAAGATTTTCGTTAGAGGAAAATAATAGCTATATTTAGAATAAATAAGCCAGCAGGTTGAAAATACAATTTGCTGATAATTGGTGGACGGTGTACTACTGGAGAAAAGTGATTAATAAATATTATATGTATCCACAAGCATATCTCCATATCCATAAACACACATACACACACGCACATACAAGTATTCAACTCTGGATGAGAGAATGTCACAGGTTAGACTTCCTAGAATCAGATACTGAGGGAGGACTTGGGGTGCAAGATATTCTCAGGGATCCATACCTGTGACGGGAAGACAGAGAAAGTATGGGACAAAAGGAGAAGATGCAGGGCAGTGAGGCCTTGGCCAATCAGCAGGGAGCTCTGAAGCAAGTACCCTCCCACAGAGTTGTCTAAATAGCTCTGCCTTTTTTTTAAAAGTACACTTACACCCAACGTGGGGCTTGGACTCATGACCCTGAGATCAAAAGTTGCAGGCTCCACCGACTGAGCCAGCCAGATGCCCCAAATTTTTTTGGTTTACTTAAAGAAATAATTAAAGAAAAATCAAATAGCTGCCTGTGACTTTACATTCCTGCCTCTCAGTTACTAATTGGAAGGACGTGGCCTCGAGAATGGTGGCTCCTTGCAGCTGAGGCCAACCCTGAAGGTGCTGGCCCCGGGAAGCCAGCTGCTGCCGGTGTTGCCCCTAGCTGGGCAGCAGGTTCCTTCTGGAATCTAGCTGGTGCATCTCGTCTACCACAGACCACGGTACCCTTGTGTTCTTGGTCATTTCATTTTGACTATCTTTTTTGGCTCACTGTAACTCACTCTGGAGTTTCCTTCCCACCTCCCTGTACAGCCTCCCCCGTTTCTCTCAATCCCCTTTCTACCCTCCTTGCTCAACTAAAGGCAGTTTGAGGGTAAGAAGATGAAGAAGAAATTCCAGCCCTTTCGCTTTGCCTCTCCAGGGCTGGATGTGGCTGTGTGCAAATATTTATAGTCCCACTGACCTCCAATCCCTCAGGCTTGGCTTTAGCTTCCAGCTTCTGTGTCTTTGTCCAAATCACGAATCCCCTGAAATAGGCCCTCCACCCTGCCTGTTTATCACCTTTTTTGCAAAACCCCAAATCCCTATTCTCACTGCTCATAACCTACATTTGAGGCAACATTTAACTAAACATTTTCTTAAATCCTTTGTTGCATACACAAGCCTTTGCAAAAATTAATATTTGAGGAGTATGGATATGTACCTTTTTTATTCCCTGAAGTGCCTAGATAGTATTGGGTGCTTGGTATGTACTCCTGTATTTTGTATTGAACCAAAGGAAACTTCCTTTAAAAGGTGTGTTTTTTCAAAATGTAAAGCGGTTAAATTCTAGCCACATACAGACACTTCTAAAGGAAAGTATCTGAAGGAAAATTAGTGCTTGTGGAGGGATCTGGAGGAGTGACATGTAAGAATTTAAGTTCATTCACATACCAACCAGCAGAACAGCGATTTCTAGCTACTGAATGGGCTCCCGGAGTCGCAATGCAGGTGGAAGGAGTTACTGGATCCAAGTTAGAATCCACCGCTCCCACCTGGGGAGCCACCAGTCATTTCAATCAAAGCATCAGCAACTTCTGTGATCCCATTTTAGGCTCTATAGGTGCACCAAACAAGGGAAAAGTAGCATACTCCCCACCCCCCTACCCCACTTGGCATATTTAAGATAATTTAAACTCATTCAAAACTGTTGGCTCATTAGAGTGTAGTGTGGGGGCTCCTGGGGGCTCGAAGACCTTTTTAGGGGGTCTGTGGGGTCAAAGCTATTTCATAATAATATTAGGATGTTATTTGCTCTTTTCACGTTCTCTCTCTCATGAGTATAGAGTGGAGTTTTCCAGCGGACACGTGGTGTATAATGACATTGCTCTGGCACTAATGGAATGCGTGTTTTGTGTTTTCTAGAATTTCTAAGGTGGAAGGTTGAGGGTACAAATATTTTCAGACATTAACCCAGCTTGTTTGCAATACTTGGACTACGCTTTTACTATCTTTCCTTATAGCTGCTATAATTTCTATAACCTCATTATTGTCCAGTGCATTGTTTTGAAATCCCAAAGTTTTCCTTGCATCTCTTTGGAAACTCAGCAAGAAATGAGTACTTTATTGTTATTTTTTGCAATAATTTTAATTTTTTTCAGAAACTTCTCAAATTTTAAAAATTGTATCTAAAAACCTTCTTTAGACTTCCTCATTTTATGCAAAGATAAGAAAATTCAAGGGTTATTTTTATTATCTTTAAGGATGGATCAGTGGCTTGAAAACAGACCAGAAGACTCACTCTTTCAAGCCAGCTCTGCAGCATCTATGTCCAAAGATACAGAAGAAAATGAAACTGAATATCCAAATTATTTGAGAAGGCTATTAAATCCCTCCTCTCCTTCTCTAACTACATATCTACGTGAGGCCAGATTTTCTTCATATGTTTTAACCAAAGCAAAACACTGCAACAGATTGAATGCAGAGGCAGAGAAGAGTAGCCGGCTGTCTTCTATTAAGCCAGATATTGAATAGACTTTAAAAACTTACAACAATGCTGCTCTTCTCGCTAAATTTCTACAAAACAGATTTATTTTTCCAAAAAATGTTATTTGTGTTGATATATGATGGGTTTATTATTTTTTAAATAACAAATGTATTTTAATTTGCTTTAATTTCTAAAATAGTAAGTATTGATAAATTGACAAATAGAAGGTTTGGGGCAGTCATCAATACTTTTACAGAGTGTAATGGAATCTCGAGACCAAAAAGTTTGGGAGCTACTGCCCTAAACTGACAGGAACCTAGGATTTTAGGCAAATGAGCTCAAGTGACCTGAGACATGCACAGAGGAGGGAGGTGGTTCTAATTAATTCCAGAAAGAAAAGAAATGTAGCACAGATAAAAGCCGCAGAATTGCCATGCCTGAATGTCTGATGGGGACTAGAGCAGAGCTCTTGTAAGGGCTGGGCCATATCCTTTCTTGAAGGAGTCATTTTTTTGGACAGAGAGACCTCCTAAGTAGATATTCTTTTTCCAAGTTTTCTGTTTTTAGTCACTTAATATATTTAACCAAAAAATTAAAATTAAGTATATCTTGGGTCACTCAATGTTATCCTTTCATTCAATCACAAAATAAAATTATTAGGATCAAACAGTATAAATTTTAAACTAAAAGAACTGGAATCACCCAAGAGATGGGGACTATTCTCTCTTCAGAATTTTTCTGGTTTGATTTTATAAAAAAAAAAATGTGGTATTAGTCTTCCTGCACTCAAAGAAGTATCCAATGATTTAAGGTGGATTTGAGCTTTGATTCTAAGAATTACGGTCCAAGTAGTTTGTTTTGGAATACCCTCCATTCACCTTGACCTTCCTTCCCGTGTCCCTGCTCTGAAGAGCACACACGCTGCTTCCCAGGCCAGGATGCAAGGACAAGACGGACACTGGAAGTCACAGACCAAGTCAAAATACCACTTTCTTTTGTGATCAGAGACATTCCTCAAAAGTGCAATATAGTTTGCAGAACATTCCATTAGAAACTGCTCCAGTGTGGGGCCCAAGGACAAGATGCGAAACATCTTGCCTTAAGAGAATGAAAGCACCACTCTGGATGGCTATCAGGTATACCCAGAAACTTTTTTAGGGAACTTCGGTAACGAGGTAGAAGCACCTCCCTCCCTTTACGGATACACTACGGGTCATGTGAGCCCCACCTCTCAACCAGTGGTGGGCACTTCAAAGCAAAAGCGGCAGCTTCTAAACTTCTAGCATTTTGAGAATCGGAAGATGTGAATGCAGTCTCTTTATGCTTTTTTGTTTAAGATTTACTTGTTCATTTGGGGGGGGGCAGAGGAGGGGCAGAGGGAGAGAGAGAGTCTCAAGCAGATTCCGTGCTGAGCGCAGAGCCCAACATGGGGCTCCATCTTAAGATCCTGAAATCATGACTTGAGCTGAAACCAAGAGTCAGATGCTTAACTGACTGTGCCACCTGGGTGCCTTAGTCTCTTTATGGTTTAAAGGGGGCAGCATATAATCAACAGAATGATGCAATAAGGCCTAAAAAGGTTGCGTCTCAATTGCAAAGTTAACAAAATCAGAGACTTTTTACTATAAGGCAGTCAGCTAATTAAGTCATAAGGTTAGAATAAAGCACATTGGCTCTTTATTAATGTTTTTGACACAAGGCAAGGTAAAACTAGGAGTTACACAATGCCATCTTGTTCTTCAATTCTTTCAAATTGAAGAGAATAAAATTTCAGGGCAAAAGACCATGTTTTATACTTTTAAAATATATGCACAATAGATACTTAATTATTTTTGAAAATTAATTCATTCTTTCAACAAATATTTACTGAGTGTCTACCATGAGCCAAGTAGTGAACTGGGCACTAGGCATACAGCTGGGAAACATAATGGTAAGGTCTTTGCCCTCAAGAAGGCCACAGTAACAGCTAGCAATGATTCCATGTGTAAAATGGGGAGGTGCCAAACTAATTAGATGAAAGGGGACGCCAGGGAATTTTTCAAGAAATCTCAATCACGAAAGGAGCCACATTCGTTTTCAAAGTCCCAGGCAGCAATTGATAACAATGTGGATTTCCCACAGGCTGACACAGTTGTGATCATTTCTACTGGTGGTACAAGATGGTTACAACATGTCTTAGGGCATACTGCAGTCACACCCCATGACGTGTGTGTGTGTGTGTGTGTGTGCACCTGTGTGCGTGTGTGTGTGTGTGTGTCCGGGTCCTACAGTCACAGCCAAGATTGTAACATGGAATGGCGCATTTGGAGAAAAAGATTTGATGAAACTTTACTATGTATACTGCCACATTTCTACCAGGATGTAAAAACACGAACTAAATTTATAATAACTATACTTCTATTAAACCCGAGGATAAATTCTTTTCCTTTATGGGAGACTGGAACATCTTATGAGCATTGAAATAAAATCTGAATAGAATTATGGTTGGCTTTATTCTATTGGCTTCCCAGTAATTTTCCATGCAAGAAGTTTTATAGATTTTCTTCTCCATGAAGATTTAGAGATCATGTTTCAACATTTGACTATGTCCTTCATAAAACCCCACATTAAACCAACAGTATATAGGAGAACTACTGGCTGAATTTACACTTTAGCCAAGCCTTCAGCAGGAAAAAGACAGACCAATTTTGCTAAGGCGCTCTAGATTTCAGTTCTGTATTTCTGCTAATGGAATAACAATGATGGATGTAAGGACAAAGAAAACAATCACATTTATTGAGCACTTACTACATGCCAGGCACTATCCTGTGCACCTCTCAGGGACCGTTCAACATGGTATTTGCACAGGACAATAAGGTAGGTGGAGAAGGCAGATGAAGAAGCCACGCTGGAGAGGTCAAGACGCTTACCTGTGTAGTAGCCCATAGCTGAGCTGAGGCGCACTCCCAGTGATCCGACAACAGCTATGGAGCTATGAAATAAATGTGAATTCTTTAGAAGAAAAACGCTACCTAAAGGACTTCTTTTGAGAAGGCCACAGTGTTTTGTTCATGACAAGAAGCAGCCAAGGCCAAGAGAAACTGGCTTGGCCGAGATGACGCGAGTGGCGGCTCCTGGACCTGAACTCCGGTCTTTCCAATCCCACCAACACCAGCTCCCTACAATCTCATCAAATCTCATGGAATGTTGCAAGGGCATTGTTTTCCTTCTTCTTCAATTTGAGAGAGAGAGCGAGAGAAAGAGAGAGAGAGAGAGTGCGCACAAGCAGGGAGGGGGAAGGGGCAGAGGGAGCAGGCTCCCCACTGAGCCGGGAGCCCAATGTGGGACTGGATCCCAGGACCCTGGGATCATGACCTGAGCTGAAGGCAGACGCTTAACCGACGGAGCCACCCAGGTGTCCCTACCTTTTTCTTTTTTTAATGACTTTCAGCACCATGTAACCAGGGTCTGTATTCTCACATAGAGTTACCTCCGATTCCACAATTGCTGCTTCGTGTTTCCAGTGTTCATCTGTCCTGGGTCTTATTCATGGCTTTCCCCATTCACCACAGCAAGGCCATCAGGTTACTTATTTTCTTGTCTCTTTTTTACAGCTGCCTGGATGGACAGCTTTGTGCTCAAACCACAAGAGAACAGTCTCTGCATTTCTTCCATTCAAACATGAACTTCTGAGTCCCCTTGAATCTCTTCACTCAGTTCATAAGGACTGAAGGACTAGTGATGCTGCATCAGTCCATTAGAGGTTTGGTTCAGTGAACTGGGACTATAACCACAATCCACTTGAAAACATCACACCATACTTGGAATGTTGCTCCATTTCCAAAGCAGCATTCTTTTGTGGCTTTACTGAAGTTCTAAAGAGCTTTAAGGTGTTAGTATAAAAACACTTTTTTGGGGAACTTACTTTATGTATACACCTTCTTTATATTACTATACACTAGAAGCTACCCCCAAAACTGAGAAAAACAAACAAACAAACAAACAAACAAAACAAAACCACGCGTGCTTAAAAAAATCTCAACATGCAGGAGGAAGATGATTTGAACACTAAGTATGAAAACAAGATTAGGGAAACGAATGAAGGGGGGGGAAGTAGAGATGTGTTATTTGGTTTTATTACTCACAGGGTCCTTTGTTCTGAATATTCAGGCAGAAAACACAATCTACATTTTTTTGTATCTATACTATTTGTATTATGCTCGGAAACAACTTCTTATAGTTTCAGATTTGGTGTATTTCCAATTTTCTCCTTTTAATGAAAGATCTTACTCCACCTTCCTTTAAATATCTAGTCGTACTTTTAGCATTACTACAGTGCTGGACTTCATCTTAAAGGCAAGCTTTTCAAGAGGAACTATTTTAGAGTCACCTGTTTTTGCTACACAGCTATGGCATACTTAAAGACGATCCAAATGCACTGGAAAAGATCTCCAACCTGCTACGAGGAAAGTATTTTGATTTAAACATACACACACACAGTTTTAGTTACATATGAGAGAAGTAGATGATAAATGAAGAGATTGTCAGTAGTATAATGTTAACGGATGATGGGAAAGCTCAGTTATCTGATTCCTAGTAACGCTTTGCCTCTTCTGAAAAAGGCAGAACAAATGTTGGCAAGAAGGCATCCATGGTCCAAATGGGTGAAGAGATTCTAGAAAAAAACACAGCTGCTATAAATATATTCAAATAGCCTGGCCTAGGTTAATTTTCTTTCCCAGAGAACTAAGAGTCTCCAAATACGGTCTCTGAAGGCCGAGTCATCAGAGGTGTAGGGGAAAACGGAAGGCGCACAGGTGGTCCCACAAACTGCAGACCAATGCATGTGACATAATCCTGGGCAACGTTCTGGGATGGATTATTAAACGTAGGGCCCGTGAGAATTTAGAAAGGAAAGGGGTACTCTCCAGGAACCTGCATGGGCTCACCAAGAACAATTCATGTCAGAACACCTTTACCTTCTCTCGTATTACAAAATAATAGACTGTGTAAACAGGTAGAGCAATCTAGATTTTAGAAGGACATGCAATAAGGTTTTCATGATATTTCTGTCAGTAAAGTGGAGAAATACAAGTGCACTGTTAATTCATTCACTCACTTAAATATTAAGTATCTACTCTGTGTTAAGCACTCTGCTAGGCACTGAGGATAAAAGAGCAAACAAAATAGACATGGTCTCTGTTCTCAGAGTTTCTCAAGAGGGAGAGTCAGAACCCAAAAACCCCAAATCTATGCAAGTTCTTGTAATAAAGACTATGAAGGAAACAAAAGCAGGGCAGAGCTAGAGAACAGTATGAGGGAAATCTCCTTTAAATGGCATCAGCAGGTCCCTCTGAGGAGGTGACATTAAGCTATCTTGCTACGTGGAAGAACGGGGAGATGAGAATTTCAGGAGGGAGCAACCTGCGCGAAGGCCTGAGGAGGGAAAGAGAGTGGAGTGTTTGAGCCACTGAAAGGCCAGTGTGCCAGGAGAGCAATGAGTAGTGGCAAAGTAGTGCTAGAAAAAGGTGGAGAAACAGGCAGGGCACTCCCCAGATGAAGAACTAGAGAATAGGAATAAGGAGAATCTAGTGGCCTGTTCTTTCAACACCTTTACCAATGGTTTAAAATCTATTTTTATCAGTTGGAAATCTGTCCTCTCGAGATGTCAATAAAAAATGAGTGTTTGAAGAAACATCAATTTGGCTGACCAAATTAGCATCCAAAAAGTATAGCAGCTAAGGGCTTAGGCTCTGCCCTCAGACCTGTGTTTAAATACAGCTCTGACATTCACTCTGTGACCTTGGATAAGTTACTTAACCCCTCTAGGTCAGGTATCAAAACACATAGAGCATTAGACACAGGCAGCTCGGGTCAATCTTGCATACTACAGAATAATCCATCTGCTGCACCAGGTTATAAATGGTTTGCTGGGTCCCAAAGCTATTCTGGCAGCTTTCCCTCTAGTATTAAGTACATCACCCAGCCTTTGACATAAGTGTTTATGGATCAAACGTGGACCCTTACATTTGTTTTGTTCATGTCACCAATAAACTATACTGTCTCTCAGACTATCTGGCTGTTGGAAGGATGAGAAATTTAGCACAGCCAAATTTTAGAAATTAATTCTGGCCTTCTAATCTTATTATCATCATCATTCAGGAAGAAATTGCTGTGAGTTACGACAGTGTTTTAAAGACAGGATTTGCAAATTTATATCATCCACAATGTTGGAACTACTATACCAAGATATTTCTCTATTCCTGTAATGAAGGTAAAATTCAATACTGTCTCAACTGTACCGAAGGGCACCTACAAAATATTTATAGAATTAGACGACAAAGTTTTCAGTAATTATTACAGTTCAATTTTAAAAATATCTTAAGGGGTTTAAGAAAGGCCCTATAAATTTCAAATAATTCATCCTAAAAATAGGAGCAACAAAAGGTAGGATTAAGTGCATAATTGTATGTATTTTAAAACAGATGAGAAAAGATTAAACCATTTAGTGTAATGATAAATTTACTTGAAGTTAAAAAATACTCTAAAATCTTCCCTTTCCAGTTAGAAAGGGATGCTTAGTAAACACCTAGAGAAAGAAATGTCTGGTGGTAATATTATACATTTCTAAATGAAATCCTGACTACTAAATAAACATCCGATGCAGCTTTCACTACTAAAATGAATGAAAAAAACCTACATCAGTCACAGTAGCATGTGGGGGGTTAAATTCACCAACTCCCTCTTTAATCTTACCTAGCTACCCTTTCAGCATTTTTGTCAGATAAGAAAAAATTTTTAAATATTCCTTTAGATTTTACTTAATTTTCCCATTTTCTCTATGAAAGTGCATCTAGGAGTGATGAAGTTCACCTTATTTGGTCAAATATTTATTCATTTTTTTTGCATTAAAAATGTGCCTTTCAAAAATACACTCTCCATATTTTGCTTTATTTAAAAACAGGATGCAGATTATATTAAATGGGAGATACTAGCTTAACTTATGATTCGCTTGAATTTGGAGAAACTATGACAAATTTAACTCAAAATCTCCTAGGCAAGCAAATTGCTTGCCTTTCTTTACCCCACACGGCGCTATTTTTTTTTCCTCTTGCAACTGCTTTCAGACGTACTCCTCAGTTTAATTCCAGTGCTAGCAATCTGATCAAGGCGAATTTCACAGGGCTTCTTGCCTCCAATCTCTCCCGGTTATAACGCATTTTACAGCTGCTGGCATAATTTCTAATACTACCTTGCTTAAGAACCTAAATTCAGGGGCGCCTGGGTGGCACAGCGGTTAAGCATCTGCCTTCGGCTCAGGGCGTGATCCCGGCGTTATGGGATCGAGCCCCACGTCAGGCTCCTCCGCTATGAGCCTGCTTCTTCCTCTCCCACTCCCCCAGCTTGTGTTCCCTCTCTCGCTGGCTGTCTCTATCTCTGTCGAATAAATAAATAAAATCCTTAAAAAAAAAAAAAAGAACCTAAATTCAGACTCTTCAGTCTGGCACAAATGCCACAAACAACAGATTCCTCTCCCTCAATCCTGCCCCTCATCAGTTTCTAGTGACCACTACACTTCCACACCTGTCTTCTCCACCACCCTCTGCTAAGTCCAATTATTAGACATTTTTGTGATCAAACAGACCTGACACCAAATCACCCTGCCTCCACTTGGGTCATTTCTCTGTTTTTCCTTATCAAGCATGTAAGCTGGTTTTGTCTACTTTTTGCTTGGTCTACTTCCAATATACTCTCATCATTACACATTTCTGTATTTGTCTGTGTCCCCCCTAGTTTACAAGATCCATGAGGCAAGGGATCGCCTACTGAAATTTTATTCCAAGAAACCATCAGTGATTGGGCCTTTGCACTGTCAGTTACTCTAACCACTGACCGATCTGCCTCAAGAGTTGAATGCACGTAAGCAGCCTAGGTCCCTGCTGAATCAGGTAAGGAGTAGAATGTGGAGCCCCTCTGTATAGCCCCTCAAAGTAATCTGAGGCCTACAACTCTCTTCCTTTTTCTTCATGTTATCATCTATCTTTATCTCTATCTTATAAACTTTCAAACCTTTGGCTGTAAAAACTCATGAAAAAACAGTGGAAAGGAACATAATAAATGTTAATGGCAGTTACCTCTTGGAAGATTACAAAAACGCAAGTTAGGAACAGCAGGGTTGGGGATGGGAAATGATAGAGAAAATGGGCTGTTTCTTACATTTTTTTTGGCACTGATTCTTTATAATCTTCAGTACTTCCTAAATATTCCATAACGAACTTGCATTTCTCACATAAAAAGCTACACTAAGAAAGATACACAAGCTACTTTGACACGGGAAGCATGACAATCAAATTTGGCATGGATAAAATTTTAAAACTGAGCGCAAGGTTTATGATTTCAGTATTTAAAAACTTTTTGAAAGGCAAAATCCTCTGCCTCTACCAAATCCTTTAGACTGTCAAAAATAACCTAATGATACAGAATCTTGAATTGACAAACTAAGATAAATGTTGCCATAATTCTCTCCCCAAAGAAATACTTAAACCCATGCAAAATTCCTAGCTGTTGCCATCCTGTCCTCTGGTTTAAAATACTATCCATATAGTGACTCCCCTTTCCCCCCTAATTCTACATTCATATATCCAACTGCCTGCTCAATGTCTCTGTTGGAGTAATTAACGGGAATCTCAAAACTCAACATATCCAAGGCAGAATTAAATTTACACCCTCCAATTTGCTCCTCCACTGGTTTTCTTAAATCTCAACTAATGGCTTCACCACCTTTGCTCAAAATCAGAGTCATTGTTTCTTTCTTTCTTCCCATCTAATCCATCACCGAATTGTCAGTGTCACCACCAAAAAAGGTATCCTGAATCTGACTTCTCCCTACAACTACCACCCCAGTCCAGGCTCTCACCATCTCTCACCTAGATGACTGCAATAGTCTCCCTTCTTTTATCCCACTATAGCCTGTTCTCCATCTACAAGGCAAATAGAAAGCAGACCGTGTCACTCCCCTGCTTAAAATCCTCCAATGGTTTCCCATCACATTCAGAATAAAATCTAAATTCCTTCCTAGGGGCTCACAGTCCGAAGCAGTCAGGCCCTTGCCACTCTACCTTATCACCTGCTGTTCCCCACCACTCACGGGACTCCGGTCTTACAGCATTCTCTCTGGTCATATAAGCTCATTCCTGCTTTGAGACTTTTAGTTTTCTTTTTCCTTTCATCCAAATGGTCTTTTCTTTGATCTTGGTGATTTTCTTCTCATCATTCAAGGTCATTATTCCCCAATGACCGTATAATTTGTCTTGTACCCCAATGTATAACCATCACCTAAAATGGTGACCAGCACGTGGGTCTTCAATAAATATTTGTGAATGAGTGGTTGAAAAGAATCTAAATAGTCAATCAAGCTTCCTGGGCATGAAAACAGTTGTTCCGAATGATCCATACTTTTTGCAATGGCAACTCCTCCACTCCACCCTCCTCAAAAACCCCCCAACAACCAAGTACCTCCTACAAAAACTCCAACCCCAAATCTTCTTAGAACATACATTTTAAAAGTCTACTTTCTGTGTCAGCTGTTGCAAAAATATGAAACAAAGCCTGAGCCTCATAGATATGTAGTGTTTATGTATATACACACCAAGCAGTACTGTTCCCTTTGGAGACTTTTCACCTTGAAGTCAGCCCTTTGTGTGCGTGTGCTGGGCTACAGAGTAAGTGTAGAAACTGGTGTGAGCTTCCCTGTGTTCACACTCCCAGAGATGGCTCTGCCATCTCTCCTATGAGAGTGCTGACTCACTCATAGCTTCTGTGCCTCTACCAAAAAGCAGCTTTATAGCTTTCTTTGCTACAAAAATAAAGGATTAGTCTACTAAGACCAATCTCAATAAAACTGACCAAACTAGTGTTTAGTGCCAGGTAGCAAAAGAAACTTGAGATAAAAATGAATAGCAACCAGATCAAAACATCAAAAAAAAAAAATCAAAATGTCAAGCTCATAAACTCTGAATTTTGTCAAAGTGAAGCACAGGATTCAAGTTTCAATTTTTACAGCTCAAGCCATTATAAATCTTATCTAAACCTTACAACGGACCATAAGAACAGAGAGCAGTTTGTGGAGTATGATTATTTGCGCTCAATTTTTGTCAAAGAAATATACATTTAACAGTGACTCTTAATAACTATTTAAACCAAACTGTTTCTTCCTCAAAGATTTTTTACTGTGTTTAGCCAGAAAATACCAATGCATGCTTTCCTGTTATAAGGTGACTGTATTACAAATGAGACTATATCAGCAAAACTAAACTTTAGGTGTGGATAATCAAACTTGAATGGTACTAGTATGTATATATATATATATATGTATAAAATAAGGCCTCTTAAATGATTTTAAATCAGCCAGCAATATTGTTTAAAGTAATAGTAACACGATAAATGTATATACATGTATATATACGTGTGCACGTGTATATAGATATACACAGAGAAAAAGAGAGGAAGAATGAATGAATGATGAATGAATGAATGCAAGAAAGAATGAGAATGGATAGGAATCAGACCAACCTTTCCTTGGGTTAATTACTTTACTATGAAGACGTGTCGAAACTTCTAAAGAATTTCCTGGTTTGTATTAAAATGCACTTCAAAAAGACCATGAAAACAAATATTTAGTTGACAGGCTACAGTGGGATTCAGAGAAAGACACAGTGAATATAGACTAAGGTGCAATTTCATGCTGGTGATTTTTCCTTTTTAAAACGTAAGCCACTAATTTTTTAAGAAAAAAAATTTGAACCAAAGGTTGCATATTAATATTACACACAAACTGAAACATGTGACTTTTAGCACAGTGTATACATGCTTACATAAAACTCAAATATTTACACATTTAAAACAATTTCCATTTAACATATGAAAGTTCTGAAATACATAAAAGCATTAATATTTTCTATAAAACTACAATTAGAACATCAATTTGCTACAAGCATATAAAACATCAAGTGCTTTCTTGGAGTTTAAAGTTTCCTCTTTAAAACAAGATCTTGCTTGCATATATAATCTTTCTCCAATAATCATTAAGGACTTTTTTTCCCCAAGAGATTATTTTCCAGATACACTATAAGCTCAAGAAAACGGACCCAACAATTACGCAATATAATTATGTCATAACAACTTAATTGCACATAATGCTTTAAAGTAGGTTTGGATGACGTTCTCGAACACTTTGGTATATGTTCTTCAGGGACTTCTATTAGAAATAACAGGAATTATAAGTCCCTTCAATCCCCATTTTGCTTTAAAAATGGACAAGTCTTTGGTTAAAGTTCTACATTTTGGGCATTTATGATTAATAAAAATGGTCCCCAAACCAATAAATGGCGCTGATGTATTATCAGTTCACAAGACTTCATTTAACTTGTTTCTGATGAATTGGAAGGCTAAAGATATTCATTTATTATAACACATCATTGATAGTTTCAACCTTCCATTTACAAGCAGAGAAATCAATAGGTTAGTCAGTATTTCTCTGTTCGTTCTGTGTTATAATCTAAACTGAACAGTAATTTGCAGTAACGAGAGATACTGTTCCACAGTATATGTGATTACGATTGGAAAGATGAGTAGCATTAAATTTAGAGTTAGCTTACCGAGAATAAGTCAATATTAGACTGTGCAGTAATTCTGCGTAACTATAGCAGGTTGCCAGGTAATGCTTAAAAACCCCATACCATTCCATTTATAAGAGAAATTGTTGCAAATGTATAAAACAGCAGATATACAGGGAGAACACCAAACATACTTTATTAGCACAAAAAAGCAGCCATAACAAGGCACAGCAAGCAGAAACGTACATTAGCAGTCAAAGGGTTAGTGTTGCATACAAATATAGCTTTTCTTTTTTTGTAGTCTTGGCAAAAGCCATCAGGATGTAAAAGAACTTTCTGTAGCAGCAGGGAAGGAAACCAAGGAGCACTCACCAGTGGTACAGAGCACATTAACAAAAAGACACAAGAATGGATTTGACTAGTGCAAAATGTCTAGGACAGAACTGTAAATTCAGTTCAATACTAAGAAGCAAACACTAGGACTTGGTATTACTTCCAAAATAGCTCACTCAAGTAGTACTGCATACTATACTAAGTGACAAAAAGGTGCTAAGTAAAGTTATTTACAGATACAACGGTTATACAGTACCTTTTAAATCTGCAATTAGGGTTTCAGATTTTCCATTAGAAATTAACTGCACTGAAATTCTATAAACTGTACTTAAGCAATTCAGCTATGAGCGTTTACAACAAAGAGCTAAATACTGCCATCCAAATTGTTCACTGCAGTTTAACAACAACCTCAACATCAGCAACCACTGCTGCTATCATCAGACTTGTTTGGGCATCTTCTAGTCTTTTTTCTTGGTTCACAAACAGATCACGGGCACGTGAAAAGATCCAACTTTAATCAACGAGTAGACTGCACGTACTAACTTAAAAAATCACACACAGGACTACATTGCAGCTCTTCCCAATGTGTTTTAAGTTAAAGCACTCATTCAAAAAAATTAATACCTAAGGCCTTGAAAGAAAATTCTACTACCAACTTTATAAGCCTGAACTTTTAAGAGCAACTATTTAGAAAACCTGGTTGGCTTAACAGTACCTTTTGCAGAAGAGACAGGAGACTGACTATAAACTATATCAACACTTAAGTGAACTGCACTCTGCCCTTGTGGCCAGAAAATTGCATTTTTCTTTTTTCTCCAAGGAAGGCAGTCTTTATTTTTTGGACTTCCAAAGCTTGATTTATAGTAACTACAAACATCGCTACTTTTGGAAGGTTATAGAAAAATTCTTAGAAAAAATAACAATTTCAAACATTAGTCACACTGTTGAAATACTCATCCAATATTAATAATTTGTTCTTCAGTAAGAAATAGAATTCTTCATAGCAAATGCCCCAGAGTTGTTTCACTCAATTACAACAGTCATTAAAAACCAAACCGTTCACTCAATTGACAAAATGCTTTTGCAGCCTTACTGACCACCTGTAGCTCTGTCCTCTGTTGTCTCAATAGGCACCACGTTTATCTGAGTAAGTAACAGCAGATCGCATCTGACAGATACTAACACTAAGCCTACATACTGCACTGAAAAAAACCGAACACTGATACGTGTGCTTGCTATAGGTGTACTGTCTGATGCACATAAAAGCAGATCTAGTTAATGCCCGCTGGGGGCAGGACAGTTTACTTTGCCTTGACTGGTTCTCGTTCTAACCAGCGAACTCTAACTTTTTGTTTATAGTGATACTCTTTCAAAAAATCCTGCAACATTGATGGTAAAGGGAGCCCATCGATTCCATCATATGTAGTGCATCTACAGATCACTGCACGGCAGATATACTGCAGGCTAAAAGGGAAAGTCCTGTTTAGTGATATAGTAAGCAATGGTTCAAAAAACATGCAAGAACTGGGATCTTTATAATGTTCCAAAAGTCCCGTGACAGTGGAGGAGTGAAATACACATGGGTCGTGGGCGTCAAAGCTAAAGTTGTGATTCCACTGTTCAATTCGGGCATGCAGGGATCTGTTGTAGCGACGGAAGCTCACAGAGAAGAGGTAGTCCTCTTGCGCAGAGTCCCTGAGCAAGAATGTGCCTTCAGGTTTCCCTTCAAGGAGGGCTTCTGCTTCGTAACGGTCCATTACTCCCCAGTAACAGGGATTCCCTGTGATCTGAAGCAAGTCGGGCACAAGGCAGTGTATGTAATCAATCTGCGTATGGACTTTCCAAGCTCCCTGTCTGCTAACGTGGGCATGGCTGTCTCCAGACGCCTGACGTTGCTTCTGCCTACGTGACTGCAGGCACAGGGTGGTAGTGTCCTCTTCGGAGTCACAATTAGCTTGCGGAATTGCAGCATTGTCCCCACTTACTTCAGTCATTCCAGGAGCTAACTTTGGTCCCAGTTTATATAACGGATTAACCTGTGCGGTGGCTTCAAATGTATGTATTTGTGCATTGGGAGGCGGGTCAACCCCCTCTTCAATACTGAGCCGCCTTCTCTCTCGAAGCCTATCTTCTTCATCTTCCGTAGAAACCAAGGATGGATCAAACGTATCAAAAAATGTCGAGTGTGGGCTCACAGGGGCTGTATGCTGTTTAATCAAATGCCATTTTTGGGCTAAATCTGAGCCAGCAGGGAAAGGGCATTTCTCAAGCATTAATTCAGAAAGGTGTATTTTCCTTTTATTAGAAAAGAGGGGTTTTGACTGCTTGCTGTAAGTTCTCATGGGAAAGCACAAGCCCACAGTGTCCTGCAGCCTCTGTCTCAGAGAGCGGCTCCCCACAGTTCTGCTGGACACACTGTCCATATCATGCGCGGAGCTAACGCCATACCGCCTCTCTCTCCTCTGAGGTCCGCTCCGCGTTCTACCAAACTTCTTATCAGTATCCAGTGAACTCTGTGTCTTTGTAGAACAGGAATGTTTTTTCTTCCCACCCCACGGAGCATGCCTAGAGTAGGAATCTCTTCTTGCAAGTCTCGCTCCTGGGGTGACACACGAATCGTGATCCTTTTCAATGCTTATTTCAACAATCTGAGGAATTTCAGTGGCACAGTTTTGGTTTCTCCTTGAAGAATTCTTGGAAGGGCTTAATCCCAGTTGTAAGGCAACGTTTTCTCTTAAGGGACTGCTTTGTTGCTGAGGAGCTGAGTCTCCTATACTGATGTTTCTCTCTTTCACAGACAAACATCTGTTTGAGTTCATGTCCACATTGTCACTACGGCTCCCTCCCTCGTGACCGAAGAGATTCTGACACCTGTATTTGAAGTTATTCCACATCTTCCCCACTTTATCCATTGATTATAAGATCTAAAGACAAAATAGGAAGAGGAGAAACTGAAGTTAAGGTGGTGTGTGCAAAACAAAACGGGCAGTACCCCCCCGCCCCATTGGAAATTAGGGTGATGCTGATCAGGAACCCACCCCCCACTGCCCTGCTGAAGCCAGGAGGCAGACACTCCTGGTAGCTGCTGGTAGTTCTAAGGTCACCGGCCCTCTGGCCTCTCAGCACTCGGGGCACCATTAGTCAGGTCAGTCCTCACTCCCCATTTCCTTTCAGATGGAATACTCAGATCTCCTGGGAAAGGAAACAAACCCTCTCAATTAAACTCTGGGTTCTTTTTCCCACGCATCAACCTAATTTCATTCTGACACTGATTTCTGTCTCCTTAGGCACCACCTCAAGTATTACCAAGGAAAAATATGTTCTGTATTGCCGAAACATTTCTGTATTGCCAAAACATATCTGTATTCAACTGCTCCAAAGTTGAAATCAGGACGTTTATTTAACACATTAAAATTAGTTCAAAAATCTTTAAGTAGTGATCTTTCCAATTTCATTTACCAACTGTGATATTCCACTCATCCGGCAATCTAAAGCTTACAGATCAATCACTTGTGAAAATTCAGTATCTTCCCTCCCTACTCTGTAATATATTGAATTTTTTCCGTGATTTTAAAGAAGCAGTTTGAGTAGAAAGGCAAATTCGGAGAAAAGAAAGAAAATATTTAGATTTAAATTTAAATGGAAAGGTGTCTTTCAGCTTCCCAATTCTTCACCCTGGAAGAGCCTGGAAATAACAGAGTAACAGAAGAAGCTATGATACTGAAGTAATTAACAAAATAAAAACAAAAAATAAGCAATTTGGCATCTTTATTTTTGCTCCTTAAAAAAAAAAATTCGAAAGCAGATTATCGCACTTTACAAATAAATTATTTTATGACTCTAACACAGACCTCATTCAATAACCTAAAAGTCAACATTAGAAGAAATGGAAAAATGTAAACTTAAAATTCAGCTGGTTTTTTGTCACAACAGGACAGAAGAAACTTTTTAAAAAAGGTCTTTCTATTTTGCCATTTAATGAGTATGGCACTTTCTCCCCAGAATTTTTTGTTCATGTTTATTATTTGATCATGTACTACTTTTCAGAGTTTAGAATCAGTAATGGAAAACTGAGTCTTTTATCTTACAGTGATGAGAAGCATTAGAGGTGATCTTCCCATCACTGTGACTAATGCTCTTTGTGATAAATATTTGGATTTTCAAGACACCGACTAGGGTTAAGACAACAATAAAAAATAAACCTTATGTATCTTTGTTTTAGTTTCTTACGGAAAGGGCTCTTGCACTAATGATAATGCCAACATATTAAGTCTATGAAATCATTAAATGATTATCTTCACCTAATTCATACATGTATACAGACCCACCTTGGAGATATATTACAGGTTCGGTTCCAAAATGTGCAATAAAGTGAGTATTGAAATAAAGCAAGTCAAATGACTTTTCTGGTTTCCCAGTGCACAGAAAAGTTCTGTTTACACCACACTGTAGTCTATTAAGTGTGCAACAGCAGAAGGTCTAAAAAACACAACGCACATACCTTATTAAAAAATGCTTTATTGGGGCGCCTGGGTGGCACAGCGGTTAAGCATCTGCCTTCGGCTCAGGGCGTGATCCTGGCGTTGTGGGATCGAGCCCCACATCAGGCTCCTCCGCTATGCCTGCTTCTTCCTCTCCCACTCCCCCTGCTTGTGTTCCCTCTCTCGCTGGCTGTCTCTATCTTTGTCGAATAAATAAAAATCTTTAAAAAAAAATTAAAAAAATAGAAAAATAAAAAATGCTTTATTGCTAAAAAATGCTAACCAGTTTTCAGTAAGTTGTAAGCACCGATCACCATAACAAATATAATAATAATAATAATGAAAAAGCTTGAAATATTATAAGAATTACAAAAATGGGGCACAGAGACATGAAGTGGGCAAACCCTGTTGGAAAAACAGCATCGACAGACACGCTTGACAGAGGGCTGCCTCAGACTTCCAAACGAAAATACGCTGTATCTGTGAGGTGCAATAAAGGGAAGTGTAGTACAACGAAGCATGGCTGTAGTCTCCAAGCACAAGGCTTATAACAACAGTAGCACTGCGTGCCACTCCTCTCCATCTTTGATTCTACTCCCAGGGAATCAAGGAAAATAAGTCCAGTATCCCAGCAATTCCCAGTCTCCTGTCATGTGACTTGTTTTTATTTTGTGAGAAGTTGTAGCTGCTTCTCTTTATCCTTAGCCTGGGCCTTTTTTACATTCATGTGTCCTTTCCATGTCCTTCCAACTGCCCCCATCCCTCCCTCCTGAAAGTCCCTCTGTTAGACAGTAGACCTCTCAGATTCATCCTCTGATTGTATAGATTTTCTTTTCAATATAGCATTTCTTTTCCTTTTCTACTGTCTGGAAGATTTCTTTGGTATCACTTCGCAACACTTCAACTGCAGTTAGAGTGTTTCCTATCACAGCTGTAATTCCTAACACTGTTTTCTTATTCTTTGAATGTTCTTTTTAATAACATCCTATTCTGGTTTCTTGGATGAATATCACATTTCTCAGAGGATACAAATTTTTCACATTTTTTTTAACATTTTAAATATTTTTTATGTTTCTTCCTTTTTTCTCCTTAAATCTTTAGGTCTCTTGTTTTATTTTAGAGGCTTTCCATAAGTGTCTGATGAGCCCCAGCTGTCCATCACAGCTGATGTGGCCACTACCATGCTGATCAGAAGCTCTGTGTGCATGGTGGTGCAGGTGGTTGGTAAGGTACTCGTCAACTGGTTGGCTTTCCCGCAAGGTGATGAGAGGCAGTGAGGTGCTTTTTTATTAGGAAATCCATGAAAGTCAGGATCTGTAAGTCTTGACTCCTCGCTGTTTTTTTTTTTTTAAATTTTATTTATTTATTCATGAGAGACACAGAGAGAGAGGCAGAGGCAAAGGGAGAAGCAGGCTCCCCACTGTGCAGGGAGAACCCTGGGATCATGACTTGAGCCGAAGGCAGATGCTTAACTGACTGAGCCACCCAGGCGCCCCTCTCCTGGCTGTTTATCCCAGAGAGAAATATTCCCATTTCCATGACTGCCATGTTCTGAGAACAGGACAAGGGGATTTCAGACTTTTGCTTAGTTTCTATTTTTCAAAAGGTGTCCTTATTTTCAAAAGATACCCCACCTCAAGCTCTGATTGACCCTCTTAGATAAATTTCTCCAAGCTCTAACCTCTAGTTAGCTTTTTTTTTTTTTTAAAGATTTTATTTATTTATGTGACAGAGACAGCCAGCGAGAGAGGGAACACAAGCAGGGGGAGTGGGAGAGGAAGCAGCAGGCTCCCAGCATTGGAGCCCGATGTGGGACTCGATCCCGGAACGCCGGGATCACACCCTGAGCCGAAGGCAGATGCTTAACAACTGCGCTACCCAGGCGCCCCAAACCTCTAGTTAGTTTTATCCAAGGTCAAAGAGCAACAGTCTCCTGAGCATACAGACTTTCAACCATTCCAGTATTTAGCTTTATACTTCACCCTTACCTTCTGAACTGACTCCTCTAATTTCTGAGCCAGCAGTATAAACTGCTTTGCTTCCTTTTAACATCCACATTTGCAGGCATTTATATCATCTTCACCATTCTGTTCATTTCTAGCTACTTGCTTCTACCAATAACTAGTTAACCAATCAGGCTTACTTCTTGTGAACTTTTCTTGTGGGTTTATGCCTTATACTTCTTTAATTCCTTTTAGTGGGGTTCCAGGAATGAGTAGAGTTAAAATGCTAATGTTCAATCTGACATATTTAACTGGAAAGTCCCCTTTACACTGTTAAAGAGAGCGAATGGTATACCATACAGAGACCCCCCCCCCTGCCCAGATGAGTGATTCTTTCCAAATGGAGAAATAGCAATTTTTTCCCCCCTAGGGTGAGAGATCCACACAATAAACACTGGCTACATAATATAATCACCTGGAAAGCTTTTTTTTTTTTTTAAATCTTTTTTTTTTTTAAAGATTTTATTTATTTATTCAACAGAGACAGAGACAGCCAGCGAGAGAGGGAACACAAGCAGGGGGAGTGAGAGAGGAAGGAAGCAGGCCCACAGCGGAGGAGCCTGATGTGGGGCGATCCCATAATGCCGGGATCACGCCCTGAGCCGAAGGCAGACGCTTAACCGCTGTGCCACCCAGGAGCCCCTGGAAAGCTTTTGAAACTACATGATACACAGGCCCCCTCCCAAAAGATTATCATTTCATTGGTCTGGAGATGGGCCTCGACACCGCTGGGTTTTTAAATAAGCTCTCTGGGTGATTCTACAGTAGAGAAGGAAAACCACTGACCAAGGGTACTCCAGCCATGAGCTCCAATGGTAGCTCTGAAAGAGATAAGTAAAAAGGACACTGCTCTGGGGCGGCTGGCAGGATATGAGTAGTTCTAAATAAACTACCTACCAAATCTCAACACTATTTCTCTTGGCTTTATTTATGCCACGTACACAGAGGCCTGCGGAGTCTTAGGAAACTGTCTTACAGCAGTGCCTCTTCAACCATCCAGAATGAAGACAGGCAGGTTGCTTAATTTTGCAGATTGATTCTTTTGTAAGACAAGAACAAATTATTAGGAAAAATGAAATGTAAAAAAAGACATATGAAATACAAGTGCCAATTTTCTTATTAGATTGAATAGACATAAAAGAGCTATCAAATAGCTATAAAATATTTTAAATGCTTACTTTTAATTCCTAAACTTAATTTGTCAGAGACTGGTAACAAACTGTGCAAGTTCATGGCCCTTATTCTGAGTAGCTGCCATCTGGAGCGTTCTGTCCAATACATGTGGTCATTGAGTCCCTGAAATGTGGCTTGTGCCACATACTGAAATGACTAATAGTTTGTATATAATTGGCTAAATATATTATTAAAATTAATTTCATCTGCTTTTTACTTTTTAAATGTGGCTACTAAAAGATTAAAAATTACATGTATGGTTCAAATTGTATTTCTATTGGACAGTACTGATCTAGATAGAGCAGGGGTCAGCAAACCATAGCCCAAGTGGACAAATCTGTCTTATGGCCTATTTCTGTATGGGCCCTAGCTAAGAATGATTTTTACATTTTTAAAGGGATAAAAAAACAAAAACAAGCAACTCACAAAGAACATTCGACAGAGACCACATGTAGTCTGCAAAGCCTAAAATATTTTCTATCTGGCCTCTTCACGGAAAGTTTGCTGACCCTGGTCTAGAGTACATAAGATTACAAACAATACCACTGTAGATACCAGAAGAACAACATTCAAGAAGTCCAAAAGTCTCTCTTCATGTTTATAAGATAAATTCTACAGCAATCTACAGATATTTCTTTGACAAGCAAATTATACCTGAAAGATGACTGCCCATTTTAGAGAAAAACCCAAATTAAAACCACTTATCTTCCTTATACAGTTCTGTAGAAGTTGTATAAACAAGTGGGACCTGCAGAAAACACGTGTACGTGCCAGGTTACAGAAGGCAGTTTCTAACTCTGAACCTGTGGATCAGTTTCACAGAGCATGAAATTTTGTGTATTCTCCATTCCTCATCTGGCGACTGTTGCGAGACTAGCATCATGACAAAATATTCTAATTTTAAAGAAAGACTATTAGGCTTCCATATCCCTTGGGGAAAGAAAGTAGACTTTTCTTGACATGGGGAATGCTGTGTGGGTAGCTGTAATACTGCAAAGAAGAAAACACTGATAGTGATTCATAAAAGAGTCCATGTGAGAAGAATCAGGAAGGCACTTTGACTATCTTAATATTTACAGTGTCAGTTTTGAGGTTCTTTGGTTTGGTTTGTTATTAAATTTTTGGAAATGTATTTAGCTGAAACCTTTTGAGACCTAACTTACAAGTCTATTACTTTAGGGTTTTATATGAAGTCACACAGGGCAAAAAAAGTGCTAAATTTCAAATGTACTGATTCTAGAATACGAGAGCATCATCCAGTACAAGCTTTCACATTTCTACACCTGCAGAGCTATCCTTAAAACTATTCAAAGCAAATTTCTAAAAAGTCATTCCTTCCTCCAAAGACTACCATAATTTAAAACTGGCTTTATAACTGTTATAAATTGAAGAGTTTTTGTTGAAAAATGATACCTAACAGGATAAGCTATAAATAAAAATTATGGGAAATTAGAGGTCAAATTCCATTACTACAAAAATTTACATATATAAAAAAATAAGGACTATAGGCAATGGCCCTCTTCATGCCAAGTAGTATCTGTTACAAAATTTCCACAAGACAAAATAATTGAAATGGTTCCTGGGGTTCATTTCAATGGGACTTAATCCATACTTTATTAGAAATGAATTAAATTCAACAAGTTTTAAGACTACATGGCCTGCCACAGTGGTGAAGAGGACTATAACCCAACCCACACCCCTCCTCTCCTGCCGAGTCCATCTAGACTACTTAGTCATGGTAATACCTGCCCAGTGAAAAGTCTTTCAGTCACAGAGACACATGCACTGATTAAAGTATTTCTGTGCCAACTTCAGGTATGACAGGCAGTTTAGGAGATACAAGTTTTGACTGATATTTTGGTGTCACTTTCAGTAATTTTTAGAAAGAGATAATACAATGTTTAATATTAAGAGTGAACCAGAAATCCAGGCATGCATGGCTGTCATAGCTATAGTCCCTTAAAGAATCTGAGAATCATTTGGGCTTTTTAAAATGTTAATTAAATTAATTAATTAACTTGGGGCAGGGAGGGGGAGGGAGAGAGAAGCGACGGGAGGGGCAGAGGGACAGAGAGAATCTCAAGAAGGTTCCACATGTAGCTCGGAGCCCGACACGGAGCTTGATCTCACAACCCTGAGATCATGACCTGAGCTGAAATCAAGAGTTGGACACTTAATTGACTGAGCCACCCAGGTGCCCCCAAAATGTTATTTTTTAACTGTACTTATACACTCTATTGTGACATGGTCTATATTATCTAACTGGATGCCTATTTATCCTTTATACTGCTATTTAATATTATGTTCAACTGTATAAAATCACTGTCTTGTAGGTAATAAATGGTCATATAATCCAACCTCATCTGGTTTATATTTTTACAACACACATAACATATTAATACAGTAGACCATGTACATGTGCACTCAAAAAATGTGAGGCCCTATGATCTACTCCACCCAGATATTCCTGTTCCCACGGGTTGAGTTATACTTCTACCGAGATAGTTATGTTAGCTTCCAAAACAGTTCATATTATTTATACTTATTATCGTAATTACGTGATTTGTTAATCAACCTAATGAAATGTGGAGGAGTAGGAAGACTGAGATGAATGACTTTGAAACAGTGAATGAAAGGGAGATACCCATTATATGTTAATAAAAACTAAAGTAAAATATGAGGGAAAAAAGGGGAGATACCATTGTTGAATTAGGTATAAGCAAGAAAATAGTAAAAAAAAAAAAATCAGAAAAAATATTGCAAGGAATAGTACAAGGAATTCTAAAGTCAGAATGCATCATAAGAGTCTGAATTTTTGTTCTACTGAAAGAACCCAAACTGGAAATCTTAGATGATATATTGTGGGTATGGTTTCTACAAGGAAAGCAATATGGAACTGCAACTAGTGAACATACTCTCAAAGAAAAGGTCTTGGCTTCTTCATAAAAAAATCTGACAAATGAACATGCAGTCTTATTCTTAAAATTAGAGTAAAATATTTAAGGTATATATCCCTTTTTATGTCTTCTTGCTTTATTAGACTTTGCAGACTACTGGTCTTGATTGAATCAGATAAGAGGTCTTCCTCATTAACCATTTAATTAAAATTTATGGTAGTGCCAGCAGGGTGTAGTACAAAGTCTTAAAAGTACGGAGATATGACCTAGTTTAAGGGATGGTGAGCAAAGATGACCTCTCTCTGAGGAGGTGATATTTCAGAATTCTGTCCTGAAGGATGAATTAGGACTGTGTTCTACAGACAGAGGAAACAGCATTTGCAAACGTCCCAAAGCAGGAGTGCGCATGGCCTGAATAATGGCTAAATGAGCAGACTAGCAAGTGAATGGAACAGTGCACAGGTGAGGCTAAAGAGGTAAGCTTTGGAATCCATGATCAGAGAACAGCACAGAATGTTAACACTGCACTGAGGACTACTGCAGCGTATACGTAAGAGCTCAACTGGATAGTGAAAGTAAAGATGGATATGGAATGTTAAGAAGTCAAATCTACAGGATTAATGATTGACTGGAAGTGGGGAATGAAGAAGAGACAGGTGTCAAAAAAAAAAAACAAAAAAAAAAAACCCTGCCAAGTTTCTGGCTTGGGGAAATGCTATTTCAGAAACAGGAAACACAACAGACAGGGCAGTCTGGCAAGGGAGAAGCTGGAGAGAGGAATTATGTCAGCTTAGGAAACGCTGCAGTTGAGACTGTCATTGAGATATCTAAGTGAAGCCTCATTGGTCCATCAGTGTAGATTCATATGATGGATTACTATATAGTAGATATGATCAACTACAGCTGTTTGCATCTATATGTGAATCTCAAAAACAAAATGCTTAGAGAAAGAAACGATATAGACGATACCTACATTATGAATCAATTTACCTTTAAAAAAAAGGATTTTATTCATTTATTTTCGAGAAAGAGAGAACGAGCAGGGGGAGAGGCAGAGGAGGGGAGAGAGAGAGAGAGAGAAGCAAACCCCCTCACTGAGCAGGAAGCCCCATGCAGGGCTCGATCCCATGACCCTGAAATCATGACCTGAATGGAGTCAGATGCTTAACTGACTGAGCCACCCAGGCACCCCTGAATCAATTTACCTTTTAATCAGGCAAACCCCTGTATTTAGGCATACATGGATATATAATTAAAATCTGGGTGTTATATGCAAACAATGAAGCATGAAACACTGTATCAAAAACTAATGAAGTACTGTATGGTAACCAAGACAACATAATTTAAAAAAAGACCAAAAAATGTAAAAACCAAGGAAATGGCTTCCTATTGAGGGGAAGGATACAGAATTAGGAAGAGGCACTCGGGAAGCTTCTAAAACACTGAGGAGGTAGTGCACCTGGCTGCCTCAGTAGGTAGAGCATGCAACTCTTGATCTCAGGGTCATGAGTTCAAAGTCCTGTGTTGGGCATGGAGCCTACTTAAAAAAAAATAAAAGAATAAATGAAAATAAAAAAATAAAACACTAGTAATTTTCTATTTCTAGCCTGGGCGATGGGTACATGGTTTTACTTATTAACTGTTCTTTAGACTGCACTTACATTTTATTCATTCTTTCCTGTGCATGATACATTGCATAATAAGAAAATTTTAAATTATGCCGGCCACATTTTGACCACAATGGGAATTAATAACCAAAAGTAAACAAAACAACCACTAGGAAAATATAAAGCTTGTAACTCTTAAGTAAAAGAGGGATCCAAAATTGAAAAGTATAGGCCATTTAGAAAACAGCACATTCATAGATTGGGGATATTTTCTGCATGTCAATTTGGTGATATTTATCAAAATGCTCTTAATTTGGCAATTACATATTCTAGACTAGATGGCTACCCCAAAGCAGGCAAAGTTAAAACAACAACAACAACAACAACAACACAAAAACCCAACAACAGAACAAAATTTTAAACAGATTTCTCCAATGTAGTACAGGGGTCAGCAATCTTTTTCGGAGGAGGGACATATAACAAGTTAAGTGTTTTAGGCTTTCCAGGACATTTGTTCTCTATGGCAACTACTGAACTCTGCCATTATGGCCTGAACGCACAGCCACAGAAAATAAGTACATGAGTAAGTATGACTGCTTGTCAATAAAACTTTATTTGTGGTTAGTGAAATTCAAATTCCATGCAATTTTCACTTGTTACAAAATTCCTTTCTTCTGATTTTTTTTTTCAATCATTTAAAATGTAAAATTCATCCTTACCTCACGGGCTGTACAAAAACAAGTGGCAAGCCAGATCTGGCCCCTCGGTCATTGTTTGCCAACTTCTGATACAATACATTGTAACACTTTTGATAATACATTTACTAAAACTAATAGTCATTCATTCTATGGAACAATTTAGGGAAACAACAATCTAAGAAGATCATCTTAAGTATGTAATGATAAAGGTATATGGATGGTTCCTAGAGAATAACAGTGAAAAAAGTACAAACTATTTCTTGTAAAAATGAAACACATACATATAGAAGAATTAAAACACTATATAAACTACTGAAAAAAGTCTAACCTCACCTGAAGTTCCACCCCCCAGAGATAACCACTGTTACCTCTGTTAGTATGTGTTCTCTCTCTTGTTTTTTTAAGATTTTACTTATTTGAGAGACAGAGCAAGAGCGCAGGAACAGTGGGGAAGGGCAGAGGGAGAGGGAGAATCAGACTCCTCGCTGAGTAAGGAGTCTGACGTGGGACTCGATCCCAGGGCCCTGGGATCATGACCTGAGCCAAAGGCAGAAGATGCTTAACGGACTGAGCCACCCAGATGCTCTAGTATGTGTTTTCTTTATGCAAGAAGCTGTACATAAGATTATTTTACAATTAAAAAAATCCTCTCTGCATTTGTGGCTATATCTCTTCTCATTTCTTCAAAAATGTATATTTTTTAAAATTAGCTATGTCAGAGATAGGATCAGACAGGTATAAGAGAAAAATGTCTGGCAGCTACATTTTTTAAACTGACAAATCCAAGAGTCTCTGAAGTAACCAATAAAACAAACATTAAAAAAAAAAAACCCATACACACCAAAACCAACAACAGGCAAACATCTAGAAAGCTGATAATAATAATGATGATGATGACACTGATGGCTGAGGATACGATTTCCATTATTGAATGCTAACCATGTGCTGGGCGCTGATACAAAAATTTTACTTCTCCCGACAACCCCGTGAGTAAATATGCTCTCAATTTTATAGATGTAGAAATTAATACAACTGAGAGATTAGTAATATCCTGGAGGTGAGTTCCTTCCATTATTATCAGACTGTTCAGGTTTTCTCTCTCTTGTGGAATACAGCTTACAACTGTGTACTAATAGCTCTAAGTCCAAGAAGTGTCATTAAAAAGCTCTTTTAAAACCTCAAGGAATACATCATTTCTATATTTTTATAACTATTATAGAGCAAGAAAAGGATGGAACTGATACTAAAAGTTGACAAAGCTAGCACATACATACTCAAAAGAAAATTACTAGCTGTTCCATTTCAGTTGTAATGAAATACTCTGGCCAAAAGAATGTACAGTAAAAGCCATATTCACCTGCTTGCTGTGAAATGTTCTGCTGTCTATTCTATGCCTATCTACTATGAGAGTCCTAACCCTTTGTGTAGGCTTGTATGCTACTCCGAAATGTTCTGACATTATTAAAACTAATGGATCTAGGTAAATAAGTTCTAGTTCTTAACGAGAATATTAGTAAAGGTCAGTTAAGAATGTGTTTGGGGGCACCTGGGTGGCTTAGTCAGTGAAGCATCTGCCTTCAGCTTTGGTCATGATCCCAGGGGTCCTGGGATTGAGTCCTATGTGGGGCTCCCTGCTCAGCAGGGAGCCTGCTCCTCCCTCTCCCTCTGCCCCTCCCCCCACCTTGGGTTCTCTCTATCTCAAATAAATGGGTAAACAAAATCTTAAAAAAAAAAAAAAAGAAGAATGTGTTTGAAACCACATGTCTAATTTCAAGGGATGAAGCTTAAGAAGTTTATACTTTTCTCTGGTAAGGGCACAGGCATGAAATAGACTACGGGGGAATGGGGGAGGACAGGAGGCTCCTTTCCACCGTTACCACTTCAGAACGCTGGGAACTTGGACGTATTCATACTTGGATGAATTTCTGAACCAAATTTCCCTCCTGGTAAGACGAGGATAACAACACCCACCTCTTGGGTTGGATATGAGGATTCGAAACCACATCTATTAAAGCCTTTGGCATAGGACACACTCAAAAGACAGGAGGCTTCAAAAATGTTACCAGTAGTATCTAGCAAAAGCTTTAGCTGTTCTTTCTTTTAAAAAATAATTATCCCATTCAGTTCTGGGTCATGACAAAATGTCAGTATCTTCCGACGTGTAATATCTGTCAGAATGCAAATTCTATTAACCATTTAAACTTCTATATGATTTCCTAAGAAACACTACAGGGATTTCAGTGTTCCGTAGCAGCTGAAGCCGCAGTTCATCCACAGCCTCGACGAAGCATAGTTAATCTGTACAGTGCTGGGCAAGGCCCAGGAACACAGTCCTCATTCTTTTTTTCTTTTTTTGCTCCAAAATTCCTTTTTAATCTACAAAGAGTGCCACAATTTAAATTTTACCATATAGATACTGCACACTAGAGAAGCATAAAATCCTAATAAGTTATACTTCATTTTCTATGGAGAAAGTATCTTATGTAATAAACTAACAAATATACCATTCACTGAAACGTTTCTTATCTGGCTAGCATTATTGGCAGACTGTGGTGGAACACAAGGAACATATGCTTTAGCTTCAGAGAGCCTGAAAATAAAATTCAAGCACTCTGCTAGCTGTGTGAAATCTAAGTCTCAGCATTTCCAGCTAAAAATAGGAACAATTACCTTCTCTTACAAGGGTTTCTAAGAGGATAACATGATATAAGGTAAGTACAGCTGAGTATATCATAGGGGCTCAAAAATGGTAGCTTCTGTTTTACAACTAATCCAAGGCAGGAGAAGGTACATGTTGGTGATAGTAGCAAAAAGCAAAGCTGTTTTTTTATGTCTAGGGAGAGATGACTGGTGAGTTAGTCTTGCCTTTCTCTCTCTCCTTTCAAGGCAAACCGGGCACCTTCCCTAAGCACTATAACCGTGTGTGATTAGCACTGCAGATGCCCCTCTACAGACGGGCATCAACGCCGCTGCTCCGCAACGCCCTTAACGTCAAAAGGTAGCTACAGACAAAAACCGACAAAGCAAAACAACTCTCGGCTGAGGAACTGAGTGGAGCAAGAGACTACACCAGCTAGCCCTAACCCTGAAAAGTATCTCTGATCTGGGGATGTGCTTAACAATGAGCTCAGTGTGATCCTGCTAATAATTTACAAAGAATATTAGTTACTAATGGTAAGTGAGCAATTGTAATCTGGGCCACTTCCTTCTCTAGGAGGGGCAACCGTTTTTACAAACCCTGCAGTTTAGTCTCATCAGAAATTAAAAGACTCTAAGGACTAAAATATGATTTTTTGGATAACAATACTTTACTTTTATCCTTTTATTTTTTTTATCTAAAACCACTCAGAATACATTTATCCTCCTTGTATAAACTTAAAGGGCACTATTCTCTTCTATGCCAAATTTTAGGCCTGTAGAAACTAAGGGTCTTCAAATAATTTGATAGCTCGTAATGAATCCAAGAAAGAAAGAAAGAAAGAAAGAAAACAAACATAATTAGGATAGCCTCAGTGTTTTTGATCTAGATTCTCTACCAGCTTAAAAAAAAAAAAAGAAAATTTAAACATTTTGAAATTAGTCTATTTTTTAGAAAGGTATTTGGGAGGGGTCTTGGGATAAGTAAAGGCAAATGAGGATACCTTTTAACCATGTAAGAAAACTAATGTCAAAAGGAACATTTTTATCAAAATTATAGACTAGGAACTCCAATATACCCCAGTTTTGCGCTACATTTTACCACGTGACATACAATTTTATTTTAAAAAATAGGACGATTAAAAACCTTTAGCTCATTAACAGAACTGAAATAAAACCTCAGCTATCAAGAGCTCAGAAATGAGTAAGCTGAAAAATGATAAAAAAAATACTCATTTTAACATTTACTGATACCACATGTGGAAGACATCATAATAAAGTTCAAGTTCTCAGATAAGAATACTTAAAGCCCTTGCTCTACCCATATTTACTCTAAGCCGACCCACAGTTTAAACAAACAATATAGTCTCTGGACACCAAATGCATGGCAGCATAGAAACTGCAAGTTAGAAATGGGGCTGGGGTTCGAGAGAAGAGAGGTGCTGTGTGCCTGCATACTGACCAGACCAAAAGAAGACCAAAACCCTGAGAAAGCACAATACTCTAGGGTCACAAACTACAGGGATATATATTGTAAGACACAAAAAAGGGAAAAAATAGAGATATAAAATAAAGATTTAAAAGATATGAACAACTTTAAGCCAATAAATTTAAAAACTTAAAAGAAATGGCCAGATTTTTTGAAAAATATAAATTTCCTAAAATGACTCAAAGAGAAATTAAAAAATCAATAGCCCATAACTCTTAAAAACTTGGAATCTGTAATTAAAAATCTTTGCACAGGAACGCACCAACCCAGGCAAGGATTCCAGGCAGAAGTCAGCCTGTCTAGCAACTGTGATTTCTAATCACTGGTGGCCAGAGCGAGAGTTCAGGGTCAAAGGAGAAGCAACGGCCAGCATAATAAAGCAAGAAGAAATAAATGCATACTAATTGGAAAGGAAGAAGTAAAACTGTCCATTCTCAAAGGACCATGATTGCCCATATAGAAAACACTAAGGAATCTTTTTTTTTTATAAAGATTTTATTTATTTATTCGACAGGGATAGAGACAGCCAGCGAGAGAGGGAACACAAGCAGGGGGAGTGGGAGAGGAAGAAGCAGGCTCATAGCGGAGGAGCCCGATGTGGGGCTCGATCCCATAACGCCCGGATCACGCCCTGAGCCGAAGGCAGACGCTTAACCGCTGTGCCACCCAGGCACCCCAACACTAAGGAATCTTAAAAGAGGAAGGAAGGAAGGAAGGAAGGAAGGAAGGAAGGAAGGAAGGAAGGAAGGATGGATGAAGGGAGGGAGGGAGGGAGGAAGGAAGGAAAAATGGAACACCCTAGAACTAACACATGTTAAGTTCTCAGCAGGGTCACAGGACACAAGAGCAATACACAAATCAAATCACATATCTATATGCTAACCACAAACACTGGAAACTGAAATTAAATGTCTTGCGAGAAAGAAAATGACCTTAAAGGTCAAGAAAACAGTCTGATTGATATTTCTGTGAAATAATTCCTTTAGCCAAAGTTCTAACTTCTATATACTTCAAAAGGATGATATGAAAATGGGAGGAGGAAATTATGCTGGACGTCCTGCCTGTGTATTTCCCCTAGGGAGTGGTGAACTAGAAGAATGTGGTCTACAGTCCAGCCCATAGCCGCGCCAGGTCCATGCCTTCTATCTCTACTCCTCTCCCATGTTCAGGCTTCAGCATCATTTGCATGTCTGAGTTGTAACAGCTGCCGAGCATAGCCTACCTTCCTCCACTCACTGCCCTCTGGAACATCTTCCATAATATTGAACCCATGATTGCAAGCAGCTAAGAAAAAAGTCAAGGGACTCGATGGCTGGCTACTTCGTCCACGCTTTAAAAACCATGCACAAAAGGAGCAACAAAACAATAGTTCTCAGTATCATAATTTAGGAATATAATGGTAACTTACATACCTGAAATTATATCACTTGGAGAAAAAAGGTTACCAAATGGTTGCTCTTATGTGTATAAAGAATCTTTCTCTAAAAAGGAGAATTCCTTAGAAACTCTTAGGGGAAAAAATTAATATTGCAAATAGTTAAAAATGTAAATAAACAACCAAAAGAGATTTGTGAGGAGTCTTTCATGGGCAATGTTAAGGAGGATAAGCAACCCTCTGTCTCTGGCCAGCCCAGGTAGTCTTTCCTCTACAAGCAACTGAACTAACCTCAAGGCGCGGTGATTTTTTTTTTCTTTTTTTTAGTGTTAGAATGTAAAAAAAAATAAGCATAGCATTCCACAAACGTTATTTAAGACCTAGCAGCAGTACAGCAGTTTGCAATTCTGACTCCTGGTCACACTACTGTCCGGTTAAAGTAGAATCCTAACATCCAACATACTGGGTTATCTAACTAGTCTCATACTCTACAGCTAAGTCATGCTCCAGTCAGGTGCTGATTTAATACTCAGTTTAAATACGAGTCAGTGCCAGCTGCAAAAATACCTAATAAAAGGCATACTGTTCTGTCAATACAACACCCCCCCCCCCAACACACAAGCCTGGTCTCCGCCTATAAAAACCTTCCTACAGAGTTTCAAGGAACAGTTACATCCCACAAACAGCTTAAAATGGGGGTTCTTTTTACAAATAGGGAAAAGTAAGCTTAAATAGTTTCAAAGATGAACTGAGCAGTTTAAAACACAGTTAATTCTCATATTCTTCGATAACGAAGGAAAAACTACTTCATGAAAACCCCAAACTTTCTTAGACACTGTCAGATTTGAAATGGATTAAGATTTACTATTTAAATAGTTCACATTATAATTGTTTGAAGTATGGCAGGTAAAAATAGTCTGTTATTGCTTGCAAGTAATCCTGAAAACCCACTTATATGAGAGAATTCTCCACCTTGTCAGATAATAATAGACTCTAATTTCCTCAATAAAACGTCAAACTTGCCAGTTAAATACTTGGATCTAAAGTAGATGAACCATTCCACAATTGCTATTTCCAACTGCTAATCATAAATACACATAAATCAAAATCTGATTTTTAGAAATCTTGATTATTATGTTAAGAGAGCTAGTTTAAGGAATATCTAACCATCCACAAAGATTTTCTATGCTCTGTACCTGATCAAATTACTTCAAATATGTGGTCTGCATTACGCTGACTCCCTACAGATATACTTTACTGGAATTACAGCTTAATATTATGTCCTCAACTTTTATTAAGAATTTATAAAATGGAGCACCTGACTGACTCAGTCAGAAGAGCATGTGATTCTTGATCTTGGGGTTGTGAGTTTGAGCCCCACGATGGGTGTAGAGATTACTAAAAAAAAAAAAAACTTAAAAAAAAGAATTTATAAATAAATGGCCTGTATTATTTCATGTTCTAAAAAATGGTATCATAGATATCATCTCTTACATAAAGACCCACACAAAAAACTCCTTTTTGGATTTATTGCCAAGATTTCTCTCTTTAAAAAAATCAATATGCTTCCTTTAAGCAGACAATGAAAAACATAAGTCATAGTGCTCCTCGTGTTTTCTGCTATTACCAACAGGAAACCCAAATGGAAGACCTTTGTTTATAAATCTGTGATAGACTTGGAGATCCCTTTCCCACTCCCTTATGTAAGTCTAGGTCAAATATCATTATACTAAATGTCCAAGTATAGGTTTATTGCTAATCATCTTTTTAAAAAAGATTTTATTTATTTATTTGACACAGAGAGAGACAGAGAGAGAGCACAAGCAGGGGGAGCAGCAGAGCGAGAGGGAGAGGGAGAAGGAGAATCAGACTCCCTACTGAACGATGAGCCCGATGTGGGGCTTGATCCCAGGACTCCAGGACCATGACCCGAGATGAAGGCAGATGCTTAACCAACTGAGCCAAGCAGGCACCCATGCTAAACATCTTTTTTTTTTTTTTCTGTTTGGAAGTAGATGGGAATAAAAATACAGTTAACAGTCAAATTTTCTGAAACTTGAAAACTATACCTCTGGGTCTAAAATTTAGTAATCTCAAACGTTCCTGTAAGAGAAATGGGTAAGAATTTCAATGGATTGTAAAAATAGATAAGCCCACCATAAAAAAAAAAAGTAGTAAATAAAAGGAACCATACGACCTCTCAAAGAGGAGACGGGAAAGCCTATTTAAACAAAACGCTGAAGAAAGAAACCAAAAGGAAATAAAAATACTTAATGACATAAAACTTTAAACTCTGGATGTCAAAAAATATGCCATAAACAAAATTAAAGAACAAATGATATACTGTACCTTTAGACCAAAGTTTTCACAATTAGAAATGTATTCCAAGAAAATAGTCAGATAAGGACAGAGATTTATATACGAGATAGTCCTCATAGCATTATCTTAGTAAAAAACTGGCAATAACTGTATTTTTTAGTTAACAGAATTGTGATACTTTCATATGCTGAAATAACAGACATTAAAAATGATGTCTCTGGAATATTTAATATTCTGGAAATGTTCATGATATTAAATGAACATGGATATATAAAACAGTACATCTAAATTGACCTCAACATACACATATACATATAAATATATTTAATAAAAAGATTATGGATAGGAGATACTACTGTGGTTATCATAGGTGGTTTTTGATTATTATAATTTCATTTTTTTCCTTTTTCCATATTTTCTAAAACATTACATTCAAATGTATTAATTTCCTAGTTGGAAAAAAATGCTATTCAAAAAGGAAATAGATCTTGAAAAAGTCCAATCTGATTTCATATTATAAACCCAAAATTATGTGTAAAATGTAGAAGAAATAAATAATGAAGTATTAAAAACTCACTTTTAAAGAAAAGGTAGGGTAAGAGTGAGGAAGGAAAAAGGCACACAAAGACACAGTGGGGTGAGAGGGGTGGGTGAACCAAATCAACGAAGAAAGAAATATAATACAGAGATCTCCACAAAGGCAGCCTGATTTTCTCAAACAGTAGTAGGGATCAGTAGTAAGTAACACCGGATTGGGAAATATAAAATACCCTTTCCAAAGGAGTAGTGATAATAAGTAATGTGCATTTTTTTTATATGGAGATACTATTTTTGGATAACCAACAGAAATAGATTATGTGATGCCATGTAAAGTACCACTTTTAGCACAGCCGAGCTTAGAAGCTGAGTTTCCAAAATGTAATCAAAAGACGGGAATAAGCAGTGGTAGGAAGGGTGCATATTCTGTTGCCATAAAAACATTTTCTAGTTGTTAATCAAAAAAGTAGCTTTCTGCTATGAATTCAACTCTTTTCTTATGTATCAGTCTCTTCTGGTTGCAGAGTACTGACATTCACTCAGGCCGGCAAAAGGAGTTGGGCGAGGGTGGGGACAATGACTGGTTCTAAGCATGAATATGAGGATAAGGGAAATTGGGCTTCTCAAAGAAATCCAAGAACAAAATCAGTAACACAAGTTGAGTAGGCCTCAAGGACACCGGAACGGAGAATGTGGCCTGGTCCCAAGGTTGCCCTAGGGGACCGTGCACAGGGAGTTTGTGGGTCCTTGTTCTAGCACTCCTGCCATTGCTGTGATTCAGCAAGTCCCCAGGTACCAGGCTTCTGGTATTTGATTTGCCTCCAGCCACCAGCTGGTCTCTCTGCTCTTATACTCTAATTTTTTTTAACCCCAAAGCTGTCACTTGGTCATACCTTTGGCTAATTCTTGGTGCATCACAGTTCCTTCCTGTCTCCTTCTCTTGATTTTTCAAACTCTGCTCCCTTTCACTGCTTAACTGCAAAATCCGTGACTTTTTGTAAGTTCTGTGATCCACATCATCATGTGTATCCTTACGTAACCACCACTCCCGCTACTTGTCTATCCTGAGTATATCCAGACAGAAAATTAAAAGCAGCAAGAGCTAGGTCTCTTTAACCAGCCAATGAGACCTGTGGGAACCTGGCTGGTTCTGCTTGTTCCTATCTGGCCAGTACTCTGTGCTGGTGCACCTGGTTGGCCAGTGGCTGACCTATGACTGGTGCCTTTGATTTGACACCTGCACCGGTCCAAGCTCCTACAGCCGAGTAAGCGAAGGTCATTTATAATGTAAAGCATAGCTGCCTCAGTTTACTCCCTCTGCATATGTTTCCTTTAGACATGACTGGGGGAATAGCAGGAGCTGAAACTGCTCTGTGACAACACATAATAATATGGAGATGTTTAATACTACTCCAGAATCCTACTCCAAAGTTTCATAAATCATGTTCCCTGGAATATTTATATGCTATAAAATATTTAGAGGTATTCTACAGATAAAGTTTGCAGTTAAATAAGGTAATGCCTAAGCCCTCTGAGGGAAGAGACCCTCGTGGGCATTACTACCCAGACTTACTTGACAAAGGCAACCTTATGAAGATTTCACAGACGCTAGTAATCCGTGGATCAGTTTGGAAAATGCTGTCCTATAGTGCTGCAACTTTGCCCACAATCCAGGATCCACTACAACATTAGTTTCAAGAAAGCAGGGACTTTCCTTTGTGTCATGCTTGGTATGTATTAGATACTTAATATACGAAGCTTTGTGAAAGTCATTAACATGGAGGCTGAAGGAAAAAGAGGAAATAGGAGGCTAAGTAGGAAAAAAAAATCAAGAGGATACCATAACTAGTAATGACAGACTAAGATTTTTCTGACAAACCCTCCTGCTGAAAACAATTAAAAATTCCTAGATACAAAACAAAAACAAAAACATCTTAAAACAGAATGTAGACAACACGGTGGGAAACTGCCAGACAAATTCTATGGTCAACTGGGACCCTAGAGAGGTAACAGGAGCCCCCCCCTCCCGAAGACATTGGCCCTGAGGTCACTTGCAGATAGAACACAGCAAATTAGGGCACATGGATGGCTCAGTCAGTTAAATGTCTGCCTTCAGCTCAGGTTATGATCCTGGGGTCCTGGGATCGAGTACCTCATCGGGCTCCCTGATCATCAGGGAATCTGCTTTTCCCTCTGCCCCCCCCCCCGCTCGCTCGTGCTCGCTCACTCTCTCTCTCAAATAAATAAGTAAAATCCAAAAAAAGAAACAACAACAACAACAAACATGCAAATTAGGTCTTTGGTTTCAATGGCCTCACTGAGGGGAACAAATGTCGATGCAAAAATTCCTCAAAAGATGGAGAGTACAAGGGAACTCTTTCCCACATTCAACTGGAACCACAAAGAGCTATAACCTCAGGTAAAGGTAAACTGTAACAAAACCTAAGCTCTCATTCCACCCCCCAGGGGACTGTAGGGAAGGTTTTAGCCCAGAGAGAAGCAAGAGAAAAAAGGCCCGGTGGGTGGGATATCCAGGATACAGGTTCCTAAGAAGTCTGTCCACCCCAGACGGGTTTGCATGGCATATTCATGTGGTGGAAGAGAATGGGTACAACGGATTAGAGAAATAAAAATGTCATATATATAACACATGGGCGAATGGCACAAGAATTAAGTCAGACAAAAAAAGACTACATATTGACATATATACATATGTCTGCATATATGTGTAGAAAAAGGCAAAAGTAAACTACATCATTTAGAGATGCACACATAGGCGGTAAACTTTAAAGAGAAAGAAAAAATGATCATCACCAAAGTAAGAATCTGGTAACTTGTGGGGATGGGGCAGAGACAGCTGGGGTTTGACTGGGGCACACAGCAGGCTTCTGGTATACTGGCAGTGTTCGGTTTCTTAATCTGGGTGGTGTGCTTTATAATTACTCATTAAACTGCACCTTTTTATTTCATTCATTGTTCAATATATGTGTATGTTACATTTCACCATACAAAGGGAAAATAAACAGCAAAAAGGAAGCATACGCAAGAGAAAACAAAGAAAGCAGAAAGCAATAATTGTTGCAGGCAACTAGCAAAGTATTACCAACAATCACCTCAGGAATTTATAGTGAAACCCAAATAATAGTCCTCCTCTATACTAATCACTTCCCCGACTGGATTACCTTTATCGGTACTATAACATACATCTTCAGACAATTTCTAATCTAATTATAAGAGAAACACTCCTTTGCCAAGTTTTTTCTGACTTGACTCCATATGGTTATATATGTTTTGCTATATACACAAAGAGCCATTCTGAGAGAGAAAGCCATAAACATTTGGCACAGCAGATCCAACAAAATGTTCCACTAAAGAAAAACATGAAACATTCAATTCCATACTGGCAGATTACTTCCAATGTTATGAAGTTAAACTACATGTTAAATGTTAATTCAATTACTTAAAATATTTAGAACATAACTCTCCTTGGTATATCTATTTATTCTAAGATGTTCTTTATGAAAGAATCTAAGTTCTTGCCCCTGTTCTGCATTTCACTAGCCGTGTAAGCAATCTGGATTCCGCTTTCTTATTTAACAGTGTGGGAGAACTTGTTTCCCGGATGTAATTTATGAATGTCATCTACTGAACTAACTTAACTTATTCCCTTTGGTTGAAATTAAGCTAATGGGAAAAAACCGTATTTGATTTTAAGAGTTTTTACATCTATGTAGAAGCTATGAGAACATATGCTCTTGCCTTTACAGTGATAGGTATTTCTAGGACTGATAAGCCTTCTCAAGCATAGCTGGCTGTGTGGGGAGCATACTTCAGGCCACACACTCCACCCACTTTTCAATCCTAATAGCTTAAGAAGTCTGTCTCAATTTGGCTATTCCCAATCATACCTCAGATCTACTGTATCTAAATTGACCTTAAGATTTCTCCCCAAATTGGGATATCAGTACCTGTTTTCTACAGAAAACACCCTTATATTTTTTTAAAAAGATTTTATTTATTTATTCGACAGAGATAGAGACAGCCAGCGAGAGAGTGAACAGAAGCAGGGGAGTGGGAAAGGAAGAAGCAGGCTCCCAGCGGAGAAGCCTGATGTGGGGCTCGATCCCATCTGGGATCACGCCCTGAGCCGAAGGCAGATGCTTAACCGCTGTGCCACCCAGGCGCCCCAAACACCCTTATATTTAATGGGGGTTTATATTTGCCCTTATATTTAACATTACCCAACTCAACAGTTTCTTTTTCCAGAACGGCTCTCAGATTTACCTTTTCTCTTTCACTGCCAGTAACCCTGTCCAGATTTCTACTATACTTTCCTTGAGTTTGACAACACCTCAGTCTCTCTTCTCTTCCTAGATTCAGAACACTGCCAGACTCCTTTCCTTTCAGGAATAATCAGCAGTCACATGCAGCACCTCATACCTGATTTTCACTCACTGCCATCCATCATTAGGCCCCGTTTTACCCCCACTGAAGTCTCCTTCCTCTGAAACTGCTTCACTACCCTGTCCTTCACCATTCAATCCCATGTTTAATGTCTAAACCAAGCTCTAATTTCTCAAAAAGGGTTTATTGCTAACATCATAATGTGTTCTTTCCTGCTCAGATGACTGCAGGCAGGTTAATCTTATCTCTACAATGGTACTATAAGATTCAAAAACAAGGAAATCTTGTGCTGCTTCTTGTAACTCAAAACACTTACGGGAGGCATGGGAAGTAACAGCCAGATGTTTTCGGAAAAGACAGAAAGGTATCAGAACCAAGGTGCTCTGTTCTATTTTGGTGCTTGGGTCTTGGCTCAAGTAATTGAGGAAAATCAACCGCTGGCCGTGAGTTGGCTAGTCAAGTCTGACTCACCATTTTGCCAAATTGACCCAATAATCAGCAGCAACAGGAAAGTGTGTGATACTCTGTTTAAACCACTGGACATTTACTCTACTTACATTAATTGAAAGCTTGATCTGAGAATTTTAGTAAAAGAACTAGATTGCTAATTTGGACTATGTGCCCAGTGGAATAGAGGCCAAAACCCAGAATTTTCTAGACATCAGTCATATTATTGGCAATCAAATATCCAATCATTATTGTCACTAAACTAAATTTCCACCTACTAACAAAGGGGGTCAGGTGATAGGAATGGATCTAATTTTCCTTACTTTACCCACTCATTACCCTTTCCTCCTCAATGCTAGAGAATTTCATAAAAGCAAAACCACGAAGCTACAGCATAATTTATAATTTCTTTCTCATTGTCCAATGACAGTAAAATCTCCATATTTTATTTTAATTTGGGGGAGGCAGAGGGAAAGGGAAAGAGAATCTTAGGTAGGCTTCACGCCCAACGCAGAGTCCAGTGTGGGACTTGATCTCACAACCCTGAGATCAGACCAGAGCCGAAATCAGAGTCGGACACTTAACCAACTGAGCCACTCAGATGCCCCCCCATATTTTATTTTTAAAATTTATTTATTTATTTTAAATAATCTCTACACTCAATGTTGGGCTCAAACTCATGACCCTAAGATCAAGAGTTGCATGCTTCTCTGACTGAGCCAGCCAGGTACCCCTAAAGTCTCCATATTTAAAAATGATAGGGACTCACAAGTTATACTCTCACAAAAAAAAAGTGTAAGACAGCAACCCAAGCATCTATCAACAAATGAAAAGATAAATAAAAGGTAGTAGATATAGATGAAAAATATTCAGCCTTATAAAGGAAAGAAATTCTGACACAGGTTTCAACATAGATGAACCTTGAAGACATTCTGCTAAGTGAAAGAAGCCAGTCACGACGGATGAATATTAAATGACCCCACATATCTGAGGTTCCCAGAGTAGTCAACTTCACAGAGACAGCAAGCAGAAGGGTGGCTGCCAGGGCTGGACAGAGAGGAGAACATGGAGTCAGTGTTTCATGTGGACAGAGTTTCAGTTGAGGAAGATAGAAAAGTTTGTGTGATGGATGATGATGGCTGCACAACAATGTGGATGTACTTAGTGCTACAGAATTGTGTATCTAAAAATGGTTCAAACGGTTAACTTTCATTGTGTATTTTACCACAGTTTAAAAAACCTGTATAACACAGAGAAGGATATACACCCTTTTAAGTCACTTTGTGTTCTGTGTGGTCAGTCAGTTCAGAGGCACTACTGATAAAGAGAAGCCATGCCCTCTACTATTGGTAGTGTCCTTCTCTCCACGTAATGGAGAAAATGGAAAAAAAAAAAAGTAAGTCTAAGAAATTAAGGTCTACATAAGCAATTTCCCTGTTCACATGGGTATTTAAACATCACTGGCTGCTACATCTCTGATAATCCTGCTGTAATCCTCCTGAATGTCTACCCATTCATTCAACACTTTATGAAGGTGGGCTATGTGCTAAACTTTATGTAAAGTGCTGGAGATTGAGATTGAGAGAGAGAGAAAGAGAAAGATAAACACACTCAGTCTGAGAAGTCCACAATCTGGTGGAGAAGACAAACAAATTACAACACAACCTAAATTCTAATTAATTCTCGTCAGTGCTGCTGGGAACATAAAGCAACCACTGCTAGCTGGGGAAGTGTGGCACGCTGCTAGTTGCACCCCATACTGGTTCTCCCCTTCTTCCAGAATAAAAGCCACCAAGAATAAAGACTATATTTGTCAGCCTTCCTTTGTGTCAAAGAAGTACAAGCAGATACATAGTGTGTGAGACCCACGGAAACTTTTAAGAGATAGCTCACATATACCCTTAGTCCCTTTTTTGTTCCTCCCTACGTCAGGCTGCTTAAAACAGATCCCTCAATTTTGGACCATGAGGACAAGGGTCAAATCTGAAAGACTTTGAAGCCCTGAGCTGGAAATTGCTTCCTTAATGACTTTGCGGAGAGAGCAGTCATTTCAGCCCTACCCTGCAAATTCTAAACTGCTACGGGAAAGAAATTCTCTCTTGTTTTTAGGCCTGTTATTTTGGAGGTTCTGTTACTCGCCACTGTGCCTAATCCCAGCTAATGCAGGGGATCAGGGAAGGCCTGGCAGAGGAGGTGACTTTGAGTAGGTTTTGAAGAATGACGTCACCTACCCAAGTGGAGAAAGGCATTCCAAGCATAGATCATGCAAAGGCACAGACTCAGGAAAAGGTCTAGCTTTCCAGAGGAAGAGGAGTGGTTCAGACGCTAAAGTATAAGGAAGGTGGAATGAAGTAAAAGAACAAGCAACCTGAAAAGCTGGGAAAAAACAGATATTACATGCCACGCTAAAAAAAGTACTTTTATTCCTGTACTTGGCCACATTAAATGACTATGACTTCATAGACGATTCTCTGCATATTCTGGAAGAGCCAAATGGCTCAGTCAAAAAACAATCACAACTGTATGGATAACAGTATGGTGAGGACAGGGGATTAGGCAGGAAAAGAAAATCTTATTTCTGTAAGAGAAAGGCACACTGGTATTTCTGTAAATGTTGAGGACTAGAAAAAATTAGTATCTGGCACAAGGAAAAGATCTGGACTCCTGAGAGAGTAAAGGGAGAAGAATTTATGGACAATATAGAAAAGAGGGAACAAATATATAATTTGGCAATTTGTGGACCACGTAAAGATCAGAATACCCACCCCCACCTCAGTGAACTGAGGTCAGTGAATTATACTGTTACTATGAGCATCTGATAATAATACATTTTATTTTATTTTTTTTTTAAGATTTTATTTATTTGACACAGTGACAGCCAGTGAGAGAGAGACAAGCAGGGGGAGTGGGAGAGGAAGAAGCAGGCTTCCAGCAGAGGAGCCCGATGTGGGGCTCGATCCCAGAACGCCGGGATCACGCCCTGAGCCGAAGGCAGACGCTTAACGACTGAGCCACCCAGGCGCCCCATTTTATTTTTATTATATCATATACCCATGGTTTCCTTTCACAAGTGGCTATCATAATTAGTAAGAGCCAAAGAGCACTAGTCTATGGAAGGAATTTGGTTATTTGATGATCACATACCTTTTCCTATCAAAGAAGAGTTATAAATATGAGGGAGAAAAAAAAATCAGTGCTCTTTAAGGTTATTAAGAATTTGAATTTTTATTCAAGCAAGTAGTATTCTACATTTCTGCAAAAATCATGTATTATTGTTCTATATTTTTAGTTTTATAATTTAAAAAACAACCACCAATGCTTCATAAAAAAAAATTAAATACAGCAACTATTACCTCATAGAAGTATCAGGTGAATCCATAATCCATTAATTATATTAGTCATATTCTCCAAAGTTTCAAAGATCAGAAAATTCTAAAAAAAAAAAGGTCTTACAATGTTTCCATTATTTTTGTCTTTAGCTCTCCCTATATTTATTTACTGCATTTTAGCCTTTTAACAAATACTTACTGTATGTGGATCATACAAGACAGTGTGGGATACCAGAGTTTATTAACTAGAAAATTGTAGGACATGTTTTTTTTTTTAATGTCTTATCCTGATATTCTTGTTTTCAATTCGTTATACGAAGGGTCTTTGCTACCTTCAATCAGATTATGAGTTTTATCAAAATCCTACTCTGATAACAGGCATCAAAACACTTGCTAAGGAACATTAAGAAAAAGGATTTAATTTTTTAAAGGTGGGGGAGATGGCTTTCTCAATTAAGACTTGTAATTCGTATGGGGCGCCTGGGTGGCACAGCGGTTGAGTGTCTGCCTTCGGCTCAGGGCGTGATCCCGGCGTTGTGGGATTGAGCCCCCACATCCTCCGCTATGAGCCTGCTTCTTCTTCTCCCACTCCCCGTGCTTGTGTTCCCTCTCTCGCTGGCTGTCTCTGTCTCTGTCGAATAAATAAATAAAATCTTAAAAAAAAAAAGACTTGTAATTCGTATCATTTATGTCTAACTTTTGCTTGAAAGAATGCAGTTATAGCACTTATTAATCCCTGAATTTCTCGTGATATTTATTCATCCCTTACAATGATTAGTCTATATGATAAAAAAAATGGGGGCAAAAATAGGAATCCAGTGGGCAAAGAGAGATCTTTGACCCAAGTAATTATTTCTCAATGAAAGCACATTACAATAAAAAAGCTTCTCCAATGATGAGACACCACACCATTTTTAAACATTGGAAAAATAAGGCTAATAGTGAAACTAGCTATTGTGAAAGCTGGTTATACAGTCACCTGATTCATTTCCACAGAGAAGACTCTATGGCCCTAGTCCTTAAACTCAAGAAATGGTAGTAATAGTGACTTCTAGGAACACACAAAGGGCACAGTTGTTAGTAAGCATCTACAGCTTTTGTAATATTCTCAAAGGAGTCAAGCTCCATGAAAGATCCACTCTGGCTCCTCCTCACCTCACTTGAGTCCCAGACTCCAGCTGGGTGTCTTTCAATCTGCCCTTCACACTCACCAGGGAATGCCGTATAAAGCAGTCTCAGAAAATAAAATTCTCTGTCCAAAATGTTTCAGTGTTCTCTACCCTACTGAGGGATAAAATGCAAATTCTTTCAAGGGAAGTATGGGGCCACTAAGAATCTGGCCCCTACCTTTTAGATACTACGTTTCAATAATAGTGTTTCCTTTTCCTCTCCATTCCAAGTTCTAACCCACTTTTAATACTGAACTATGTTTGAGTTTCCTGAACACATCAGGCTTCCATTTGCACGCTTTTTCATGTTGCTATTCCCCTCGCCTGGAATACCCTCTCCCTACTTTTACTACACCTGGTAAACCACTACACTCATTCCTCAGGTCTCAGTTCAACGGCCATCTTCTCATCAAGTCCTCCAAGACTCCTCCAGGTGACCCGAAGAGCTCCTTCTCCCTGGTATTGATAAACTAGCTCTCAGAAGGGGAAAAAAGCCCTGATACAGTCACTTCTGCTATAACATTTGCTTTGAAAACTTAAATCCGTGTCTGTATGCTTGTTACATAAGGGAACAACATAAGCACAACATGAATCCCATTTGCTTGTGTGCCATGAAATGCTAGATGAATGCAGAGCACTGCATTCATGCACCCAGCCCTGCCCATGCACCTCCCACATCTCCCAGCTGCCTCAGGCGGCCTCCTGTGTCCGGGCCGTCCCTGGCCACATCTGGTGGTAACTTGCCCTCAGACTTCAGACACCTATTTCTACCAATTCACAATAACTCACAAGAGGCAAACTTTCCTATGCCCACTTCCAAAGGCAGACTTCAAGTCTTTTTCACGGTAAAGCACAATATTTATTATTATGTTTTCCTCAATCATTTTAACATGTAAAACTCTGCTGTCCTTTTTATTCAGTTCCTACCTTGTTTTAAAAGAAATGTGTTACTGAGGAAGTTTTTGAGTGTTATGCTCCATTTTCCCCTAAGCTTGGTGATTTTTAGGAATGCACATGTCCCATGATAGCAGGACTGACTACATATGCAGCACCACCACAGATGATTCCAAATACTAACAGCTGGGCTCTCATGTCCAGTTTGGCTCCAACACAACATACCCAGAGTCTGCACAAGTCTTTATCATAGCAATCATTGTTTCGCATAACAAATGTTTTCCTGTTTAAAGACAGTAAGCTTTCAACAGGGCCCTCTTCACCTTAATACCAACATTCCCTAAATAGTACCCAGCTGTTACTAGGTGTCCTCCTAATGTAGACACCATAGGGTAACAAGACTTAAGATCTAATATAAATAATGCTAACTTTCTACAATGGAAAAGTAATATCTGCTCTGCTCCAAACCCCAGCCACCCTATTAGTAAGTGGAGAGATGAGATTCGAACAGTGTTTCTAACTCAAAAGTTTATTACAAAGACAATGCTTCATAACCAACCAACTAATCTACATGTAGATTATAGATTAATTTAAAAAACAGACTCTGGAGATGTGGTTTAATGGATTTTTTTGGTGACTGACAAATTTATATAAGATATCTTACAAGAGGGGCCAGTCGGTTAAGCATCTGCCTTCAGCTCAGGTCATGATCCCAGGGTCCTGGGATCCAGCCCCTCAGGGCTCCCTGCTCAGCGGGGAGCCTGCTTTTCCCTCTTCCTCTCCCTGCCGCTCCCCCTGCTTGTGTGCTCCCTCTCTGTCAAATAAATAAATAAAATCTTAAAAAAAAGATGTCTTACAAGAGTATGTAAATTTAACTTACATATTTAATCTCTTGTGAAAAAGATAAAATTACACAAATTAGGGCCTATCCTCCAAATACGGGCCATTTTATCTAATCCAATCTTAATCTAAACCCATATCAAAAGTTACCTTGAAATTTAGGACAAAGAGCATTACTACATACTAAAATTTAAAATATAGAGCACTATATAGCATAGTAATTACCAGTGATTTATTGGCCAAAACCCCATCTAAGCTGACTTCTTTACATACACATGCATACCCATGTACACACAGACATTTAAAATCTTAAAATTCATAGTACTTTTTAACTACTGCTTCCTTGATAATATAGAAAAGTATAATCTCGAAGCTATATATTGGTGATTTTAGTAAAAAAAAAAAAATTGTTCTTTTTCAGCATACTACTGTATGTCTCAAACAATGGTGAAAAGTTACGTCAGCTTCGTATACTCAAGTTTGGCTACGAAACTGAAACATACTCAGTGCCTGTGAGTCCGACAGCGCAGAGAACTAGTGCTCACATGTAGCATGCACCAGGACAACCCAGGCATATCAAAACAAGCTACTGGGCTCCACTCTTAGAATTCTGATTCAGTAGGTCTGAGGTGGGGTTAGAGATTTTGCATTTCTAAAAACTTCTCAAGTGATCCTGATGCTACTGGTACTGGGACCACACCTTGTGGTCAGAGTGCCTGTGTTCAAATCCCAGCCTGCCACTTAGTATCTCTGTTCTCTGGACAGAGTTTAAAAGTTTTACCCCTCAATTTTCCCATGTCTAAAAGGCAGAGAATTACCAGAAAATTAAGCAAATAATATATTTAAAGTGCTCAGCATATGGTGAGGACTCTAATGATAACTACCTATGTTGGCTGAATAAATGAATGCCATACTTAATAGTACACACTTGCAAGTGCTGGCTAAGATGGAGAAAAAACACATCACACCCTGTCTCTCCTATGAATACAGCTATAAAATCAAAATACAATGAATGGAGCAGCTATATAAAGAATGTGAAAAATAAATCATAGCAGCCAGACTGAGGAAGACAACCAGAATTCAAAGTATCATAGAAGCAGTGTGGGTTTACTGCCCCCGCACCGCCCCCCCACTCCTGTTGCCTAGACTGGGGGAAACCTGGAAGTGGCATCAACATAGGCAGTGTTCCAGGAAAAGCCCTCTATTTCTGGCTGAGCAGGGAAAGGGGTCTCTTGGCAGTAACAGCAGGGGGCCCATTCGTACCCTAAAAGTCTGAGGAAAGTCTCCTATCCCAGAAGCTGTGGTTTTAAGAGGGTGTTGCAAACCTCCCTCCCACCCCCCTCCATCTGTGCTCCCACCACTTGTCCCTGGATGTGGGTGCAAATGCAAGAAGTCAGCAGAGTGGACAAAGCTTTCTGGCTAGAGTACAAAAGAGGGGAGCCCCCAGGGAAGTAGGAAGTATAAGGGAAATTGCTTAATGGGTGGAACTCAGAAAACCAACTCCATAAGGTTGATTATGACCTCCTGGACTCACTCCAGAGCAGAACATGGCATGGATCTCATCCTAAACACAAACCAGAACCTTTGAGAACTGAACGGAGATAGAAAGTCACCTATCTCCAACTGGCCAATGGGCAGTATGCACAGAACAGATCCAAACAGCAAATCACTGTAGGCTTTGAAAACGGAGCTAACACTGAAATCACAACCCACAGAAAGCTGGCTGAAAGTTGTATGCCGAACCCAAGAAGGGTGACTGCATACTAAAAAACAAAAATGAACATAGAATTTAAACAAGACCCACGGCCTTATAATACTGAAGAATGCAATCCAAAATTACGTAGGAACATCTCAACTTGCATGGGACAATAAACAGACACTGATATTGAGATGACACCAAATGTTGGAATTATCTGACAAAGACTTTAAAGCATTAATATAAAAATGCTCCAAGAAGGGTGAACACTCTTGAAATGAACAGAAGTTCTCAGCAGAAAAAAAAAACTGAATCAAATAGAAATTTTAGAACTGAAAAATACAATAACTGAAATAATTCACTGGATGGGCTTAATAAGTAAAACAGAGATGACAAAAGAAAGCCAGTGAACTTGAAGACAGACTGATAAAAATATTTAGTCTGCACAACAAAACAAACCAAAAAAATGAACAGAGCACCAAGGACCTTTAGGATACCAAAAGGACTAACATTAGCACCACTGGCATCCTAAAAAGAGAGTAACAGTGTAGTGCAGAAAAACATTTGAGAAAATAAAGGCTGAAAACTTTACAAACTTGGTAAAAGACACAAAGTATGTACACATTTGAGAAGCTCAGAGAACCTAAAGAGAATAAACCCCTGAGAAATCCATGCTTAGACACATCATAGTCAAAGTGATAAAAACTAAAAACAGTGAAAAAATTTGAAAGTAGCCAGAAAAATAAAGGGATGCGTTGCTTATAGGGGAATGGCAACTTAAATGAATGTGTTCTTACAAGAGCTGAAAGGATGTTAAAATGCAGTTTGGGGCAATTAAAAAACTGACAACAAATATTTACCCTTTGATTGACAAATTAATTACAGAATGCTTAAAATATTTCAATTCCTCGGAGTAATACAAAAAGAGATCACAATGGTATAGGTCCTCAAGGACTTAGCCGAGCAGACAATACAGACCCATGAGATAATTAGACATCACAACTGTAAATAAGTACTATATAGAACAATTAGAGATAACATCTATTTTTTTTCTCTTTTTTTTTTTTTAAAGATTTTATTTATTTATTTGACAGAGACAGAGACAGCCAGCGAGAGAGGGAACACAAGCAGGGGGAGTGAGAGAGGAAGAAGCAGGCCCATAGTGGAGGAGCCTGATGTGGGGCTCGATCCCATAACGCCAGGATCACGCCCTGAGCCGAAGGCAGACGCTTAACCGCTGTGCCACCCAGGCGCCCCAGAGATAACATCTAAATAGACGTCAAAACATTCTTTAGTAAGTCTCCCATACAAGTCAAATGGTAATTCAGAAGAGAAAACAAATTTGGCTGATGTAGGGAGGCTCTGGAATCCAGTGAAGGGAAGGGTTTGCTGGGGCCAGAGGCCTGCCTCAGCTCTGCCATGAAAAACTTCTGGCTAAGTCCCAACTGCTCCATGGTGCCTAGTGAGCAAACACAGTACTTGACACACACACAAAGGACATTTGCTCATTCACCTCTGATTTGGATATGGCTAAGCATGGAAGGAAACGCAGTCCAGGGGCTTCTTCTAGAAGAAACTCACTCAGGATATCTGCAATTCAGGGTTATGGCAAACTCACTGCATGAATTCAATACTGCCTTTCACAACCATGTGAAGAAAGGATGCTGACACCAAAAGAAGGAGCTGGCTGCTTTCCTGGTCTCCTCCAGAGCAGAAACTTTTTCTTTTTTTTTTTTTTAATGTTTTTTTATTATATTATGTTAGTCACCATACAGTACATCCCCGGATTCCGATGTAAAGTTCGATGATTCATTAGTTTGCGTATAACACCCAGTGCACCATGCAATACGTGCCCTCCTTACTACCCATCACCAGTCTATCCCATTCCCCCACCCCCCTCCCCTCTGAGGCCCTCAGTTTGTTTCTCATAGTCCATAGTCTCTCATGTTTCATTCCCCCTTCTGATTACCCCCCCTTTCTTTATCCCTTTCTTCCCCTACCGATCATCCTAGTTCTTATGTTCCATAGATGAGAGAAATCATATGATAATTGTCTTTCTCTGCTTGACTTATTTCACTTAGCATTATCTCCTCCAGTGCCGTCCATGTTGCAGCAAATGTTGAGAATTCGTTCTTTCTGATAGCTGAGTAATATTCCATTGTATATATGGACCACAGCTTCTTAATCCAGTCATCTGTTGAAGGGCATCTCGGCTCCTTCCATGATTTGGCTATTGTGGACAATGCAGCTATGAACATTGGGGTGCATATGGCCCTTCTCTTTACTACGTCTGTATCTTTGGGGTAAACACCCAGTAGTGCAATGGCTGGGTCATAGGGTAGTTCAATTTTTAACTTTTTAAGGGACCTCCACACTGTTTTCCAGAGTGGCTGTACCAACTTGCATTCCCACCAACAATGTAGGAGGGATCCCCTTTCTCCACATCCTCTCCAACAATTGTTGTTTCTTGCCTTGTCTATCTTTGCCATTCTAACTGGCGTAAGGTGGTATCTCAGTGTGGTTTTGATTTGAATTTCCCTGATGGCTAATGATTTTGAACATTTTTTCATGTGTCTGTTAGCCATTTGTATGTCTTCATTGGAAAAGTGTCTGTTCATATCTTCTGCCCATTTTATGATTTGTTTATTTGTTTCTCGTGTATTGAGTTTGAGAAGTTCTTTGTAGATCTTGGATACCAGTCCTTTATCTGTGGNGACCGGATGTTCTTTACTGCTTTATCAAAGATTAGTTGCCCAACGAGCTGAGGGTCCATTTCTGGGTTCTCTATTCTGTTCCATTGGTCTATGTGTCTGTTTTTGTGCCAGTACCATGCTGTCTTTGTGATCACAGCTTTGTAGTACAGCTCGAAATCCGGCATTGTGATGCCCCAGAGCAGAAACTCTTATACCAAGGGTCTTACTGTCCTGGGCCCACTGCACTGGCACCTCACAGTCCCAGGAACCCCCTATGATACACATCAGCTGTCTGGCTTAGTTTCAGTCTGGTTCCCTGGGTCTCAGTCGGCTCATCTCAAAGAGAAGGAATTGGATCAAGTCCTTTATAACATCACAATCTATGAATATAATAAATTAGAAATATGAATCATAGAACATAAAGCTTACTAAGTTGTCAGCTATGAGTAAAAACAGCTTATTAAATTTGTTATCTGGACTTTGTTTTACGAGAAATATCAAGCTGTTTTAGAAATGCCAAATCAGAAAAGCAAACACTACGGAAGTCCTTAAAAGAATGATTCTTACCTTAGTCTCAAGATACCAAAACGGTTAGATCTCACGGTAGAACATAACCTATGCTATGTGCAAACTCATTACAGTTCTTCACTAGATTGAATTAAATTCTACCACTCAAAACAATATTCTTATAAATCAAGTAATGTTTGTACCTTTATAACAACAAGCACATCAGAGTTCCCAGCAATGTCTGCAGGGAACAAGAAAAGATTACCTTTCTTAACTGCCAGGACTCAAATTCAGAAGTAGAAGACAGTAAGTCTTAACAATTACCGAATGGCAACTAGGAGCTAGGCATTGTGCTGGTCACTTTATGTAGATTACCTTATTTAGTTCCTGCAATAATCCTATGAGGTAGCTAGTTATTACCATACTAATGATGAGAAAATTGAGATTCAGGAGGTTAAGAAATTTGCCTAGAGGGGCGCCTGGGTGGCATAGCGGTTAAGCGTCTGCCTTCGGCTCAGGGCGTGATCCCGGCGTTATGGGATCGAGCCCCACATCAGGCTCCTCCGCTATGAGCCTGCTTCTTCCTCTCCCACTCCCCCTGCTTGTGTTCCCTCTCTCGGTCTGTCTCTGTCTCTGTCAAATAAATAAATAAAATCTTTTAAAAAAAAAAAGAAATTTGCCTAGAGCTACAGAGCCCTTGACAAAGCTCAAGCGCGGTGATCAAAGAAGAATGTACCACTGTCCCAAGTGTGTTCAGGGAAACACTCAGAGCAGCAGACCCAACTGTTCACATCTCTTTAGTAGACATAGCCCTGCTATGATGATGTGGGTGATGTGGGCCATCAAACAATCATGGCTTGATATAATTTAATGTAAATTAAGAAATTAATGTTGTTTTCCAAATGAGTCTTCAGTAAATTTGCTTAGCATGAAATCACCTCCCTGACCAAAATGAGTTTCTGGATCTACAACTGCTGAGGAACAGACATCAGACTACTCAAGTTAAGGTCATTCTCTGAGGTCTGGTACAAATGGCACCTCCCCAGAGGACATGTCTATTTCTTTTTCTCATTAACCACAACATTCCTTTGTCTCTTCTTCTGAATATTAACTTTCTCTGCTGGATTTCTAACATGTTCTATATATAGCAAAAAATGTGAAGCTGAGTCACTACAGTGAGTTCCTGAAGAGCACTAGGTCCATATGCTCACGATGCCAGGAAGTGAAACAGCAAATATAATATTTTATTGAGAAAACTTAAGACTGTGACTTCTCTCTCTCTCTCTCTTTTTTTAAAGATTTTATTTATTTATTTGACAGAGAGAGACAGCCAGCGAGAGAGGGAACACAAGCAGGGGGAGTGGGAGAGGAAGAAGCAGGCTCCTAGCAGAGGAGCCTGATGTGGGGCTCAATCCCAGAACGCTGGGATCACACCCTGAGCCGAAGGCAGACGCTTAACGACTGTGCCACCCAGGAGCCCCTGTGAATTCTCTCTCAACATAAGGACATCTACATCCACAAGGAGGTAGGCAGTAACAGTAAGACAAAACTTCTTTAAAAAACAAAAAGTTCTGGGAAACAGAAAGAAGGAAAGAAAGCAAGCAATATTCAATCTCTTCAAGTGCACAAAGAAGTGCTTGATAGAAACCCATAATTTTAAACTATAAAACATGGGAGATTGTCTTAGTTTAGAAAAAAGTTTAGAATACATAATACTCATCTAATGTAAGAATAAATGTCTCTTTCACTAGATTTATACTGATAAAGCTCAAGCTACAGAATCTGCAAAAATGGAATAAAGGCATGATCAAGAGAAGAACTAAAGGGGCGCCTGGGTGGCACAGCGGTTAAGCGTCTGCCTTCGGCTCAGGGCGTGATCCCGGCGTTACGGGATCGAGCCCCACATCAGGCTCCTCTGCTATGAGCCTGCTTCTTCCTCTCCCACTCCCCCTGCTTGTGTTCCCTCTCTTGCTGGCTGTCTCTATCTCTGTCAAATAAATAAATAAAATCTTTAAAAAAAAAAAAAAGAGAAGAACTAAAAATCACTTAGGGGCGCCTGGGTGGCACAGCGGTTAAGCGTCTGCCTTCGGCTCAGGGCGTGATCCCGGCATTACGGGATCGAGCCCCACATCAGGCTCCTCTGCTATGAGCGCTTCTTCCTCTCCCACTCCCCCTGCTTGTGTTTCCTCTCTCGCTGGCTGTCTCTCTGTCAAATAAATAAATAAAATCTTTACAAAAAAAAAAAATCACTTAAATCCTTGTTCCCTCAACCTCCCAATCATTAATTCTAACACAATTTTAAAACTAAAGCAAGTTGTTTTTAGGATGATTATTAACATCATAGTACATGCTTATTGTAGAAAATGTGGAAAACATTAAATAGTGTATGAGATGACTGAAAAATAACCCATAATCTAACTACTCATGGTTAGCATATTTTATATCCTAACTTTTAAATAAAGATTTCCTTTTTAAAACACTCAGAAGTATCACTCCACTTTTTTGTTTATTGCATTGTGAACATTTTCTTATACCTTACACCCTTAAACATCCTAAAGCTCATGATTTTTATCACTTGTCAATCATTCTTAGCATACTGAACAAAAATTTTAAAGAACGTGATTGATAATGGTTTTATAGTACGTGGTCATATGGTAGCATAATCTAACCATTTCAGAGGCTTCCCATTTTTTAACATTATAGATGGCATTGTAATGAATAAGAAATATACACCTACAACATACATTTAAATGAATCTCTTATTTCCTTATAATAAATTCCTAAAGATGGAATTTTGGGGCAAAGGGTCTGAACAATTTTAAGGATTCTGAATATTACCAAATTACCACTGTAATAGACTGAATGTTTGTGTACCCCCAAATCCACACGTTGAAATCTAATTAATCCCTGATGTGATGGTATTTGAAAATGGGACCTTTGGGAGGTAATTAGATCATGAGGGTGGAGCCCTCATGTATGGGATTAGTGCACTTAAAAGAAGCCAGAGAGCTATCTAGCTCTCTTTGTACCATGTAAGGAAACAAGAAATCTGCAGTCTACAACCCTAAAAAAGGGTTCACTAGAATGCAGCTGTGCTGCACCCTACCTAGGACTTCTAGCCTCCGAACTGTGAGAAATAAATTCTACTGTTTATAAGCTACCTGTTGTTTATAATACCATAAGTTTATGATATTTTGTTCTAGCAGCCTGAGCTAAGGTAGCCATTTAGAAAGTTTTATCAATTTATGCTCCTACCAAAAGCAGGAATTTGCCAACACTTGATTCTTTTAATATGACAGACCTATTAAAGCACACAACCTATGACATACTGATTCTAACCTCTGAGACTTTTTCCATAAGTTTATTTCATAAGCTTAGAGGAAAATATTTTGTAGTAAAATTTTCTTACCTGTGGGTAAGCAATTTTTCCAGTGTTGTTTTTCAAACAAATTTATCTCTGTTAATTAAATTAGTTAACTGAAATGGTATGAATTGCATAAATTCATTTAAAAATTAAGGTTATTCTTCTATGTGTATATTTGCAATAAGAGATGTCTAAAATAATGAAGATGATCATGGTAAACTCTGGGTTTTGAGATACTGAGTTCTCTTTCTTTCTATGTGATTTTAAATTTTTTATTTTTAGTTTTCAAAATTAAAAAATTTTTCAAAAATATGTTCTTTTTTAAAAAACCTTCTTCTTTCTCTCTCTCTGGTATGGCTTAAAAATTAAAATATGAGCTAACATTCTTCACAATGAAGCCATACTCTAAAAGTATGATATATCAAAAATTATAAAGTTTTTCAAAAAAAGAAAAATTAAAATCCTACATATCTATTACAGTTATGATGGAGTAACTGGTACTGGTCTAGACCTCCTGCTGTAAATGACCATAAAACTGAGCAATATACATAAAATATTATTTGCAGATATTGGGCAGTGCAGGTCTGTCATTCCTGAGTGAAGGGAAACAAAAATTCTTGAATGCCCTGACTTTCTGCTTGTGCCACAGGAAAGGGAAACCCAAAAAGAGCACAGAGATCTCATTGAGTTGAGGAAACAGAACTTGAAGCATGAAGCTAATAGAAGTCACTGGAATTTAAGTGGCAGAACACAAGAAAGGAGTTGTGGAGAGAAAAAGTTTCAGAAATCTGTAAAGAGATCTCCTAATTCTTTGCCTGGAAACGAACCTGCGTAAGCACAAGGCAAGACTCCAATGAGACTAAAGAATAAAATCTGCAGGAAAAACAACTACAGAGTGTGAGGTGAACAACTATTTGAGCTTGCAAAGGTCTGGGAGACATTCAAATTCGGGCAGTTAGAGTGGAGAGACCTCACCGAACACCACATGCATTTGATAGATACCCCAGAAAGGCTATACCTCTGTATCATGGCTAAGCTAGTCCTGGAATAAATAAAATGTTGAAACCAAAGATAAAAAGAATCTTTAAAGCAGCCAGAAGAGCAAAAAAAGACATATTACACCAAAAGAACAATGGTAAAAATAATCACTAAATTCTTATCAGAAAAATTTAAGCTAGAAGATATTTAAATGATGACTTTAAAATGCTACAAGGGGAAAAAATGCTATCGACTTAAAATTCTATATCCAACATAAATATCCTTCAAAAATGAATGCAAAAGAGAATAAAAGAAGATCCAGAATTATCCTCCTACCATAAATAAGTAGAAAACTAGTCAAAATATGAAACAACTGTTTCCAGATAGCAGACAACAGGCCATATGGAAACATAATGCTTGAAAGAAGGGAAGCAAATGAGGTGAGCCCAAATACTGTCCCACCTTTCTGTGTGGAACTACAGAACATGCAAAGGGAACTCAAGTAGAGGCATTAGTCTCACTGAGTTGAGGTGACAGAGCCTGGAATTTGTGAAGTCTGAGAAAACTAGAATTTGTAGGGCATATGACCACAAAGGAAGAAGCTAAATATAAATGCTCCAAAAACCTGCAAAAAGGGTGTCCTTGAATTTCTGGCTAAATACCAATCCGCATATGTGTTGTATGAAAATCTATGAGGCTAAACAAAAAACAACTTCTAAAAAAATAATAAATGCTGGGGATCCCTAATCCAAACAACTCCCATAGTTCACATAGGGGCAGGACCATTCAGTTTCCATCAACCCAAGGTGAATAAACCTTGATGAAGACATTAGGCAATCAAGGGAGACACAAGAAGGGGCACGCTTCAGTAGTGGGCCCAAACTAGGCCTACACTAAAAGCTATTCTAGAACTGCCAAAACCCAAACCCAAAAAACCCTGAAAACAAAACTCAAAAGATCAAGCTGGTCCACAGATAAATTAACTGCCTGCCAAAGCGAAACTTAATAGTCAAGAAAGAAAAAAAAAAATCAAGACACTCAACTCCATAAAAAATTACCAGACATAGGAAAAAATAAGAAATGGTAACTTATAATCAGGATCTAGAAGTGGCAGGGATTAGGAGAACTTTTGATATAAAGGCTTTACTTTTTATTTTTTTAAAGATTTATTTATGGGGGGGAGAGAATGTGTGTGCGTGAGTAGGGGGAAGGAAAGAGAAAGAATCTCAGGCAGACTCTTTATTGAGTGTGGAGCCTAATGCAGGGCTTGATCCCATGACCCAGAGACCATGACCTGAGCCAAAATCAAGAGTCAGACGTCTAACTGAATGAGCCACCCAGGTGCCCTGGGAACTTCTTTTTTTTTTTTTTTTGTTATAGAGACAGCCAGCGAGAGAGGGAACACAAGCAGAGGGAGTGGGAGAGGAAGAAAGCAGGCTCATAGCAGAAGAGCCTGATGTGGGGCTCGATCCCGCAACACCGGGATCACGCCCTGAGCCGAAGGCAGACGCTTAACCGCTGTGCCACCCAGGCGCCCCTGAGAACTTCTAATATAAGGACTTTAAAACAGTATTTAGAAAAAAAAATTTAGAGGCTTAAACAAAAACATGAACATAATGAAGAAAAGATTTCAACAGAGAAATGGAAATTATTTTTTAGAAAAACAGTGGTAATTCTAGAACTATAAAAAAGTATATCTGACATAAAAAATTAACTGGATGGAAATAACAGCACATTAGACAAAGGAGGCTTAAAACAAAATCAGTGTACTTGAAGACAGGGAAACAGAAACTTTTCAAACTGAAGGAAAAGAAAAAAAGATTCGAAGAAAAATGGACAGAGATTAAGTGACCTGACAAAAAAACACATGTAAGACTGAAGTCTGAAAAGAAACACTTGGGAATTTAAAATTTTGAAAAGAGATGGCTAAAAATTTCACAAATATGATGAAAACAATACATCCACAGATCTAAGAAGCTCAATAAGCCCAAGGATAAACACAAATGAAACCACACCAAGGAGTATCATATTAAAGTTGTTGAAACCCAGTCAAAGAGAGAAAAATCTTAGGAGCAACCAAAGGCATATTACATATAGGAAAACAAATATAAGAATCACCATAGAATTCTTGTCAGAAACTATGCAACTAAAATAGTAAAAAAAAAATCTTTAAAGTGCTAAAAGGACGGAAAAAAAACCCCTGAAAACCTAGAATTCTATATCCATTAACAACAGCTTTCAAAATTGAAGGCAAAATAAGGGGGTGGGGGGAGGCTGCACTATAAGAAATGTAAAGGGAAGTTTTTAAACAAAAGGAATAGGATAACTGACACAAACTTGGATCTATACAAATAAACAAATATCTAAAGAAATGGTTAAAATGAAGGAAATATTAAAGACATTTTTCTCATTTTTAAGAAGATTTTATTTTTTTGAGAAAGAGAGAGAGAGAGGGTGTACATGTACAAGCAGTGGGGGGGAGGGACAGAGAGAGCCAGAGTAGCAGGCTCCCTGCTGAGGAGGGACTCCAACTTGGGGCTCTATCCCAGGACCCCGGCAGACACTTACCCAACTGAGCCACGCACGTGTCCCCATTTTTCTCATTTTTAATTGCTCTAAAAGGTAAGTGCCTAACAAAAGCAAAACCAGCAATGGGGTTTAAAGCCCACATAAAATCAAAATGTATGACTGAAAAAAAAAAAAAGCCCAAAAGATGGGAGGAAATGGGAGTACATCATTATGATGTAAGATTTTTGCATTATACATGAAGTGGCATATTATTTGAGGGCAGACTGTTATTAACAATAACCACCAAAAGCAGACAGAAAATTAAGGAAAAAAGAAAAAACAGTATACAATAAGATAGTACATTTTAATCCAACCCTATCTAGAAATATATTAAATGTAAATGGTCTAAACTAGTGGTTGGCAAACTTTTTCTGTAAAGAACCAGAAAATATTTTAGGCTTTAAGGACTATATGGTCTCTATCCCAACTATTAAAGCTTGACATCATAGCATAAAAGCAGCCATAGATAATATGTAAGTGAATGGGCATGACTGTGTCCCAATAAAACACTCACATAAACAGTCTGCCAGCCATAGTTCTGCCAACTCACAGTCTAAACATACCAAACTTATAAAGATGTCAGACTGGATAAAAAAGCAAGACCCAACTATATGCTGTGTACCAAAAAAACACTTTAAATATAAATGACATAAATAGGTTAAAAGTAAGTGGATGGAAAAAGATATATCATGCAAATATTAATCAAAAGAATTTTTAGTTTCAGACACAGAGACTTCAGAACAAGAGAAATTAACAGCAATATAAAGGGTATTTCATGATGACAGAGGGGTCAATTCATCAACAAGACTTAATCCCAAATGTGCTGTAACACATGTAACAGTGCTCTCAGCACATGAAACAAATCTGAAGGAACAGAAAGGAGAAACAGACAAATCTAAACCCGTAGGTGAAAACTCCTTTCTTGACAGAAGAAGTAAATAGCAAATTGGTAAAAATATAAGAAAATATCCAAAGACCAACCTAACTTCACTGACTCTACAGAACACAGCACCCGATAGGAGAAGATACAGTCTTCTCAAGTACACATTGAACATTAACCAAGATACACCATATGTTGGGACATAAACCAATCAAAAAGCTTAAATGGACTGAAATTATTAAGACTATGTTCTTTGACCAAAATGGCATTAAATGAAAACACAGTAACAAAATACCTGGAAAATCCCAAATATTTGGAAATCAACTGACAACACTTCAGAACAATCCATAGGTCAAAGAAAAAATTATAAGTAAAGAAAAAAAAAGATTTTGAATTGAAATGATAATGATAATTTATGGCTTTAAAAGTTGATAATTTTTTAAAATAAATTCTTAATTCAATGATCTAAACTTTCACCTTAAAAGCCAGAAAAAGTATAACAAATTAACTCAAAGTAAGGACAGTAAGGAGGAGGTAAGGAATTAATGAAAGAGCTCAACTCGAACTATAAAATAGATAAACCACAGAGAAAACCAACAAAACCAAAAGTTGATTTTTTAAATGACAGAAAAAATTGATAAGCCCTAGCTAGACTAACCATGAGAGGAAAGGTAAAATGGACAAATGCCTCAGGCACACATTACTGAAACAGGAATAAAAAGAAATAGAATAGTCTTATATCTCTTCATTTAAAATTTGAGTCCTTAATTAAGAACTCTTCCACAACAAACAAACAAACAAACAAACAAACAAACAAACAAACAAACACAACCCTCCAGGCCCAGATAGCTTCATTGGTGAATTCTATCAAACATTTAAAGAAGAAAATCAACTGTACCCAAACTCTTCTGTAAAACAAATGAAGAGGGGACATTGTTAGCGGGAGTATAAAATGGTAAACCCACCTTACAAATTGTTCTGCCAGTTTCTCATAATGTTAAACGTACACATATCCTATAACCCAGCAATTCGACTTCTAGGTAGTCACCCACACGTAAGGAATATTCATGTCACAAACGCCTTGTACAAGAATGTTCATAGGAGCATTAGTCCTAGCAGTTAAAGACCGGAAACAACCCTTTCCCACAGTAAAAACCGATAAATTATAGTATATCCATACAACCGAATGCTACTCAGCAGCTAAAAGGAACTAACTACTGTTACATGTAACATGGATGAATCTATATTTTAAACAAGAGCTTCATACAAATTTTATGCCCAGGCAAGTTTGAGAACCACTGTTACAGAAGCACACACATAATAACAAAAGGGAAAATAGAAAAGATTTAGGTAGTCTATAAATTAATCAGTGCAACATACATCATAAATTGATCAGTTGTCATTTTCCATAGATGCTTAATTGCTATTTTAATTATGGTTACAATAATCCTGTGTGTGCAAATTTCTACTTAGGCCCTTTAGGGACTTCCAGTTCCAAATTATAGTCTTTGATCCTCTAACTACCCTAATTTCTCATTAATTCCAACTTAAACTATGCGTTTTAGATAAGGAATCCTGTCCATCAGTTCCTTTGCTTTTTTTCTTAATGTTCTACTTCCTTGGTACAGTTTTCTCAAACCCTTAATAGTGGTATTCTTACTGTTTCCTGCACAGCCTTGACATTCTACCTCCTTTAAAACTGAACCAAAAACTCATCTTTTCCACTAAGTGCTAAACCACCTCATATTTTTTCCAAATTCCTTCAGCACTTGAAGATCTTGCACCTAATAGATGAACTATTTATTTTTACTAAGTTTGGACACCTCCTCTTAATGACTCACCAACTCCATCCCCTGGTTTAGAGAGTAGAATCTTTGGAAGAGAACTGAAAAGATTACAGTTCTCTTCAAGGTTCTTTCTCTTGTGATGTTTTTATTTTTTCCTCTTGGAATGCATTCTATTTGCCGGAGCCTTAAGCTCTATAATGCTAAAGGGTAGGAGAGAAAGAGAGGCAAAGAGATGGTTGATTAGGACCGCTCTGGACCAGGTTTTAAAGAAGGTGAAAAAAGCCTTCAGGCTTCATTACCTGTTCAGACTACCTCACCAGCCCAAGGAAGCAAACAGGATTCCAAAGAGAGTTTCAGTGAGGAATAAGAAAGTGCATTTGTTACGAATTCCCACTGTTGTACTGGAAGACCAGTGTACCGTGGTACACTGTTCCAAGGACTCTCAAATATTTCTGGCAGTAAATGTTTCTACATATGCTTTGTAGGGTTAGATTGGGGGGTGGACGTTGAGTTGAGGGGGGCAAAAGGTAAATATTAAAAAAAATGTCTACGCTCTTGGACTAAGTGCCAGTACTGGCAGTTACGTTTTGTTCTGCATACATTATTATTTAGAAATTATGGTCATTACTCACTTAATTTCACAAGTTTCAACTCTAAACCTTTTGCCTTCCAAATCCTATCCATAAACCTGGCCACACTTCTGAGCTAGACCCATATTTCCAGCTGATGTTTTGGTCACGTTATTATTTATCTAAAAAACATACTACTTACCTGAAAACCCATTATTCCCCCTCTCTCAAGCTTGCACATATTATTCAACTGCCAAGTCAGGAACCTTAGACTCATCCTCAGCTTCTATCACCTCCAAACACTAACCACACAGAGCCTTAAATGCATCCCTGCCTGTGATCTACCAATATATTGGAGGCCAGAAAAAATGCCTCATTCACTTACCCTGCTATATGTATTACTTGGTGGATAAATATCTCCAAACTCTATTCCTCCAGACTATTCTCTTTATTACTGCTATAACCAGCTTTCTACAACAGCAAACTGTGTCACTTCCGCATCTACAAAACAAAATAAAAACCCAAACTCCTTGTATGGCATATGAGACCATTAACAACTTGTTCCCATTCTACCTTGATTCTAGTCCGATTTCCTAATTTTCTTTTGTACTGTTTTGACAGATCAAATTTCATCCTTCTTCTTAAACACACTATACCCTTTCATTTTTAATAATCTAGAATAAATAGAAACTCAGTCCAGCCTGCTTTATTTTTATGATCACCCTTATACTATTTAAAGCCATTAGCTAAACCTGTACAGAAGTAATGAGCAAACGAACCATCAGAAGATACAGCCAGCTCTCAATTAGCTTATTGTCATATTCTTATTAACATGGTCAGCGCACACTAAATGGAAAAGTGAGTAAAATATTTCAACTGCTTGCTGAGCTTCTTCCTTACCGTAAATTAATGTTAAAAGTCTTCAGTTGCAGATTTATTACCCTCCTTTTGATTGACAGGCACAAAGAGAACTATAATTCAAATTTCTTCACATCTACCCTTTTCCTTCATCTTTAACACCTCCCTTTCCCATTTCTGTTGTTTCTCCTCTTGTACTTCTCCCCCCCCCCGCTACTTAAGTCTTCCTAGCACCCTCTTTGTCCATCCTTTACAAGAACATCAGTATTCCTCTATAATTCTTGGGAGAGCACCTAAAATCTTATGAAGTACTTTCACATATACTTACTCACTTGATTCTTGCAACCTCATCAACAAATATCAAGGGTGTGTGTGTGTGTGCGCGTGTGTGGTGTCAGTTTATACTGTGAAAATTAGAAGGAAACAAAGAAATCTCATTTAGAATGGAGCCAGGAGGCCAGCAGGGGGAGCTCTCACACTCTATCACTTTTGTCAATTGCAGACCCAACAGGAAGAAAGGTACCTTGCAAGTCAGTACTCCTTTAGCTACTACTTTACTATCCCAGCAGGAAGGGCAACAGGCGCAGCCAACGCGACTGTCACAACTCAGCCAATGAAAGCCACTATACTTCCAACTGCTAGTTTAATCCAATGAACTTTTTGTTTATAACAGCCCTCCCACTTTCCCCCTTTCCTCTGTGAAAGAGAGGTCCTCTCCTTTGTTCTCTAGACTTGCTTGTGGTTTTGCCACAGCTTGCTTGTTTGGAATTGCAATTCTCTATTTCCAGGTAAACCCATTTTTTTTGCTGGTAAAATAGCTAGCAGTTTCATTTCTAAGGTTAACAAATATACAGCAGATGCTGCTCATCTAAGTAAAATTTAAGATACTTTCTTATATTTCAACTTGTTTGAGGAAACTGCAGTTCAAAAAAGTTATTATTCATCTAACATACTGCTATTACCTCTGCCTAGAACTCCACAATCCCTCTTCACCTGCTCATCTCTCAAGACACATCTCAAGCCTTCCCCTACTCCCAGAGCAAGTGTATTACACCTATTTCAATGCTATCCTAATGTTTTTCACACCACTTATTTCATACCACTGGAAGAATCCAGTATCTGGACTCTTAACTCTGGTGTTGTTTTTACCAAGCAAGATTTTCCTTATTGACTAATGTTACCTTATTAATGCCCATTAATGATCCAACATTTTATAGTGAAGAGGAGAAACATTATATGGATGGCCTGTGCTATTTTCCAATCTCTAGGGTAAAACTGTACACCAAAAGATCCCTTACCTTTCCTTAAAAATCAGGAATTTAAGGAATAGCTCCAAATCCTCTCAAAATATATAGATATGATCTCTCCTGGTAATGGCATCCAAAGCTGCCACAACAAAGAAGAAAAATAGCACTTCATAAACCCTAAATTAAATAAGTTTTAAAAGATGCCTGTTAATGTCTTGGGAAACATTTAGGATTAACAATCAAAAGATGGGGGCCTTAGTCCCTACTCCATCACATATTGGGTGACTTGGGAAAGTCGCTTAACCACCCTGAGTCAAATTTCCGTTTTTGAGAAAGTTGGACAATGCCACTTACCTTTCAGAATTGTTCAGAGAATTCAATGAAAAAAAAAATGACTGCAAAACACATAGCCTAGAACACAATAAAGTAAAAAAAAAAAAAAAAAGAAAAGAAAAAGGTAATCTCTTTTATAATTATTTCCATGTACATCATTTTTGTCTTCAGAACTATGCCCAAGAACCCTCAACACATTCCAGGACTCTGTGGCCCAGCAACGACTGCAATAAATGCCCTCGAAGAAGCTATCTCCATGACTTCTGGATCCCCTTCCTGGGTCACAACTCAGGTCCTGTAAATATAATTTGGAGTATCTTCTCCTAAATGCATTATCTTGTTCTCTGCCACACGGAAACTCATCAAAGGATGCTCCTGTAGCTTCTCCTTGTTGGCTTGGCTGTCAACTACCTGGAACAGCACACAGAGTCAGCTGCAAATCTGGCAACTTTCACTGCCAGTCTGTCTTTTAAATCATTTATTAAAAAAAGAAAAAAAAGGTTAAATAAAATTGGTCCCAGCACTGATCACCTGAAGGGTAATGAGGCTGGACTATTTTCTCATGTTAATAACCAAAGTCAAAGACTAAGTAATTAGATAAATAAGCTCCCCTTTGGCTATCTGAATATTTTAACCCCTTCTCCCAATAGATTTTATTTAATGTTTTAGTAAGTTTATTCTTCAGCTTTGGAATATTTCACCTGTTTCCCTTATACAAAGACACACTAATCTGCAGAACCCAGGGTCTACATTAGGGCTAAACGCCTACAAAATCCTGGTTTTCCTCCTCATTTCTCTCTTTCCGGCCTCAAATTCTTAACTCCCCTTCCTCTGACTACCCACTATATATGAAGGCTTGAAGTTCAGTTCCCAAATCATTCCTGTTCCATCATTCTACCTTTCATGTTCCATTTTAAGTACATATACATTATTTAAGTAAGCTTCTATCCTTTTTAATTGCTTGAAATACAGTATATCAATACTTGATTACCACCTCTAACTGTAGAATCTTGCCCAGAAGAGAAAGACCGGACATTATTCCTGGTATAGGAGTCGTCAAATAAAATAAAGAAGTCATATTTGCAGACAATCCCAGAACAATAAGCCTATTTCAAAAATATTTTTTTTTCAAAATTATCTCCCTCACTGTTTATTATTAGCTTCCATAGATTATTGTATGACATCTCATCAAAGCAAAGGTAAATCTAATTTTGGTGTTAAACATCACATGAGCAAAAGGCTTAGAGAAACTGTGGAAATATATTCTTACTCTACTGTACTTGGCAATAAGTGTCATTATGATTATGGTCTCTCTCAAGTTATTCCTTAGGATTTTTCCCCTAAAGGCAGGTAACTAATTCTCAATTAAACTACTCAAATGTAAATTTACCCAACATTAACATGAATCAACAGTCCAATTGGTTACCCTTCAAGATTACTTCTGCTCTAACCAGATTCAAAAGCCCTCTCTCTATTACCCCCTAAAAAGTAAGACAGTTGGCTAACTCAGAAAAAGAATTTATTGAGTAAGGAAAATGATTCGTATTTTCCTTTGGGCATTCTCTAACATCTACACTGAAGCTAAGAAAGTAGTTTTCATGGTCCATACCTACTCAGTCCTTGTAGCCATTAATTTTAAATATGAATAACTGGCAATTCACAATGCCATAATTATTTTTAAACCTATTTTAAAAACTGCAACTTAATGAAAAATTGAGCAATAATTGGTTATATTTTATTATAACATGGTATTTCTAAAGACTCTTGAAACCATACTTAAATATTTTATTCGCATAATTAGATTATGTAATTGATTGAAAGAAAAGATCTGCATGTCTAAGTTCTACAAAATTCTTATAAGCATTTCATGATTCCAAAAATGACCAATTTAAAATTGTAATAATTTCATAATCTTTGTTATAATAGTTAATCAAAAGAAGAATAAGAGTTGGTCACTCTCAAACATTAAAATTCTGTACCAGTGAAAGAAAAATATGATCCTGAAGGCTTCTGATAGCTATCTCCGTGTAATGCTTACTTCAGATTAAAGGGATGATCCATGTATTTATCACCTGAAGTACCTACAAAGAGAATGCCTGCCTGAGATCTAAAACAAAATAGCACGAATCTACAACATAATAAAAATGCTTTTGAGCTACACTTGTTTCTGATTTTAATTTCTAACCTGTAAAACAGACTCAATTCAATGAAACTAAAAATAAGGGTAATTAAAAATATGTGATACACATTTTTTAAATCATTGAAATTAATGTTTAAAAAGAGCATAAAAAATTACACTTGTATGACAGACAGTAGGTAAAGGTGCATGAGAACCAAAGTTAAGGCAGAAGAGCTGTTATAAAAGCAACAGAAGAAACTGATAAGGCAGAACCAAAGAACATGTAGGAAAAGTCCACCACTGTCATTTAAAAAACATCTGCTAAACCACATGTTCATAACACTAATTAGACCTGGGTTACAGCAAAGTAAAAAGAACAAAATGTTACAAAATTGGAATTACACAAATGTTATCAATACACCCTAACAGTATAATGAATGAAGTCATCAAAACAATCACTTAATAAAAAACAAGGTTCAAGGATTTTCTCATGGCTTCACCGACAGAAAGGGAATGTAATGAATAACATCTTACAAATTCCTGATTTCCTCACCTAAGCTTACCCAGTAAGCCTTTGGAACTCACTGCATTTTCACTGGAATACCTGTAAATCAATTACTGACATTTTGATTCTAGAATAATGTCATTGCAACAAGGGTCTCCAGATGACATTCAGAAAAACAGATGCACTCACTCTAACTTGATATGCACACCTAATTGAAGGCCCAAGATGAACAGAGGAAGCAGAAAACAAACAAACATGAGGGCATCATCTGCACTAAGAGCCTTGTAATAAGACAGGCTATTATGTGATCATGTATTTATGTAGGAATTTTTTGTAGCCTCAAAGTGACTTCACTAATAGCAAAGAAACAAATGGGCACACAAGTGTCTGTACACAACTAATGAGCCATGGAGAATAGGGTCCAATATCTGCTGCACACTTACTGTGTGCTAAGGAAAGAAACACTTTGAATCCTCACCACTCTCCTATGAGATAGGTACTTTTATCACCCTCATTCTACAGATGAGGAAACCTAAGTACACGGTAGTTAAATCACTTGCCAGACATCATAATGTTATTAAGTGGCTGAGATATGAAGTCAGTCGTTCTCTGTTACAACTATGATAGAAATTATGTTTTCATAATTATCATGTAATTCTACTACTGCTTATTTTTAAAGGTACTAAAACCCATTTTAACATAACAAAACTCACACACTGAGAATAATAATTTTCATATAATTTACTTTGAAAATACAGAAGCCTTTTGGATTCTGAAGGTCTTGTAAGCAATTAATTTTTAGCATAAAAATGACAGAACACTAGCCTGCTTTAAGCTCATCTAATATTTTAATCTAGATGGCATGACAGTTTGTCTCTTTCCAATGAGAGAGAAATATCAGCACTTCCACTAACAATGAAGTATATTGTTTAAAACTTTTCAATAAAAGCTCATCCAGTTTTGCATCATTTCATGTATAAATGTAGTCAACTCAAACTTCCCAATCCTTAGGAGAGAACATCACCACAAATACTCCAAAAACCATTTATAGTTGGCACTGCAACTCTTTAGAAATAAACAATGTGAATGTGATAATGTAGAAAAACCCTGGACTAGAGTCCAGAGACCTGTCCACCGATTCTGGCTCTGTCACTAACTAGCAATTTAGTTCCTTCCACTGCTCTGGCGCTTGGTTTCCTGATGCAAAATAATCATCTCCATGGCCTACTCTCCCAGCTCTAACACAAATGTGACTCTTGGACATACATCTTTTTTCCAAGCTTTCCATTCTCATTCTATTTAGTTATTATCATTACTTTGCAGGCATTAAACATTATTTTTCCTCAGTTCTACAAAAGGAGAAAACAGCCCATTCTTAACTCAGGTGATAAGGGAAAGCCGTCAGCACCACTAGTTTACCACAGATGAGTCTCAAGGTGAATAGATGCTATTATAATGCTAAAAGGTCTTAGGTTTCAATATTTTAGGCTACTGTTTTGTGTGCCAGTACATTCTCCCTAAGGACAAATAGTAAAATTCAAGGACAATAGGAAGGAAAAAAATGTAATTATCCATCAGTTATTGAAAAACTAGAAAGGTGCCAAATGAAAATATTAGTACTTTTTTGCAGAACATTTTTCTCTGATGAATTACATTACAGGGCAACATATCCTCTACAAATTTTCTCAAATATGGTTAAGTACTCCCTTAAAAAAAAAAAAAGGCTTTCCTTTTTTAAATTGTGAGGAATTAGTAAGGTAACATATATATGATTATGAAAATACTTAAAAGATGAAAAGATCTTGCTGTGCAATTCTTAGCTTCCTCTTCTCAGTGTCATGAAGAACCTTAAAGGGGTGCCAGAGGTAGAATTTGTGGACTGCAACGGCCTGACCCCGGTATGCATTTCTGAGTTCCTAACCCATTCTCAAAAGTTATGCAAATACAAGATTATTAAAATTAAACTAAGCATTTGACATTAATATTCAACTGTTAGAAAGCTCAACTGCTTTCTAGAGCTGCTACCTTACCAGCATCTTCCCAATACAAGACTTAAAGTTGATCTTGTAAAGAAACAATTAAAAGCAAGGGAAAGAAAGCATGCGAATTACTTAATCTTGTAGAACAAAAGTAAGTAGCAAATTCTAATAGCAGTCAGTCCACTCTAAATGTTATATCAGGAAGAAGTAAGACAGCCACAGCTATAGATTGAGAGAACTGAAGAAAGGCTGGCTATTCAGATGTAGAGGCGGCTACAAGAATTTCAAGGTACAGTTAGGAGCATTTCCAGCAAAACTAGTAACTGGTAAAACACCATCAAACATGTACATACATTTTAAAATACAGGATAACTGACAAGTTCCAGCAGCAAGCCTCGTCTTGGTTGGAATGCCAAAATAAAATGTCAAAAATCACATCGAGAATCCAATCCCCCAGCCTTTCAAAGTTCGGAACCAAACCGACATGAGTACTTAAACTGCTTCTTAGCATCCTTCTTTGAATGCAACTCCCTCTCCAGAAAGTCAGTTCGTTTGGCTACTTGAATGCCCAAATCCCAGCACCAAAGAATTCTAGGAGTCCAAGTAGTTGCAGAAGGGTCTTCCAGAGGACGCCTGCGCATCCCTTTCCACCTTGGGTTAAACCTCCGGAGATGCCCCGGTCACTTCCCCATCCAAGCTCCCCGGTTCTCACATCTCCCTGTGGACCGCATCTTGTCGACCTTGAAGACCCCCGGATCGGAGCTTTAGAGCCCAAGTGACTTGGCCGGTTGGCCCCTTCCCCGCAGCGCGCGTTAACTGCCCCCACAGTCTCCGGTGGCCTCCCTCCGACACCTATCACGAACGCCCTCCTACTGGCTCTGAACGACCCCCTTCCCTTTAGGCGCCCCACGTCCCTCCAACCAGAAAAATAATTCCTCAGAAATGCATTGACAGCCTACTAAGCGCAAGCCCCCACTACGCGCAGAGCGGTCTGCACAGGGCTCGCTGCCCGGAGTCGCCGTCCCCCGCCTGCCGTCTCCTCCCGGCCGGAGGGCCGGCGCTGCCTCTGCCCGGGGTGTGGAGGCGCCGGCCGGAGGCGGAGTGCGCCGGGCGCGGGCACCGGAGGAACGGCAGGCGGCCGCTAACGGCTGCGCGGGGGCCCGGGAACGGNCCCCCCAACCCCCACCGGAATGGAAAATACCTCCCGGGGCGGGGGGCGGCGGGGGCACGCCTCTCTGAAGGGCAGCCTACCGTGACCAATAGCAGGCGGGGCTCTGGAGGGGCGGGATTCTTAGCGGCCAATCCGGAGGCGTGTAGGTGAAGGCCGAAGAAGGGAGGCAGGGAGCGAGAGGGGGGCGGCCGGGGAGTCAGGGAGGTCCGGCCGCTCGGGTGCGCGCTGTGCGCGGCTGCCATTTTGGAGTCGGGCAGCTGAGACGGCGGCCGGGTCCGACCCGGGGGAAAGGGAGGAGCCAGTCAGGTAGGAAAGAGGCTGTCACGTGGGATGGAGGGGCGGGGTAAAACGGGCTGTAGCCGGAGGGGAGGGGTCGGAGGCGGCGAGTCACGGGGGCTGAGGGGGGGTCACGTGGTGGGAGAAGGGCCAGCAGTGGGCTTGGGGGCGGAAGGTCAACTTGAGGTGGGAGAAGGAAGATAGCTTTGTCCCTGGTTTCAACTCTTCCAGGGAAAAGGAAAGGAAAAATGATGAATGGAGGGTGTGGGTGCCGGGTCGGAAAATGTGAATGAGTCTCCCTAGCTCCCTCCAGCATGGAGCCACCCAGCCACTAAATTCCAAGATGCACGGGAAACTGGGCACTTCATTTAATTCAAGTAGTCCCATTCCTACTCTCTGCTGTCACAAACATGACTCACAGATCTGTTGGAGGGGTGATTGTCCTCCTCTTTCTGCCTGCACTTTATGTGGAAGGGCCCCCGCCCTAGAAATGGCTGAAAGGGTAGAAGCATAGTTGAGGCATTGTGACGCCAGCAGGACTCTTTACATCTGGCGTTTTAGAAACTGTGTCGTCATTCGCAAATTTCCTGGCCACTTCTGTGTTGGACATACCATTATCGTGTTCCAACGCCTCCAAACTAAACAAAAACAAAACAAAGCAAAAACAACTTGCCCGTAAGCCCCTGCCTAGTGCTCATCTTTATTTAAATTCAGGCTAAATTATATTCCCTTTTAACTGAAAGTGCTCCTCTTAAGGCTACCGGTGACATCCATGTGACCAAGTTCAAGGGTCACTTTTTAGTTCTTATTTGGTCTCTAGTGCAGTAAACTCGATGGACTACATCCCTCTTTAAGCTTTTTCTCCTCCCCAGGGCACTCCTCCCCCGTTTCCCTGAGACTAGAAATGCTCGGATTGTTAATCTTAATAAATCTGTTATCTATTGGCTCATAAAGAGAGTCCCAAGGACTGATACCCAGTCTTCTCCTCAGTAGGTACATAGTCATTCTGCACACTAGGTGATCTAACCACTTTGGTGGCTGAGTGTACCTTTAATGGGGTCCAGATCTGCATGTGTAAGTGTTTTTGGACATCTCCATTTGAACCTCATGATAACCTATCCAAATCAGAACTCAAGTAGCTCAAAAGGCCACAAAACTTGCTCTTTCTCCTCTGCTCCTTATCTTCTTTGATAATATCACCAACCACTCACCCAAATCCAGAACCAGGAACCTGGATCTAATCCTCCATGCTTCTCCTTCACTGCTGTAAATACCACCCTTATCCTTTCTAACTTTGTCATGTTGGTTATATTTACTAGGTGCCCTTTCCTCTCCATTTCTACATCCATTGCCTCACCTGGGTCACTTATTCATTAAGTCATTGAACACTATATTATGTTCCAGGCATTGTTTGAGAGCTCAGAATATACTGGTGAACCAGAGTGACAAGGTTCCTGAATGCAGTGAGATAAACAGTGTGTGAGCAAACTAATAAATAAACAAGATAATTTAGGAGGTAATAAGTGCTCTGAAGCAAAACAAAAAACAAAAACAAAACAGGGAAACCTGTAAAAACCTCCTAAATTGTTGCCTATCTCTTCACCTCAAGTCCTCCCCACTCTCACCCAATATCTTCTCATTCTTCTTTTTATTCTCGAAGAGGGAATGCCCTGAGCCTTTCACCTGGACTCTTAATTTCATTCCCTTTCATCTGCCATGACTTCCTTCTATATTACAGCTGCCTGAGTATGCATCCCTCAACTAGAAGATAAGCTACTTTGAGGGCAGGGATCGTGCCTTACACATCTTTGTGCCTCCACAGTGCCTTGGCTCAGAATAGGTACTCACAAAATGAGTGTTAAATGGTGAATTCCCTGACACCTGAATCAGGCTGCCACAAAAGCATCTCCAGCCCAATCAGAATGGGAAGGTCAGTGAACTTAGCAACTAGAGTGTAGTGACAGTGGTACCTCACGGCAGGGGTGGGGTTATGAACGAGGTCACTCCCTTAGGTCCCTTTCAGGCCTGGGCTTCCACGATGCTGTGCCCGGTGAGTGGCAGTATTTGCTTCATAAACACTATTTTATTTGACAGTGCCAACTGCATGTGGGCAGTTTAAAAGTACTCTTTGTTTCTGATGATGAGCTTTAAACCCAGAGCATTTTGGGTAAATTGCCAGGATAGGCCCTGCAGGAGAAGGTTGCAGTTGCCACTTCACTTTGTATTTCCAGGCCCTTGGGTATTGCACCCCAACAGGGAGTGAGATATTACCAGTTCTGTCATAGACATTGTAATTAAATCCAAGTTCTGGCAAAGGGCAGTGCGTAATTATGAAGTATTATTATGGTTTTTATCATTATTAGGCACCCAGCTGCCCAGCCCAGGAAACCACAGTAGTAAAACACTGAGAAGCCAAGCTCCTCTCCCAGCTGGCAAGAATCAAGACCAGGTGTATTGGCACATAGTCTTGCAGCTCCACTCATCAAGATGAGACCTTCTGTTCCCTCTTTTTGGCAAGATAAAAATTTAAATGAATGGAAAGAGGAAATGTGAAGAAGGACCTTTGCCACCACCTCTGAATCAAATTCCTTTCTTCCCATCTCACCAGAATGGTCTCATCTATGATTTATTGTGTAAATCTTTTTCAACTTTATCTTTGACCTGCCAGCTTCCTAAACATCATTCCCCAAGGTCTACTGAGGATGTATTAGGGTGGGATATAGAGAGCAGAAAACTTTTACTGTCAAGAAATTTATGATATGGACTAACTAATTCAGAAAGTATAGTCAGACTTGACAAGACATCTGCCTTTTATTGAGCACCTACTCAACACCATACTCAGCACTTTCACATATGCTATCTGACTTAATTCCTACCACCTCACAAAGTGGATTTTATTATCCTCATTTTCTTCAAGGTCTCAAGACTTGGTAGATAACAGAACTGAGATTCCAACAAAAACATACAGATTTGGTGGTTGTATGCTCATGGTGGATGTGTCCACACTGGCAGATGAATGTAGGTGTCAGACTTCACCTCTTTCTACTGAATTAAAAATGGGTATTTTGTACAAAGTAGATTTTAAGCTGAGCACTGAAAGGACAATTCAGAAGTGATGCTGAGAGAATGGTGCCAAATGAGGAAGCCAAATTGGCTATAAGCCTAAAATCAATCAATAAGGACAGATTTCTTGTTCAGCAATGTCATATTATATTCTTCAAGTATCTTTATTGTCTCAGCTACTCCAATGCGGAAGTCACCCCAGGTGGTACAGGGTGGGCTGATGATGGAGGAGGGTGATTTAGGGAGGGAATATGGTTTTGAATGGAGAACTCCCAAATGGCCCGTAAACTGGCACATCTAGCACTGGTTTCTGGAACAGCCAAAATCATGGCAGCTTTCCCTGCTGCCAGTCACTTGTTTTTAACTGATATGTGTAGAACAATTTTACATTCTCTTCTATTTTTCTAAAACAATTGATTAACAATTTTTTAAAAATATTTTATTTATTTATTTGAGAGAGAGAGAGCACGAGGTGGGGACAGAGGCAAGAAGGAGAGGGAGAAGCAGACAAAGCAGACTCCCCACTTCGTAGGGAGCCCGATGCTGGGTTCAGTCACAGGACCCTAAGATCATGACCTGAGCCGAAGGCAGATGCTTAACTGACTGAGCCACCCAGGCGCCTCTGATGAACAATTTTAAAGACAATTTGTTTAGAACTTACTACGTTGTACAAGGCAGTTCACTTTTATTTTTAGTGTTTTTTTAAGGGATTTAAGATTGAACAAAATGCAGTCATTTTAAGTGTACAGTCTGATCTGTTTTGAGACATGTATGCCCTTGTAACCACTAACATAATTGTGAAATAGAAATTTCCATCACCCCGAAAAAGTTCCTTTGTGCCCTTTTGCATAGGAATTTTAATACAATTTTTACTTAATGACTCCAAAATTTATCTCCAGTCAACCTTGCTTTCAGAGTCTGGGCCCATATTTTCAGCTACCTGCTTGACATACCCACCTGGGTGCTGCAAACAGGCACCTCAAACCAAGCATGACTGAAAGGTGAAGCAGACGGTGCTTTATCTTTGCTACAAGAAAACCCCTGCCTCCAATTCCCTTCTGAAATCATGTTTCTGTATTCTTCAGTTTGGTTGGGATAATCATCATCTACCAAGTCATATAAGCTAGAAATTTTTTAAAATAATCTTTACTTCTCCCTCTCTTACACCTCCCCAGAAGTGAGTCTTACTCACACAAACATTTTTAAATCAGCCCTTTGCATTTCCAGTATCCTCATTCAGACACTTACCTTGCTTGCACGATCACAAAAAAAAAAAAGCAAAACAAAGCCAAAAAAAATCTCCTGTTTCTTCATGCTCCAATTCATCCACCAATCTGCCACTTTAATTTTCTTTTGAAAACCCAGATCTGACTCTTTCAATCCTTTGCTTTTAAGACTGCTTAAAAATGGCACTGAAAATCTTTCATGGTATGGCCCAACCTCCCCATCTGGACTCCTCTGCTCCCTGCCATGGAGAGCAGGCTATCCATTTTCATCCCTCTGTGCTTTTCATCGGGTATCGATCTGAAATGTGCCTCCTACTCCACCTGAAAACTCTTCCTGCCCTTTCACAGCCCCACTTGTAAGACTTTTCTTCATGAAGCCTTCCCAGCCCTCTCCAGATACACAGTCTCTCTCTGCTATGCTCTGCTCTCTCTGCCCATACCATGTTGCCATACATTTATCACGCTGAATAGACATAGTGGTGAAATGGAACAGGAGAGCTGAGTCAGAAGATCTAACTTAAAAATCTCATTCATCGCTTGCTGTGTTAGCCAAAGCAAATGACATAACTTCTCTGAGCCTCAGTTATTTAATCTATGAGATGGTACTAACAATAGCTATAATAATACCCTACCTCATAGGACTCTTGTGGTGATCAAACAAGTAATTATAAATGTGAACACAGTTCGCAGTATACGGATATTAGATGTTATAATTACAAAGCTGTATCTTCTGATAGATTTTGAGCTTATCGAGTGCAAAACCAACATCTGGCCATCCACCGGACACAGTGCCTGGGCCTACTCCTTGCCTAGATTGGTTTATGACAGAAGTTATCATTTTTGATAGGATCATCTTCTCTCAATTAACTCTCTTAATACTATTTTCTATTATGTTTCTTCAAAAGCCAATCATGACATCCTCACTTCTTTTTATAATTGCTTATTGCCTTTTCAATTAAATAGTTACATTAAAATGTCTCTAAGGAAATACTATATATAAGGAAATAAATACTCTATCCATGATTAATTTTAAGCACCTTCATTTATTTGACAAAACCTTTTAGAGCCATTATGTGCCCAGCCCTGTTCTAAGCCCTGGCCATACAGTGGCAAACAAGAAACTTCACAGAACTTACGTTATTGTGGGGACAGTAAGCACAAAGCAGCAAGTAAAAATGTTCATCTATACAGTTAAAGGTGCTACAAATAGAGCAACATGGAGGGCGGGGCGGATGTAACTGGAGTGGTCAGGGAAAGCCTCTTAGCGCTGTAGAGCATCAGTGATGACACAAGGAGGCAAGCACACAAGAAGGCAGGGTAGCCTTGTAGGCGGAAGGAAGATCACAGACAGAGACCCCAAGACAGGAGCAGACCGAGTGGCTACAAAGAACTGAAAGGTGGTCTGTGTGTAGTGGAGGAAGTGAAGGGCAGTGGTATTAGGCTAAGTCAAAGAAGCAGACAGGGGCAGATCTCGTAGGGCTTGGAAGGTCAGGTAAAAAGTTCAATGTTTATTCTAATTGTTTTTTTTTTTTAAAGATTTTATTTATTCATTTGACAGAGATAGAAACAGCCAGCGAGAGAGGGAACACAAGCAGGGGGAGTGGGAGAGGAAGAAGCAGGCTCATAGCAGAGGAGTCTGATGTGGGGCTCGAACCCACAACGCCGGGATCACGCCCTGAGCCGAAGGCAGACGCCCAACCGCTGTGCCACCCAGGCGCCCCATAATGTTTATTCTAATTGTAATAGGAAACCACTGAAGGGTTTTAAGCAGGAGTGTGATATAATTTGTTTTGGGTTCTTTTTTTTTTTTTTTTTTAAGATTTTATTTGTGAAAGAGAGAGAGAGAGAGGGAGAAAGCACCCAAGCAGAGGGAGTAGCGGGCAGAGGGAGAAGCAGGTACCCTGCCTAGCAAGGAGCCCCATGTGGGACTCAGTCTCAGGACCCTGGGATCATGACCTGAGCTGAAAGCAGACACTTGACTGAGCCACCCAGGTGTCCCCGATTTGGTTTTTAAAAGATCATTCTAACTGCATATGGAGAATATATTCTGGGGGCAGTAGGAGAGCGGATTAGAAGGTAAGACTGGTTGTTTTGGGCAAGACCAGAGATGTTGGTGGTCTGAATTAGGGTGGTGCCAAGGATGGTAAAGAGTAGTAGGTTTGGAATATGTTTGGCAGTAGGACTAACAGGGACTGACTGATAGATTTAATGACAGTGAGGGAAAGACATTAAAGAGGGCTCAGGATTATGGTCTAAGCCATTAGGTGGATAAAAGTTCAGTTTACTGAGTTCACACGGTACCTGTGAAGGCTTTGTGCTAGGCTCTGAGAATACAAAGGTCATTGAATAAGACTGAGTCTTTGAGTCCTTGGCCTCAAAAGCTCACTGTCAAGTGGGCAGGACTGCCTCCTACCCTGGTGACTTCTGTAGGAGGTTTTTGTTTTTTGGGTGTTTTAAAATTAATTAATTAATTAATTTAGAGAGTGAGGGGGGATGGTGGGAAGGGAGAGGGAGAGGGAAAATCTCAAGCAGACCCCACGCTGAGCACACAGTCCAATGTGGGGTTCCATCTCAGGACCCTGAGATCATGACCTGAGCAGAAATCAAGAGTTGGACACTTAACCAACTGAGCCAGCCAGGCGCCCCTGCTGTAGGAGGTTTTAAGCACAATTACAGAGCTACGTATAGGTTATGAGAGCATCAAGAAGGATTCCCTAGCCCAGTCTAGCCAAACAAACCAGGAGTCCTGCCTTCTTAGGAAGATAACTAGGAGACTTTCTCAACACCTGTGAAATGGGTGCAGTAATCCACACTCTAGTTTAACTTAACTCTTTATAAATAAAGTATAATAGCTGCCAGCAGTATCTTCCAGGGTCTCTGATTTGTTACTTCTTTTGAGAGGAGAGGAAAGGGGCACCTGGGTAGCTCAGTCGGATAAGTGTCTGCCTTCGGCTCAGGTCATTATCCCAGGGTCCTGGGATCGATTCCCACATCCCTTTCTCTCTGCCACCACTCCCCTTGCTTGTGTGCTCTTTCTCTGTCAAATAAATAAAATCTTTCAAAAAAATAAGAGAAGAGGAAAGAAAGCTATGGAGAAAGAGTCAGGATGGACACAGAGGCAAGGTGCTCAGCTAATACAAATGGAAGTCAGTAAGGTCTGGGCTTCTGCTGCAGCCCTCTGCTCAAAACCTACCAACAGTATGCCCTTGGTTGAGGATGGATTCAGGGTGTTTTGTTTTGATTCACTTTAATTGCAGCTGCAACTTTTATGAAATTGCCATATGACTCCTCCTTCTTTCAAGCTTTTTTTCTTTTTGATATTTATTTAATAACTTCTGTTTGATCAGCTGATATATTCACATTTCAAAAATCCAAATAAGAAAGAATATAATAAAAAGTCTTATCTTTTCCTGCTCCTTCACCCAGTTCTCTAACCCACCCACCCGGATAGGTAGAGATAATTATACTGATTTTTTCTATGTATCCTTCTAGTGTTTCTTCACACAGATACGAGCAGTTCTTATATTTCTTCTCTTCCCGGTTCTTACACAAGAGGTGGCCTACTTTATCCCCTGATCTGGATCTTGTTTTTCCCTCTAACAATGTATCTTGGAGATCTTTCCTATCAGTACTAGGAGAGCCTCCTTATTGTTTTAAACAAGTGCATAGCATTACACTGCAGGATCTGCCATAGTTCATTTAACTATTCCTCTATTGATGAATCCTTGGGCTGTGTCCAGTCTTTGCTACTTATTACAAACAATCCTATAGTGTATAACCCAACACATATGTCTGCAGGTATAGCCTTAGGATAAATCCTCGGGAGTCTTACAAATACTTTAATAAAATCTTCTAAAAGAATGTTCTGAGATAGTGTGACTAGGTTTCCAAATTAGAACCTCGGCTTTCCAGGCATTAACTTTCACATTGCATCAAGAGTAGTTCTTCATTTTTCAGCCTGTCAATTATGCCTTTATATTTTTTCCAATAAGGAATTTAAAAAATATTTAATCTGCCTCTCCTGCAACCAACCATAGTTGGCATGCTGTTTTAAAAAAGAAGAAAAAATAGACTAAAATGCAGTGGAAGCATGTTCCAGTTAGTGAATTGCAAACTCTAGAAAATACTCGGTTTTTCTTCACTCAACATATACAAGCATCTCTAGAGTGAAGTCTCAGATAGGGATGATGGGTTAGAAGGTGAGGACTGTAGGGTGTACCCTGACCCAGCCAGCTCTTAGTACTACCCCAGCCTCAGGGCCAAATACTCCTTGGCCATTTTCATTAGCATCTCTTTTCATTTCTCTCAGTAATTCTTCATTTTCCCATAGTTGTTTCTGGAAAGCAGGTTTATAGTTTTGGTGAAACAGGTAGGCTTTGGTAAATGTGCTTTATAACTCGGCCATGTAAAGTAAGTATGCTATTTTTATACTACCCCCCTCCAAAGACCTTTTCTTTTTTATTAGATTCCAGGTATATGAGACCAGGATGGAAAAATTCTAGGGTATTTAATTTACATGAGATTGTTGGGAGAACATTTACAGATGCAGAAATATGCACAAGTGATGCGGCAGTGAGAGCTGCCATTTAAAAAACACACATCTGTATCTATATCTATATTTATATCTATCTATATCTGAAGGAGCTAGCCCAGCCATGTTACTATCATTATCAGAAAATAAAATTATCTTTCCACATAGTACTTCTCTTTAGTTTGGCTCCATGTAGGAGAGGTGTTTTGTTTTGTTTTATTTTGGTTTTTTATAATCATAGCATGAGAGAAAGTGTTAAAAATAAACCATGAAGTTGACAAGGTACAACAAATAGCCATTCAGAAAGCTTTTCTTAGCTCTAAAGCTCTCTTCCTCGGGAACGACAAAAACTGCAAATTGTAGAACTGTCTAATCTCTGTAAAGAGTGTCTAGTCCCAGCTCTAGTTGAAATTATCTTACATTTTTTTATTAATTTTTTAAAATTAAAAAAATTATTTATTTATTTGACAGAAAGAGGGAGAACACAAGCAGAGGGGGCAGCAGGTAGAGTGAGAGGGAGAAGGAGCCCAATGCAGGGCTCAATCCCAGGACCCCAAGATCATGACCAGAGCCAAAGGCAGACGCTTAACCGATTGAGCCACCCAGGCACCCCTAGCCTACATTTTTTTAATTGTCTCACATAAAGATTCTATAGTCTTTCTTTGGCCATTACTTTTTTTTTTTCCCCCTAAGCTGGTAAGACTTGGATTCTCTCTTTAGGATATAGCCAGAATTATTCCTCCCTCCCCTTCCTTCCCCACCTTCCCCTCCTTCCCCTCCCTCTCCTCCCTCTCTTCCCTTTCTCCCTTCCCCTCCTCCTTCTTCACACATTTATTCTTCCATAAGAGAGTTAGAACAATTGTCAATTTTTAAAAACTTCTCTTTGGATTTTGGTTGGCACTGGGCTTTCTAGGTAGACAATTGTATCATCTGTAAGTAATTGTAAATCTTATTCATATTTTTGTTCTTTTTGTATCAGCAGAATTCCTTTTTAAGTGAAAAATAATACTTGCTGAAATTATTTGTTCATCCAATCCCTGAGTATCTGTGGAGAACATCCATTTTGCTGACCACACTCTCATTTCGTTCTGGGAACTATGGTCTTCCCTTACTGTCAGTCCCTGGACTTGGGGAAAAGACTGATGTCTACACCCCCCTGCTTCAGGGGTGAAATGTATGACCTTAGTCTAGGCCATCTAATATATCCTATTCCTCTGGCCACATTAATCCATTCTAGACCTGCTAGAAAGTTGGTTCTGAATTTGAACCTAGAGGCAAGCACTCAATGGAGTGTCTTGCATCCATATTGGGTACATGAAGACAGACGTTGCCTAAGAATGGAGCCAATATTGAAGATGCTGAATTTAGAAATGAAGAGACAGAGATCAAGTCCTAGGTCACCCTGTTTAAGCCCTAGATCAAACTTCACCTGAACCAGATCGTCTAAATAATTCAGTTACATGAACCAATAAATTTACCTTTTTAATTAAGTTAGTTTGGATTACATTTTTCATCTTTGGCATGCAAAGGACTTTTAGTTGATGCAATATCCTCTAACAAAATTAGGCAAATTAAACTCATGTTGTTCCCATGGTTTGACAAATTACATGATTTCCCCAGCTAATTCCCAGACTCCTCTCTTCTTGCACTTGGAGTGACTCTACCATTGCAGCACACCCATCTAAATACCAAGCCAGAGTCCTCCTCCCCTTCCCCCAAGGACTCCTCCAGTTCTGTGCTTAAACCCAGCCCACTGGTGAAGTTAAAGAAGGAAGGGAACAGATGGCAACCTGATTCATGTTGCTCTTTCAGGGAATTAAGCTAATTTATTTTGGGGGTCAGTTCCTGTTCAGTTTCAGCGTGAATGAAAGTTGTTTGAATCCATTTCTGGTTCAGGTCTGTAATCATCTGCAGTAATCCAAAGTTCTTCACAAGGGAAAAATATTTGGTGGGGGGTTTAATGTTTGTTCCAGTTTGAGAAAACTATGTAACATGGAATCAAGTTGCACCTGTCTTATTAGGCCTTCTGTGCTAAAAGAAGTAGCATATGGGCAGGACAGGGAGGCGATTAATAGTATACTTAATACTAAAATAATCCGCCTAGATGGCCTCCATAATAAGCAGTGTTATAAAATCTACTCCTTGGATTTGCTTTTAATATTTCCAGCCCACATCAGAGCACACTTTGAAATATCATATCACATAGTATTGACCAAATTATTAAAATATAGGTTGAAACATTTTTTGAAAACTTTGCCTCCTTTAGAGGAACACATATTTTATAGGTGAAACATTTATGGTCTCTGTTTGAAAATTATTTCTAATTAGTGTGACATTATGTCAGTATATTAAGGTGCTAAAACTTAGCAGTTTCCTGGAAAAATGTATTGAGGATCTAGGCTCAGCATAGGGAATGTTGTCAGTGGTACTGTAATAGCATTGTATGGTGACAGGTGATAGCTACACTTGTGGGGAGCATAGCATAATGTATAGACTTGTTAAATCACTGTGTTGCACCCCTGAAGCTAATGTAACATTGTGTGTCAACTATACTTCAATTTAAAAAAATCTAGGCTCAGAATATTCACAGGACCATTTTTACATTGCTTCAGGTCATCTAATGCATATATTCTGATAGGAAGCATTTTTTGTTTCATTGCTTCCATTATAAATACATATATATTTATAGGTAATAAATATAAATTAATAAGTAAAATTTCAAGACACAAAATGCTCAGCTTGTTCCAAACTATTTTTTGTTAGTGGGTTGTATGCAAACAAAAAGAATGACAGATGCCATCCATATACTTTACGAAAACACCGCTTGCTTATGCATGTTTAAGGAGGACGTTGGATTTGACAAGGTGCAAAGAGATGTCTTACAGATGGTATACATGAGGCCCATCAGGATAGGTCTTCCCAAACTAATGGAGCTGTAAAAGCAGTTGTCATGTGCATGTCTGTCACACCCGTTCTACAGAGAAATTCCCACTTGTAAATATGGTCTTCAAAATCAGAGCCCAAGGCTGGCTGAGCTTAGCTTAGTTTTCCATTAGTTTGACAGAGACTATGACCACCAAAATGGATTTCATACCTTTTTATGACTCTTCTAAGACTTTTACATTTTCCCTGGCATTGTGTTATTTAAAGTTAAAGATTAACATTCTCCTACTTGGTCCTTGAAGAAATAACCATAATTTATCTTATAACATTAAATTCATTGGCAATGTGCTTTGGAGGGAATAAATTTGTGTTCTGCAAAAGGGCTTGGATATACAGAATTTCAATGCCTCAAATGATGTAATTTTCTATAATATTTAGCCTGCCATTTTTAGTTTGGTGTTTGTATAATAGGAGATTTCGAAGAAAAAGCTAAAGAGAGGCTAATTTGCTTGGTAGTGCTTCTGTTCTTTTGTTCTTTTAGAATCTAAAATTAACCAACATCTGCAGTGTCAACAAGGACTCCATATGGCATTCAAGTTTGTACTTTTCCTAAATAATGCATTTGAGGCAATATAATCTGAGAGGAGTTCTGAGGTGATAATGAGTAGAATGCCTCATATTGTATAGCACTTCATAGTTGCAAAATGATTTAACAACTAGGACCTTGTTTGATCCTCACTACAGTGTTAAGAGGTAAGAGGTTCAGGTATTTCTTATTCTTGTTGAACAGATGAGAAGATGGAGGCCTAAAGTATTGAAGAGAAATGGCCATTGTCACAAACCTGGTGAGTAGCAGCATGAGAAGGAAACCCAAGCCATCTGGTATCTAATTGCCCTTTCTACCATATTACTAGGATCAAGTTGTTGACAACCCATTGTTAAAACAGCATGTTTTCAAAATAATAGATCCCACAACAACTCTGTAGGAAAAAATTTAAAAAATTACTAGAAACTAACAAACGTGCATTTGGTTTTCTAGAGTTTAATGGATTTCATTTGTTCAGTTAAGTCAACAGATGATTTCCACAGAAGTTTCTCTGTTTAACTCTTGTGATTTCCTATTTTACGTACAAAAAAAAAAAAGAATTCCCACTAAAATGCTTTTTCTCCTTGTGAAATCATACCTCATAAATCTTTATTTGTCATATCTAGAAAATCTAAAAACTGTTCCTATAAGAGATGTTACAACTGAGAGTGTTTTCTTCACAGTGATACATTATCATTTAAGTCTACCTGAGTTTTGAAGCATTTCTTTTCAATTCCAACTTCTGTGAATTTCTGCAGCACAGCAATCATTTAGGATTTCTGGGACAAGAAAAAAAGTAGGTTGACGTTAAAGAATGTATTAGAAACACAGCTTGTGACTGAGATACAGGCATAAATTTAGAAGGAACCCATTTTTGAAAGCATAAATAATGTTATTACCAATCTATACTTTATAGAAATTTCTAGCTATGTAATATTACCATTTCTACTTTAAAATGCAGAGAAATTCAATTGCTTCCATTTCTTGAAAGTTTGAGGCTTAAAAATTATGAATGCTGGCATTCTTGAAGAGGAACACTGTGAGTTTGTAATATTGAAAAGGTACTGGCGTTCTCTTACATTGACAGGCAGATATATTTCCAACAAGTGGAGACACAGGATTCTACTGGCATAAGGAGCAGCCAGCAAGAATTTTAATCAGGATTTGGCTCAGTCTATGCTACTTCTGACTTCACGAAAGTGCATCTTCAGGAAGCACCTTCTACCAAGTGGAAAGCTGGCAAGATGCAGCATTAGAGGTTGCTGACACCAAAGCAACCAGAGCTCGCTTAAAACTTAAAATGTTGTTTCCCCATTAGTTGCTTGGATATGTCTCAAAGAACTACACACAGAAAAGCAAGATTTAAACTTGATATTAGTCAAAACATTCTTGTGACTCTAATCTCCTACCAACTCGATGTCCAGGATTAGTGGAAATACACCAAACATTCTTGAAAAGGTCATCTAACCTAAGTAGAAGAATGTTATCTTTCCATGCATGAGCATACTTGGACATGCGAGCCATGACAAAGAGATACAGGGAGAAAAGGACAAGAGGAACACTATGGAATGTACTTTGCTGGAAACAAGTAATGGGGAGGAATTAGGGGGAGTTGGGGAATTTGGGTAGGAAAGCCTTAGAGAAGGGAGGGTTAAGTCATTGGAGTTGGTAATAACTCCATCTGGCTAGCTGTGGGAATCTGGAGGGAGGGGCCCAAGGGTGCTAGAAGACTGTACTCATGATGGTGGCATTCAGAGTTAATCTGACAATGGAGAGACAGCAGTGCAGAGGCTTGGAGAAGGCCACAGTGTGAGGAAGGGAGGTGCCCAAGGGACCATGAGAACCCCAGCTGCAGTTCTTTTTGCTTGTTCAATCAGATCCAGTTTTCTTCCCCCTTCCCATCTCCACACCTCTGCCCACCCCTGGTCACCCCATCCCTGCTGCAGGAAAAGTCTGTGTTGACTGGCCCAAGTTTGTTTCACTGAGTCCTCCTTCACCCAGTGAATGATTTGTGGAGCCTGGGGCTGGTAATCATTACTTAGCAGTGACTTCAGCATGAATCAATCAGAACTGGAATGATCTAACTTTGTTCCCACTCAAGCCCACTCACAACCACAACCTTTTTGTGCTACATCGAAGTAACATGGTCCCTTGGCTATCTTGCTGCTGATTAATGGACTGTTGGAAGGGTCAGTACAACTCCCACAATAGTCTAGTGCTTTTCTGCCAGATTGGCTTTAAAAAAAAAAAAGGCAGCCGTTCATGTCAAACCACGTTAGCCAATACCTGTATTGTCTGTCTGAATTATAAAGCACAACAGTACATCTCGTTCTCTGCAGCTAATTCTTAGAAGAAAGAATATGAGAAAGTATTAGACCATGCTTGTATCATCCAAGATAGTTGGACAGTCCTGAACACTCCTGCACTGCCCATTGAAACATGTCCTTTGCACACTGATACAGTCATGATTACTCTCAAAATTAGATGCAATACCACTGTCTCGTCCCCTCCTTGCCTAGATGCAGCTGAACAGTGACTCTCAGAGGAGGTGGGAGGACATGGCCTTGCCAGCTGATGCTGAGGACCCAAGACTTAATTACATAAAAATAACTCGTTAACCAGCCCCTCCCAAATCACCCACTGCACGTAAATCATCTCCACAGGAGAAATCGGGTTCCCCAAGGTCACCCTAAGAGTGTCTGTGGACTTTGACTTCCTCCCTCCACAGACACCCTTAGAATGGCCTTTTGAGGCCTTTGTGCTCCCGGGAAGCTGATTTCTCCTGTGTGAAAATATCAAGAGCCAGGAAAAATGGAACACTACATGATTTATCCCCGAATCCCTCATCCTGCTGGATGTGCCCCAGGGTGGAGTTATTCTTACTGTCACAAATAATTCAGCCCTGAGTGGATCAACATGTTTAAAAGAAGTTTCCAAATATGTCTAAAACTCTAGGTGCAGAAACACAAGTGCCAATTAACAAGGGCAATTTCGAATAGAAGAGAGGTTGGAAATTAGAAAAATAAAGAGGCACGGGATATAGCAGAAGAAGCCAGCTCTGGCGGTAACTGGTCCTACGCCCTCAGTCATTATGCCCATGTGTCAGTTTCCTCAACTCCAAAATAGACACTAAGATGAAAGGAATTTGGTGAGAGAAACTTTTGAGAAACGTCGATTTATGTTCTCTCTCTGTATTTTTCCCTTTCCCTCTCCCATTATGTCTGGCTTACGTGTCTTTACTTGAGGAGAGACTTGGGGGTTGGACTTCCAAGCTTTCGTTCCAGATAAACCCACGAGGAGAGGAGAGTTTGAGGTAACTTGTATTTTCCAGACTAAAGAGATCTGTTCTCCCAGAAGCAGTAAGGATGTCATTCTGCTTCTTGGCAGCACCCTTGCTATGTTTGACTTGGGAAGGTGCATCTTTGCTGAGAGCATTTCTAGAAATGCACTTTGGGACTTACTCATGTGGAGTAATGACGGCAAGGGCCTCCAGAGGTCCTGGTGCCTCTTGAGATGCTTGGTCTCTGCCAGAGCCCTCAGCAAGTGTGTAACAGATACTTCACACTTACCGAGGTGGATTTCCTGTCCACCCTACAGCACAGGGGCTCCAAGTTTAAATAGAATTACATACTCTAAAGACTTTAAGGAATCATCAGTGGTAAGATGGCCATTAGTTTAATTTGTGTCTCTTTATCATTTATTAAAACGAAGCCTAAACAAGTCTTACACACCGTAGGAAATCCACTTTCTTGGGGCTGAATTCCCTGAGGGTTTACTTTTGCCAGCCCTCCTTTTCCTTGCCTTTCCTGCACCTGCCCTTGCTGGCCTCCGTGTTTTCTCATTTAGGATGTTTGACTGAGAAAGGCTGGTGGCACCTTGAAAAACATCATGTGCCTTCTCCCAAATCCCTGCATATTTTCTTTAAAGTCGGAAAGGAGTGTCTTTCATCCCTAAGTATACATATCTGTTGTCTGTGTTGCCCTGAGAAGCAACTCCAAGTAATACCTCATAGCTAGAGGACCAAGTCTTTGGTCAGCTTCTCTGGGGGACATGTGCCTTCTTGAAGTTGTTAATAAAACAAACAAAACAAGTAAAAATTTAAAGATCTTTTATGCAGTTGTCTTTGTTGTTACTGCTGCTGTTGGGTTAAGAGTACGTTTATTGCTTCAGGGCTGTGCCATATTTAGAAAGGGGCAAAATATCAGTGCAAGTGAAAACCTTCCAGGAAAGGCTGCCAGCTTTTGGGATCTCTGAAAGCACTTATTGGACATAATCTCATGTGTGTTTGTCTTGGTAGCAGATGTAAATTGCCATGTTCTTCTAAGGCCATTTTTCTGCTATGGCTTGCTTTTCTCTTTAAATAGTTTTGGAGGAAAAGTAATGTATTTTCTGTTTGTTTTGTGGTGGTGGTGGTGGTGGTGGTGATGATGATGATTTGTAGTTCAGAGAGTCTATATTCTTGATTCAGTCAAAATAGTCTTTGAGTCACTTCATATTTCACTCCAAATAGTCTTTCTCAGAACTTGGAAAACAAAGTAAACTGGTACCCCAAATGTTCCCTTCCCTTTTATCTTTATAAATCCTCTGATACAACCAAAGAATCACCATTCTGGGGGCTGAGGGAGGAAGCCTCCCTCTAATTTAAAGCCTCCTAAATCCAGATTACCTATGCCATTCTAAGAACTAAGTATTTTGAAAATTCAAGAAACAATAATGCAAACATTCTTCTCCCAATAGAAACTACTAAAAGTAGTCAGATGGTCTATCTCTTACAGTTGAATTTTTCCTCTCATCTTAATTGAATGAGAAATAAAAGGAAGTCATGCGCAAGCTTTCAGAACAATGACTATAATATAAGAAATGTAGTTCCAGCCAAAACAGAAAAGAAAAGGATGTTGAAATATGGGAGCAAAATGAGGTCTTACTTAAGTAGATTCTTATGTTTCAACCAAAAGCTGGAAGATTAACAAGCTCTAAAGAAGGGTAGAGGAATGCAGACAGTGGGGAAAAGCAGAGAAGTGCAGAAAATAATTAATAAATGTATAAAGGAATAAATCGGAGTCTGGGATGATTCTTAACTAAAATACTTGCAAATTGCAGTTTTCAAATAAAATATGATATTGAAAAAATTCATTTCCAGAAAAGGTGACAAAATCAATGTGTAAAAAAAAGCCTATTTTGAGCTAAGAGCCTTCAGAGACAAGGTCAGCTCACCGGAGAAGAGTTGAAACAAAGCAAAGCAGCACAGAGGAGTGCATTTACTAAAAACTATCATGGCTTTCCTCTGTCCACCCTGTGTGACAGATAGTGTTCTCAAAGGCAAATGTCTTAGCTTTATGTGGTCTACTTCCAAAGGGAGATGGGGTTTAGTCAACTGTATTAGTTACTTATTGCTGTGTAACAAATATCTCAAAACTTAGAGCTCAGAACGACAATTGTTATCTCGCAGTTTCTTTCTGTCAGGAATCCAGGAGTAGCTTAGCTGGGTTCTCCTGCTAAGGGCCTCTGTCTCTTACAAGACTGCAATCAAGGTCTCTGCCAGAGGGGCTGAGGATCCATCTCCCAGCTCACTCAGCGCTGTTAGTCGAAGACATCAGTTCCTCACTGTGTGTTGGCCAGAGACTCTCAGTTTAGTGCCTTGTGCTACGTGACCCTCTCTACGGCTCCCAATGCAGCTGGCTTCTCTCACAGCCAGTGTGCGAGAGAACGCCAAGAGAATGTGCAAGGAAGATGGTAGCCAGTCTTTTGTAATCTAGTCTCAGAACTGACTTTTGGAGTATCTTATTTATTAGAATCAAGTCACTAAGCCCAGCTCACACTCAAGGGGAGAGGAATACCAGGAAGCAGTATCATTGGGAGCCATCTTAAGAGCTGTCAACCACTTCAACTTATTTTATTCTTCCCTTAATTTTATAGCATGGAAATAAGAGGCTGTCATTTTATAGTATGGAAATAAGACCAAAAATACATTCTTTGGAGAAAAGTGTGCTAGAAATCTATATGTCCATGGTCTCTTTTATTCATCGGTAAGTGGCTTTATTTGTTTATATCATCTATATGGCAATGAGTAGCCCAGATCATCTTAGCCAATAGGCAAACTATTTGAATAAGTGAAGGAAATATTCATTTACATTGGGATGTAAGCTCTATGAAGGCAGGGATTTTATCTGTCTTGTTCTCTATTGTATCTCCAGCGCATATCATAGGGCTTACCATATAGTTTTCAACAAATAGTTGCTGAATGAACAGCTTCAACTATATTTACTGCGGATCTGTTTTGATATGTCAGGCACTTGACTTTACTTCTTTAGAAACTGAGCATCAGAAATACTTGCATTTGTACTCAAGAGTAGAAAGAAGAGATATTTATCACTTTGGATTGCCAAAAGCAGCCCCAGTCAGTGACCATCTTTGTTCACAATTCAGAGAGTCTACTGAAAGAAAGGCCCACTCCATTTTCTCATAAAGGGAGAATGTGGCATTTTCTCCATTAACACATCTTACTTGTGACCTATCACTCATTATTTGAGATGACTATAAAGGACCAATATTAAAAAAACTTAAACTAGGTTTTAAAAAAATCATGAAAATAAAATATGCACATACTTTAAAAATATATAAAAGCATATAAAATGACAAATTCTTACCCTTTGATTCCATCCCTAGCCCCACCTCAACTTCAAAGGTAAGGAGTTTAACTATTACTTAAATGTTATTACAAGTATTTTCAACACATATACACTGTGTGTACGTGTGTGCATATAAATATGAGATCATCATGATCATTCTACACCTTGCCTTTTTTTCACTTAGTGATATGTCTGGGAGCCTATATAGACCTATCTTAATTTTTCTTGGCTGCATAATATTCCACTGTAGAGATGTGCCATAATTTATTCAATGAGTCCCTACCTAATAGATACTCATTTCCACCACCACCCAAACTTTTTACCTACTAGAATCAGCGCTACAATGAACACATCTATACATATATCTTTGCATATTTTGGTGAGTTTATCTTAAAGACAAACTCCTAACAGTGGAATTGCTAGGCCAAAGGATATATGCATTTAAAATATTTTTAAAAGATATTAGAGATTTTTAAAAAGCCTCTTTTTATTATAAAAGAAAACACAAATACAGAAAACCAAACCAGTTACAGAGCTTAATGGATTGTTATAAGACAAGTACCCTTTTAACCATCACCCAGGTCAAGAAACAGACTGTCACCCAGTCAGGAGCCCTCCAAGTGGTCTGTGATCACAACTGCCTTTTTCTCTGAAACTAATCTTAGTACTGACTTCTATAGAAATCACTTTCTTCTTCTTTTTTTTTAATGGCTTTACCACCAAGTGGCATCCATAAACATGATACTTTAGTTTTGCCTACTTAAAAAAAAAAAAACCCTTATCTGTCTTTTATACCTCTTTAAATTTACAATTTTCCCCTCCAAACTTTTCTTTTCCATACAGTTTCTCTATTGAACAAAGCATTTGACCAGTGGAGTTTCCTACAGTCTGAATGTTGCCAACTATGTGCTCTTGATGGAGTTTAGCATGTTCCCCTGTCCTCCAATTTCCTGCAAACTGATGGCTAGATTTGGAGGCCTGATGAGACTCAGGTTTGATTCCTTTGGCAAGATGACGAGTGGTACATCAGGAGCTATATAATGGCTAGTTGTCTCTCTTTGTGACTTTAGCAGTTACTGATGTTCAGTGCTTAGATCCATTCATTTATTGTGGGCTACAGAATATTCTAATTATGTTATTTTTCCCTTATTAGTTGGAGTATTTATGGAAGACACTTCCTCTCTTCTATTATTTGCTTAAACCTAGTGGTACAATTCAAATAGGAAAAGCAAAGTAAATGCTTAGTTCTTTCCCTTTACTTACCAGTTTCCAAGATTGTGAATGTTCTCTACCATTACCCTACAAAGGTGACTTGTTATTTTAGTTATCATGAATTCATGTATTCATACATATATTCAGCTCATCTTATGGGTTTCAAGTCATTGCAATCATTATCTTTACTGCAGCTCAATTTTTTCCGTCTTTGGCCAGTGAGAGCCTCTTCCATTGGTACCGGAATCCTTTTGACATGGCCCTAGTTGTCTTTGATAGCTTCCTTGCTGTCTGATATAAGATGCTCTAGCCTCATTCTGTATGTTTATTGCTCCAGATTTGGAATCTGCAATTTCTCCAACAAGCCCTGGTTTTTGGTTTTTGGTTTTTGGTTTTTTTTAAAGCAGGAAATGGTTTTTCAAAAGCACAGTCTAGGCACAAATTGTGTTCATCATTACTGTGTTGGTTCCAGTTTCTAAGATTTTTCAGTGGACAGAGCTAGGAAATAGCTGTATGGTTTTTAGTTGTTGTTGTTTAAGATTTATTTATTTCAGAGTTGGGGGAGGGGCAGAGGGAGAGAGAATCTCAAGCAGACTCCCTGCTCAGTGCAGAGCCCAACGTGGGGCTTGATCCCACAATCCTGAGATCATGGCCTGAGCTGAAATTAAGAGTCAAGACACTCAACCTACTGAGCCACCTAGGCACCCAAATAGCTGTATGTTTTTAAAGATAAAATACTTCATGAGCTCATTTAGATACTTCCAATTTGAATTTAGTACCATAGGTTTTTATGAATATAAGAGGCTCAGAACAATAGTACTAGTACTACCAACACCAATATGATTGCTAAAAGTTACATTAAAAAAAAATGCCAGTTTTTTATTTATTTATTTATTTATTTATTTATTTATTTATTTATTTATTTATTTTAAGTAAGCTCTACTCCCAACGTGGGGCTTAAACTCAGGACCCTGAGATCAAGAGCTGCTCCACTGGCTGAGCCAGCCAGGAGTCCCCAAAGTTACATTTTTTCATTCGCTCTTTGCTTTTGCCTCTATTGTATATCTACATTGTCAGAGTATATAGTCATTGTATACAATTCTCACTCCCCTTTACCCCTCACTTAATACTGATTCTTCAAGTAGCTATGTATTTAACACTCACTACTACTCTTGGTATTGATGCATCTCCAGTCAGTCTGGGGCTTGTTTTCTAGTATATACAGAAGAAGTGTTCACAGGAGCAAGATCTCCTGGGTTCTTACATTGCCATAACACTTTGTGTCCTTTGTACCTGAAAGTCAGTTTTTCTAGATATAAAATCATCAGCTCACATTTAATTATGAATCTTAAATACATTACTCCATTTTCTTTGGACATAGTATTGTTGGAACATCTGATTTTAACCTAATTTTTTTCCCTTGTAAGTCATTGTCTTTGAAAAACTGTATGTCCAAAGAGCTTTTTCTCTTTAAAATTCAGTAACTTTATTAGAATATGTCTTGGTTCATCATTCTGAATCAATTTGCTCATGTACACTGTATACCTTTTCTATATGTAGGTCTACATTTTTTTTTCTTTTTCATTTCAGGAAAGTTTCTTGAATATTTCAAAAGAAATATTTGTTCTTTGGGTCTCTTCTGCAGAGATTCCCATTATTGTATGTTGGGTCTTCATTGCCTACTGTCAATATTGGTCACTTTCTCTTGAACCTTTTTGTTTCTTTCTTCATTTCATACGGATTTTAAAGATTTTCCCCTCACTTTTACCTTAAACTCATTTTAAGGTAATATTTGTTATATTTATTTGCTATTGTGTTCCTTGTAATTTCATTTTTACTTCTTTTTTTTTAATTTCAAGTTTTTATTTAAATTCTAGTTAGTTAACATATAGTGTAATATTAGTTTCCAGGATAGAATTTAGTGATTCATCACGTACATATAACACCCAGTGCTCATCATAAAGTGCCCTCCTTAATGCCCATCACCCATCTAGCTGATCCCCTACCCACTTCCCCTCTAGCAACTCTCAGTTTGTTCTCTGTAGTTAAGAGTCGCTTATGGTTTGCCTCCCTCTTTTTTTTTCCTTTCACCTATGTTCATCTGTTTTATTTCCTAAATTCCACATGTAAGTGACATCATATGGTATTTGTGTTTTTCTGACCTTTTTTGCTAAGCATTATATATTCTAGCTCCATCTATGTCTTTGCAAATGGCCAGATTTCATTGTTTTTGATGGCTGAGAAATATTCCATTGTATATATATATATATATACCAGTTCTTTATCCACTCATCAGTCAATGAACATTTGGTTTCTTCCCATAATTCAGCAATTGTTGATAATGCTGTTGTAAACATTGGGGTACATGTGCCCCTTCCAATCAGTATTTTTTGGATAAATACCTAGTAGTGCAATTGCTGGGTTGTAAGGTAGTTCTATTTTTAACTTTCTGAGGAACCTCCATACTGTTTCCCAGAGTGGCTGCACCAGTTTGCATTCCCACCAACAGTGTAAGAGGGTTCCCCTTTCTCTGCATCCTCACCAGCTTTTCTTGTTTCTTGTGTTGTTAATTTTAGCCATTCCGACAGGTGTGAGGTGGTATCTTCATTGTAGTTTTGATTTGTATTTCCCTGATGATGAGTGATGTTGAACATCTTTTTATGTATGTTAGTCATCTATATGTCTTCTTTGGAAAAATGCCTATTCATGTCTTCTGCCCATTTCTTAACTGGATTATTTGGTTTTTTGGGTGTTGAGTTTCCTAAATTCTTTATTGATTTTGGATACTACCCCTTTATCAGATATGTCATTTGCAAATGTCTTCTCCCATTCCATAGATTGCCTTTTCATTTTGTTGATTGTTTCCTTCACTGTGCTTTTTATCTTGATTAAGTCCCAATAGTTCATTTTTGCTTTTGTTTCCTTTGCCTCCAGAGATGTGTCTAGTAAGAAGTTTCTATGGCCAATGTCAAAGAGGTTGCTGCCTGTGTTCTCCTCTAGGATTTTGATGGTTTCCTGTCTTACATTTAGGTCTTTCATCCATTTTGAATTTATTTTTGTGTATGGTGTAAGAAAGTGGTCCAGTTTCATTCTTCTGCATGTTGCTGTCCAGTTTTCTCAACAGCGTTTGTTGAAGAGACTGTCTTTTTTCCATTGGATATGCTTTCCTGTTTTGTCAAAGATTAGTTGACCATATAGTTGTGGGTCCGTCTCTGGATTTTCTCTTCTGTTCCATTGATCTATGTGTCTGTTTTTGTGCCAGTACCATCCCATCTTGATGACTATGGCTTTGTAATAATACTTGAAGTCTGAAATTATGATGCCTCCAGATTTGCTTTTCTTTTTCAAGATTGCTTTGGCTATTCGGTGTCTCTTGTGGTTCCACACCGATTTTAGGATTGTTTGTTCTAGTTCTGTGAAAAGTACTGGTGTTTTTTTGATAGGGGTTGAATTAAATGTGTGGATTGCTTTGGGTAGTATAGATATTTTAACAATATTTGTTCTTCCATGAGCATGGAATGTTTTTCCATTACTTTGTGTCCTCTTCAGTTTCTTTCATAAGTGTTTTATAGTTTTCAGAGTATAGATCTTTTACCTCTTTGGCTAAGTTTATTCCTAGGTATCTTATGGCTTTTGGTGCAATTGTAAACGGGATAGAGGATTGATCTCATTTTTACTTCTGAAATAAATTTTTCTTTTATTTCTAATTCTCTTCTGAGTTCTGTTTCCTCACTTTTGATTTTTTTCCTAATTTTGATTTATGTTATCCCTTCCTATATAACTTTCCCAATGTCTTTAACTTCATTTTGAAATGGTAGGTTACTGTTTGGATCCTGTTTAAGGACTTGCCTTTCTGAAGTGATTTTATTGTCTGTAGGAATATCATTTTGCCCCTTCACTTATTTTTTCTAATAATGTTTTTATGAAATTTGAACCTCATCCTTTTCTGTTGTTCATTTCTATGTAAAATTAGATTTCCTGAACTTTTAGAAAGAGGCATGGTTTTGTTAAAGGCATGACTGAGAAGTTAGGAAAACTGACTTTATGGAGGTCCTTCTGGTTTTTGTGAAGTGTTCAAAAAGAAGGTGGCTGGCTGTGTTCTTCTCCCCATTTTTATCTGAAATTTCTCTTCCTTTGTCTCTCTTGTCCTAATCCAGCTCAATTTTGGTTCTGCTCCCACAAGTTCCTCCTCAGTACGGGCCCTCTTGGAAAGATGCCCTGGCTGGTCAGTCTAAAGAGTTCATAGGGTTGACACAACTTCAACCCCTTCAGTCCTTCTTACTGCGAGCTCCATGCAGTCACCCACTATGAAGCACACAATTCTAGATTTAGCAGTTTTTATCAGATTGACCTACCGTGTTTTCCAGTGAATACCTGTTGGTTATTCTTGAGCTTCCCTGCTCTCAGAGCTTCTGGATACACAGTGCCTTCCCTTTGCTTCTTCTTACATAGGTGCTGATAATTTGCAGGTCTTGTGGCTATCCCCTTCTGCTTATGTTTTGAAATTCATGGGGATACTTTGTCACCTAGCTTTCCTATGAATATTTTCAAAGGGTTTTGTTTTTGCTGTCTAGTTATTCTGTTTTTGTGAGGGGACCTGGGGACATTCAAAGTTATGCTGCTACCTGTTTCATCTTCCCCAAATTCTCACCCCACTCTAAAATTTGGTAGATATTACCAAATTACTTGAAGGATGATGTACGTTCTGTGAACATTTGCTTTAAATTAATAAGCTTCCAGGGCTCCCAGGTGGCTCAGTTGGTTAAGCATCTGCCTTCGGCCCAGGTCATGATCCTAGGGTCCTGGGATCGAGCCCCACATCAGGCTCCCTGCTCAGTGGGGAGTCTGCTACTCCCCCTCCTTCTGCTTCTCTCCTAGCTTGTGCTTTCTCTCTCTCTCAAATAAATAATTAAATAATAAAATCTTTTAAAAAATTAATAAGCTTCCTATTTCTAAGCAGCAAAAAAGAAAACAATGAACATGAACTTTCTGGGAGGCTATACATCCTAAGCATTTTCATTCTGAACCATACGTCTGCAAATAGGTATCAAAGAGCTTTGTAAATAAGAGCTGGAGGGATCTTAAATTTTGTAAAGTTACAGAACCTGTATGGACTGCTCTGAGTTGATCAGTGCCCCTGGAGGACGTACTGCCTTTCAGAGGCCCAGTCAGGAGGAGGGTTCATATGCCATAGCATCCTTGGAGTGGAAAATGAAGATCTTTGCAGGGTCAAGCTGAATATAAATATGTTGGAGGAATTCATTTGGGCTTCTCTCAAGCCACAGGTCACATGTCTGTGTTTTTTCAGGTCTCTTCAAAAATTAAGTCAGCTGGGAAGGACAGTTGGTTTTTATTATATTCTTCTATTCCAGCAGTCTTCTCATTAACAACAGGCAGCTTCTGACAGGGACTTTTAGTTATGTTCTAAAAAAACTAGCTTTTTTGGACCTCATATTTAATTTATGTCTATACTGTAAAAATGAGCCCAAGGCCTCTAAAATTAGCAACTGGCATGGTACTGTCTAGTCAGCTAGTGCAGATATTTAAGGTAGAAAAAGAAAACATTCTGCATTTGACTTATCTTTCCAGACTGATGTGTGGATGAGTTCCTAGCCATTGACTAATTCCATATTTTAGAATATTAGACTTGGCAATCTTCTTCCTTGTGCTTGAGTCAACATTTGTGCCTGTGAATTTTGTGTTCACTCCCAATTCAGTGAAATATGAGACCACCTGCTTAGTGGCCTGATCATGTAAGGGCAAAGATCCCACCTATATCTCCATGCAGCCCACTGGCATTGAACCTATCACTAGAAAACTCAAGATGAAAACCCAGTAGAGGCTTTCTCTGGTGATTTTCAAGGCCAGTTATGGTTCTCTAAACTAGACAGAAAGTATTTAGAGTTGACAAGAGTTCAATGAAAGATTGAAGAAACCCTGGAGCACCTGTACTACTGATTTTCATCTGCTTTTTTATTAAAGCTTTTCCTGAGTGCATGGGTACAATGCTGCCTTTTTTGAAGATCCACTAAAGAAACACTTAAAAACATTAGTTTCTAGAACTAATTAGTTTTTTTAAATGTATGCTGCTGTCATATTTGTATTCATTCTACAGAATACTAGACCACAGGCTATCTAGATGGTCCCAAAGAGAATATTACCTCCTAAAAACTTGAAACCCATACAGTATATCCATTTCTCATCAGTCCACCGCATGATTTCCATTCATCCATCAAAAACATTCACAGCATTAACTAAACTTCCACCAGACCACTGCATTAAGTAGTATAACCTGCAAGATAGATAGTGCAATATTTCTCATGTAGTTATTAGAGTAAAGCCTCATCAATTATTTATCATACATTTCCTACACACAAGGCACCATGCTAAATCATATCCAACATTGTAGAGTCTAGTTTTAAAGCAGTTAATTACCTAAATGCAACTTTCACAACTGACATTTGTGAAGTACTAAATGTCAAAAGCTATATTTTTAAGTTCCATGCACAGAAGACACTGTTAATCGCTAAAATTTATTTGGCTTGAGAGACCTATTTTGTCCTCACTGCACTGGCTACACATTAGCCAGAGAATGAGAAGTTTTTTTCTCTTTGTTGTGTTTTTAACATGTATGCTGTGAAAAAAAGATGAGAAAGAACCACAACAGAACAGAAGAGAAAATGGAGTTTAATGAGGGAGTAGAAATATGTTAAAGAGAATATGGAAATGCATGGGGAATAAAGAGAGGGTTTGTTGTTTGCTATTTTGCAGGAGGGCAGGAGGGATATGTTGGTTTTTGTTTTGTCTTGCTTGTTTGTTTGCTTTGAGCACATAGATGAATACTTAAGTGTAGGTAGAAAACCAAAATCAGAGAAGAGAATGCAGCAGCAGACAAGGAATTTTAAAGGAACATTCTAGACAGGTGTTTGCTGCAGTAGGGTGGTTTTGTTTATTTGTTTTTGCAGTAAGGAAGTTCAGACAGCAAGGCAATGTCTGGATAGGAAACATGGATTGATGACAAATGGTTGTGTGAGATACTGGCTTGTTTATCATTAAAGAATTATGTAGGCATCAACCTGGATATATATAGAGCCACAGTAGCCTACACCTCACCCACTTATTGCCTACTCTTGGAAACCATCCACATCAATACAAATACGAAGAAGTAGAAAAGTTCCAGAAAGGCCTCAGAAATGACTTGAGGACTAGCGACCTACTGCCTGGGGTAAAGCACTTTGGAAAGAAGACTGAATGGGAACATGATTAAATTTTATGAAAATATGAATTTCATATACTGTATAATCAAGAATGACTCACCAGATTATCCAACACTAAAACTAGGGGGAGAAGGAGCCCTTGAACTTTGAAAGATGTAATTTTAGAACATGTAAGAGGAAATTATACTTTACTTTTTGAGTTATAAATTGGTCATACCAATAAGTGATACAGACATGAACAAAATGAATGCAATAGGAATTTAGGCAACTGCATGGAGAAAGAACTCATTGTGAGTTCTTTAAAGGGAGGTAAAGCTATTTATGATATGTCTATAATTTTGTAAAGATGATGTACTGAAGATCAGTTTTATCTTTCCACAAAAACATCTCTCATCTCATCTATCAGAGTAGTCTTCTGAATGAACGATACTTGGCCTTACCAACGGGGACATCCAGTACCTAGCACAGTGCCTGATATGAAGTAGGCTGTTGGTCTTTGCTTGATTTGCTGAATCTCTTTTGTACTTCAAACATGTATGGCCTTCAGAAAACTGAACTGATCTTGTTTATCTAATATCCTAATATTTAATTTGGATGTGGAAGTCATTTGAGCAATGCAGATGATTGTCATTAATAAATAAACAAATGGTATGAATTGCTATTAGCAATGGGATGTTAATGCATAGGATGAAAGACCGGGTTCCATTGTGGTTTCTGCTACTGCCCAAGGAGTGGTCCATTTCCCCGGATAAGTAAAATGACACAGATAAACAAGACTAGACTGAGGCAGATAGCTGCCTTAGTGGGCCAATCCGGTATTGCTTCAAACCCAGATTCTTTACAAATGGGTGTCATGTTTACTTAAAGGCAGCCTGACAACCACAGGTGAAAGAGGATAGGATCAGTCTCTTTTCTATTGGCTTGAATAATTTAGTTCTGACCCAAACTTGTACCCTGTCCTCAACAGAAGAGCTCCGCCATTAACTCCACCCCAATCCTCTTTGATGGCAGGTGAGTGAACTTCTGTTGTTCGAGCAGCCCCCTTGGGAGCCTCAGCAGTGCCTTGGAAATCTCCCACCCCAAGCAGCTTCCTGAGATGTTCTGAGTAAGCATAATTGTCTCTGTTTCATTACGTTTTGGCATACAGATTGAGTTTACATGTCATTTACAGAATGATGCCTGGAATTCTACCCTTAATTCAACTCTTCAGATAAAACAAAAGGAAGAGTGAGAAACATTGTCCAGTAAATTTAAGATTTTTACTTAAATAGTTTACAGTAGCCATAGATGGTTACTAGATTGGCAGCCTATGAGGGTAGAGAGTTTGTGTTATTTCTGTACCCATGTCATCCAGCACAGCGTGGGCAGACAGAGTGTGTTTAGTCAATGCTGATGGAGAATGGCACACGGATGACAGAAATATGACAATGCTGGGTCACCACCCTCTCACCCTCTGCTTCCTGTGGTCCATGGAGGCTCCTTAAGGACCACCTTACTTTATTCTCACATTGACTCCAGGTGAGAATGAATTCAAGTTCATGAAAGGAGGAGGCATCTTTGGGAGAGGGCTACTCATTTCATGCTAGAAATAGCACAGGAAATTCAGTTTTTCAAGCCCAACCACTTAAACTATTCTGTGATTTCTGAGCAGCTCAGTATGCTTTGTGCTAGATTGAATTGTATGAATAGCTGGATTTCAACCACTTTTGACCTGTAGAATAGCTCATCACAGTGACAACCATGTTGCTTTCAAAAGTGTGACGTGGTAGAAAGAACATGAGGACCAGATTCTGGAGTTCTGAATTCAAGTCCCAATACTGTGAAACCTTGGAGAAGCCATTTAACCTCCCCATGTCTTGCTTACTCATTCAGTAAATACTGAGCTGCTATTATAATACGCAAGACACTGTGGGGAACAGTTTCTGCCTCCTCTGGGCCCATAGTTTACTTGGGGAGATAAAATTCACTTGCAAAAAATTATAATCCAAAGCAGTATATGAGAAGCTCGAAGTTACATTTTTTTTTTTAAATTAACAGCATTCCCAGCAAGTGCAATTATTTCCTGCTGCAATAATCAGGAGGACAATATAGAATAGAGGACAGTTGAGCTTGGACTGAAAGGATGATTAAGTTTCACTAAACACAGAATTGGGGGAGGGCCATTCAAGCAAGTGACACGGCAGGAGCAAAGGTGCCGAGGCAGAAAGCACGACGCTGTTTTGGTGTGGCTAGACAGATGGTTTGTGTGGGTGGGCCGTGGGAGAGAAGACTAGAAACCTGTTTCTTCCATTGCATGTGCTAAGAGCTTTTTCATTTTAGTTGCTACACTGAATAAATAAATTAAGGAAGGTTGGTAGAAAAAAACCCCAGAATGAAAGGCAGGAGAGCAGACGTCAGCTTTGTCACCAGTTTTCTAGAGCCCTTCAAACGAATCACTTTGGGGCTGTGTTGTCCTCAGCTATCAAATGGAGGTAATTGGGCTAGTCCCTACGTGGTCTAAGGGTTACCAGGGTGAAATGAATAATCAGAAAGAAAACTCTTGGAAAAGGAAAACTACTTTTCCCCGTAACATGAATTGTTACAGATAAGGTAAATTTAGATACTCCTGGTAACAACAAATATGTGTACTTTCTTGCTAGAGTACTGTTCAGGATAATCTCACTTCTTATTTGCAAGTGAAAGAAACTGTGTGAGTGGGGGAAGGGGGAGCTCAGACTGTGATCATTTGGGTCAGCTAGCAATACATATAGCAAAGTCTCCTGGACAGAGGCGTGGACAGAGGCAGTGTGGAGATAGCTGCTTGGCATCAAATGAGAGGCCCATCATGGCACCTGGAGAGAAGCCAGGGGAGCAAACCTCCTGGAAGTAGGAGACTGGATGGAAGAATTCACTGAGCCCAGGAATATCATCAGATTGCAAAAGCCTCCTGGTGTCCTTCCAATTCTACACCATGACCTTGCTCCAGCCTCTCATGACCCATGCACAGGTTGCTGATGCAGAACAGGAAGAAGTGCTCTTTGCCAGTGACTCACCTGGAGCCAGTCTACTTTGGCAGGCAGCCACCAGGCCAGGATGGGTGTGCCTCCATCACAGCTTCTCGGATGAGTCTTGCTGTTTTCAGCCCGCTTTCCTTAGCTCTGAGGTTCCAGGATGGACTCTCTACCAGGTCAGACTCTAAGAACAGCCACCCATTTCTCAAATGGGATTTGGTTTAACAGATTCTTGACTCACAGCAGATCAAGACGGCCATGGAGACATCTCCTATGCAGATCCCAAGGAGTAGGGCTTTTTTTGATGTTTACACTCTGTGGATATGAGAAGGTTACTGGCAGACAGACCCATCCATGTGGCACTGCCACCAAAGCCACAAAGGAGTGGCTGTCTTCTGGGGAGTTTTCCTTGGCTCCCTTGACCAGAGTCACTGCCATCTGTCAGGTCAGTGACCAGATGAGCTCATTTCCCCCAGTGCGGTGAGTTATCCTAGAAAATCTAGACAAAATCCCTATGAAGCAGAGCCTCAAGGGCTCCAGTTTTCATCATGGAGTATTTCCACAGGCATCTTCTTCCTAAGCAAATACTGGAGCCGCCATCTCAAGGAGCGCTCATGGGCAGTTCCAGGAAGGGAAGTGAGGCCTGGGGGGCATGAGTCCGGGGCTGTGTTGAGATGCACTGCACCTATATAGTCTGTTCTCTAGGCAAGCTGATTTGGGGCCAGTATCAGGTGTCTCTGATTGGGAGAATGCTGGGCTCCCTCATTCAGCTGGGGCCATGCCACAGGGAAGCAGGAGTCCCAGAGGAGAGGTGCAAACATAGGGGGAAAGAACCTATGTGTGCCAAAAAGCAATGTCACCAATCACCAGATAGGGACAAGATGAGAAAAACTAACATCGCTCCATGTAAAGAATTAGAGCAACACTTGTCTGGATCCTTTGAGAAAGTTCCTCTTCAAATTCAAATGAGCAAGACACATTCAGTCTGGGGAAGTTCTCCACCATGTAAATCTCCTGGTCTGGGAAATGATACCGAAACACTTCCATTTGAATCTGGAGATAAAAATGCCTGTCATTTCTTTGTCTGCCTGCCACTTACACCAATATTATTTCAGATGGATTGGCTGGTGCATGTGACATGTCTCCACTACCACGAGGTGGATGGGTGTCAGAAAAGTACTGTTTATGGCATTTGAGAGTCTGTCAGTGTCCTAGTACCATAAATGAAGACAAAGGTTAGACCTGAGGTACAACTCCAGGAAGACAAGCACAGAGCCCGGTGGCGAGCTATGAACAAGACTGGCATTTCACAGCAGAGCTGCTGTGAGCAAGATCAGCCTTAACTAATTACACCTTGGCATACATTGGGGAGTTGCTTGGCAGCCCAGAAAAGCCCTGTCAAGACAGGCGAGGGTCTGAGCCGCAAGGTTTTCGATTTGCATGCTGAGCCATCCAGGAGGACCAGGGTCAGATGAGGCCTCTGATTCATGGGGTTAGCCATCCTCTCGCCTGAGTCCTGAGGACATGGCAAGAGTGAGCCATTAGGAACATGTGGGTATGCCGTGTAGGGGTGTGTCACTGCAAGTCTGCAGCATCTAGGTTTATGTTTCTGATTATTCATGACATGTATTTACAATAGACATTGATGCACTGAATGTCATTATTCTCTCCCAACTTGGACTCTGCTAAAAATTTTAGGAAACCTGTCTTTACCATCATAGGTAGTTCACGGAGTTGGGACATGCATGTAGAAGATGTTTCCAGTCCTCAAACAAGGCGGCTTTGGGAGATTCATTGGGTGTGTAAGATTTTCATTCTCTGATACCCATCTTCTGGAAGTGTGTCCAAAATAGTTTCACTAAAGCACAGTTCCAAAAGCAGCGGAATGGACATTGTAATGGCTGGAGATCTGCACCTGGGCTTCCTCTGTGTGTGACTGTGGCACTGGAAAGGGTTTGCTTTCTTTTGTCTTTAAATTTTTTTATTTGAGTACAGTTGAAGGGTATTCTCTTTGAGCATCTTTCCTCAAGAAGTTGAGTAACCCCAACCTGTTCCGCTCACTCCTTTTTTTTCATAATAATATTTTTTTATTATATTATGTTAGTCCCCATACAGTACATCCCTAGTTTTTGATGTAAAGTTCCATGATTCATTACTTGCGTACAACACCCAGCGCACCATGCTATACGTGCTCACTCCTTCACTGTATCCCCTCAATATTTATGGACTCCTTTCCCTTGGAATCGTTTACTGCGTGCTGCTCTGTGATTATTCTTGTCTAGTAAGCCAGAAACTCCCTAGCTGTGGGACCTGCTCTGCCGTTAGCCAGGATTTCCCCAGAGCAGGGCCTGGTTCTCTCCCATCCAGTCTTGCATACTCATGGGGCAGAAACCTGTGCCTCACCTCTTGTCTCCTCCCCAGGGCCTTTGCATTGGCCCTTGACCTCAGGTTGCTGTCCAACCACGTGGCTGCAACAGGACCATGGGCAAAGAGGCCTCCTCTTCACAGTAAAACTTGCAATCATGGCCACAGCTGATTCACAGACCACGGAGTCTGGGAATTTCTGAGAATTCTCAGGTGGCTGGCAGAGTCTGCTCCTTCTTTCCATTCTCATGTGCTCTCCCTTTCCCATTCCTTCCCTTCTCTTTGTCTCATGCTAATTTTCTGTACCCCGGTCTGAAAGCCTTGTACATGCAAGAAAATCTTCTGCATCTGCCTATATGTTTTGCACAAGCTAAAATAAAAGACAAACCCGAAAGGTAAAATATATTGCAAAGCCCTGGCATTGCCCTTGAGTCTTTGCAGTTGGTGGTGTCATTGCTTGTGAGCTGGTGAAGTGGGGAAGTGGAGTGGGGGTGGTTGTGATGGCTATTACAGAGTTTTGGAACCCCTTCTCTGAGCTTCACCACATCATATAGCCCCAAATTATTTGGATCCATTTTGGGGCAACTGCTTGGCCTGGAATTGTCCTCCAAGTCCATTCTTTTCTTTTCTTTTCTTTTCTTTTCTTTTCTTTTCTTTTCTTTTCTTTTCTTTTCTTTTCTTTCTTTCTTTCTTTCTTTCTTTCTTTCTTTCTTTCTTTTTTTTTTCTTTCTATTTCGTGAATTGGCTGCATTTAGCAGAGTATAGTTAGTGTTTTTAATGGCCTGAAAAATGATATCCAGATGCTCCACACAAAGGAGGGGACCTTCCCTCTAATTGTGAGCCTGCCACAGTGATCCTGAGCCTGGTCCCTCCCAGCTGGACAGTTGCCCTGAGCTCCCAGGGGGTCTACCTTGGGAGACCGCCCGGCAGCTCCAACTGGCCCCAAACCCAAGGAAGGAAGGCAAACCATCTGGAATGCATCGTCCAGATCGGCTCCAAACTGCCCAGGCACCCTGACAGCTTTTTGGGACTGCTCGAGGCTTGGATTTAATCCATCAGGCTCTCCAGTCTGAGGCCTCCAGACCTCTCTGTCTCCTTCCAGAATTTGGATCCCACAGAGGCACAATTAGGCGCTCTAGCCACTTCCAAGTTCAGCTGACTCAGGAAAAGGACCAAGGTGTGCTCTGAGAGACACTTTCCAGCAGCTCTTGGACTAGGAACAAATAAAGGAAAAGGAATGGTTTCAGCAAGAGCCTTTCACTTTCCACCTCTTCTGTTCCCACTGCCATATCCTGACCATCCACTCCAGCCCTGATGATTGACACTTATTTGGAGAGGAGAAAGAAAATTTGTCCATTCCAGGATGCTTTGGGGAGCTTTTATTTTTTTTTTTATTTTTTTTTAAAGATTTTATTTATTTATTTGACAGAGATAGAGACAGCCAGCGAGAGAGGGAACACAAGTAGGGGGAGTGGGAGAGGAAGAAGCAGGCTTATAGAGGAAGAGCCTGATGTGGGGCTCGATCCCATAACGCCAGGATCACGCCCTGAGCCGAAGGCAGACGCTTAACCGCTGTGCCACCCAGGCGCCCCATCTTTGGGGAGCTTTTAAAAAGGACAACCTGGCATCTCTTCACCATGTAAAGTCTGAGAGAAAGGAAGGGGTAAACTCTACGGGGGAGGGAGTGGTTAGAAAGAGCTTTGGAACTATCCTCAAACCAAACTGTAGGAAAAGGATTGAGGGTTTAAAAATTTTTTTTCGCTAACACCATAAACCCCTACAAGCTATCAATGCATTCATTGCTAGTTATTTTTTCCTAGAGCAATAAATATTTTGTTAGAATGCAAGACCAAATTGTTCCTTTACAAAGGCTAAACATCCTTCTTACCATTTTTTCTCTACTTCTGATTTGTTTCTTCATAGACAAGAAAAAGAGAATTCCCCCCACATCCCTGACCATGGGAACACAGATTCCAAGTTAATTGGATCCAAATTTAACAGAATCTAGTATGTCTCAAATCAAGCTAGTTCTCCCAAATGGTTAGAGTGTAGTGGCAGTGAATCCCAGAATAACCCAGCATCCCCACCCAAGAGTTGCCTTTGAAGCCTCCAGTATGTTTGGCAGCAGGGTATATTTCACATTCCTGCCTGAGTTGTCCACCTGGCAGTTGTTTCTGTGTCTAGGACTCATCCCTGCTTCTTCCAGCCCCGCTTTTAGTCTCTGCTCACCCCTCTGGTGTTGGCCACCTGGAACCAGGAGATTACAACCTGGAATCAAGATGGAATGCTGCCATTGACACAGGAGTCTCGGCAGAAGTGAGTGGAGTAGGCCACACTTCTGGATATTATTTTCCCACTCTCCCTGGGTCACCCCCACAAAGGCTGCATAGGCGTATCAACATTTGGAGCAAAGAGGAGGTCTTACTGACCCACAGCAAATTAGAGTTGAATAGCAGAAGTCCTCTGGCCACTCCACATAGAGAACCTCTAATTGGCTACTTTCCCCTAGGTTCTAGCTTTCTGCTGGGTCACTTAATCTACACCAGCCTTCTCCAGAGTCTTCTTTTGTATTTGCTCCCTCTCCTCCAGTAGCTACCAATTTTTTATGCAGAATAATTTAGCCAAGTCTTGTCTCCTTGCAGACAATGCCTTTGGAGCATCACTTCCAAATGAAAAGAGGCTTCAAGGTACTATGGTGGATGGGTCACTGTATCCCTTCCCCATGCTGAGGGAAAGCCACGTGAAGCACTTTCCCTCTTTAGGATGTCTTTGTGCTGAATCTCACAGGGCAGATGAAGAAATGTGGCTTGGGTGAGATGGGGCTGGGGAACTAATTCAGTGCCAAAGCTGGCCCTGGGAATGCCAGTGATAGGTAGGCAAGCATCCCAAGGCCATGAAAATCTCAGCTTTGATTTCATACCAACTCAAGCTTGGGATTTCCAATTTGGCAGACAGAGCACAGCCTCAGGGAATTGAAGAGGCAGTCAGTACTCAGAAGACCTCTGGAGGGGCAGATACCATGGAGGAGATCTGAAGAATCTCCAGCAACCAGGTTTGTGTATAGGCCAACACTCCAGCCCAGGAAGAGGATCAATGGACGCATAGTCCCCCACCATTGGATGGTCAGTCAGAGTGGAGCTCCAGCCTCAGAAGGGGACTTAAGCGCTAAGCAGGATAAAAGGGGTTACATATTGGATGCCACAGTCAAAGCGCTGGTGAGCATGGAGGATATAGGAAGAGCTATAACTCAGAGCCAATACGCATGACCAGTGGTTTCCACAGAGGCCTCAGATCTGTGGCATATTGACCAGCAAAGATACAAGGGGAGTAAAATAGGCACTATGCCTGTAGGATGGGCACCTGGCTGTGGGAATGATAGGGTAAGTGAGCTAGGCTGGGTTATTTATGTACTGAGCCAGCAGGGCCAGGGAGGTTGGGCTGGGGAAGGCAGAGGAAGGGAAGCAACAAGGAGACTGGTCATCCTCAGCCATAAAGGAGAACATGCTTATTATTAGAACATCACCTCCCTGACACTCTGGCCATGTACCAGCTTGACGAGGTGGGGAAAGCACCAGATTGGGAGTCAGGAGACTGTTCTGGGCTGGTTCTAGTCAATAACCAGTTGTGGGGCCTTGAACATTTATTTTCAGTAGCTATTGGGCTTCAGTTTCCTTGTCTGTGACATCAGGAGATGGGGTTAACCAAAGATACAGACGTAGTGAAGAGAAGGGCCATATGCACCCCAATGTTCATAGCAGCATTGTCCACAATAGCTAAATCGTGGAAGGAGCCGAGATGCCCCTCAACAGATGACTGGATTAAGAAGCTGTGGTCCATATATACAATGGAATATTACTCAGCTATCAGAAAGAACGAATTCTCAACATTTGCTGCAACATGGACGGCACTGGAGGAGATAATGCTAAGTGAAATAAGTCAAGCAGAGAAAGACAATTATCATATGATCTCTCTCATCTATGGAACATAAGAACTAGGAAGATCGGTAGGGGAAGAAAGGGATAAAGAAAGGGGGGGGTAATCAGAAGGGGGATGAAGCATGAGAGACTATGGACTATGAGAAACAAACTGAGGACTTCAGAGGGGCAGGGGGTGGGGGAATGGGATAGACTGGTGAGGGGTGGTAAGGAGGGCACGTATTGCATGGTGCACTGGGTGTTATACGCAACTAATGAATCATCGAACTTTACATCGGAATCCGGGGATGTACTGTATGGTGACTAACATAATATAATAAAAAATCATTTAAAAAAAAAAAGGAGATGGGGTTAAATCAGTGATTCTTAGAGCCTAGTCCTCTGACTGGCGGCATGAGCATCACCTAGTAGCTTATACAAAATGCAAATTCTCAGGCCCCACCCCGGAACTATTGAGTCAGAAACTCTGCCGGGGGAACCTAGCAATCTGAGCTTTAGCAAGCCTCCAGATGATTCTTTTTTTTTTTTTTAAAGATTTATTTATTTATTTATTTATTTGACAGACAGAGACAGCGAGAGAGGGAACACAAGCAGGGGGAGCGGGAGAAGGAGAAGCAGGCTTCCCGCTGAGCAGGGAGCTCGATGCGGGGCTCGATCCCAGGACTCTGGGATCATGACCTGAGCCGAAGGCAGATGCTTAATGGGTGAGCCACCCAGGCACCCCAGCCTCCAGATGATTCTGATGTACCATAAAGTTTGAGATGCACTAGGCTAAATAATTTCTAAGTCCCTGCATGCTCATATGCCTTCGGATCTGTTAGGATAGACGAAATCAATGTCTCTGTCTCTGTCTCTCTCCCTCTCCCCTCCTCTCTCTCTCTCTCTCTCTCTCTCTCTCTCTCTCACACACACACACACACACACACACACACACACACACACAATACAAGCCACATATAACTTGGCCAGTAAAATACCAGTCTTCTGATGTGGTAGTTAAAAGCTCTGTGAGCAGGTCTGCACTCCATGTTCCAGAAACCCAGCCCACATCCTCTTTCTCATTAGCCTGTCACTAGAATCGGAGCCTGCCTCTACAATGGATACATTACAGTTCTAGTCAGCAGGTGGCAAATTGTACAATAAATTCTTGTCTCCTCTACCTCCTGCCCAATTAGCTGGAGATAAGATAGGAAGATTTACTCTTTTCCACAAGCAAGGTCACAACCTGAAGTGGAAATAGAAGCCAGTTTCCATCCTGGCTCTCCCGAGGCTGCTGCAGCGGATTGGCTAGGAGGCAGGTGGCTCTGCCTGGTAGCAGGGATTTAATAGGCAAAGCGGTGCAGGGAGGAGAACCAAAAGGGAAGAATAGCTGTGCTAAGCCTGTTGCCTTCTAGTTAAAAAAAATTTATAGATCTATTTATAACCTTTCTTGCTCCACAAAGGATTTGAGGCTCTGCCTTCTTGTTGGAAAACCCTTGATGCCAATTCTTGGCGTCTGATGCTGTGGACTTTTCTGAGCTCACGCGGGGGGCCAAGTCTGGTTCACACAGCCTCTGTGGAGGGTATAATGGCTACTCTAAGCAGTGTGTTCTAGAATACCTTCTTCCTGCTCATCCTGTCCTTCCATCTGCCTCACCATGATCCTGTTCCTTTTTGTTTTTTAAACTGCATAACCTGACTCCTGGCTTTACATTTTCCCAGTTAGGTCCAGTAAACAAGATCCACTAGGAAATGTTCAAAAAATCAGTTTGAGGAGTGTTTCTCAAAATTCTGTACACACAGGGAACCCTTCAGCTTCCCTCAGGGGTCTGTTCTTTGTGGGAATGTGCCAACTGATCAATCATCGGTTAGCTACTTACTCTGAGTTGATTTGGGTCAGGGGAGGGGGCAGGATTTAAATCAACTAACACCTGATAAATGGCCTAGAAGAGAGCCAGGCTCATGGTAAATACTCAGTAAGTGTTACTTTAAAAACCAACCAGTCAACCCAGTAACGGATACAGATTTGTACTGGAACCATCCATCTACATCCACTTTGGGAGAAAACAGGCCAGGGCCATGGTTGCAACTAGGTTTATTTCTTTGTGGCACTAATTGATCCCTGTGATTCTGAGTTCCCAATTCTGGCCTCTTTTTCCACTTTCCCTTATCTCCTTAGCCTGGAATAGTACTCAACACCTGAGTCACTCCTAGTTTTGTTTTGTTTTGTTTTTTCATAATAAATAATTCCAGTTCCTTAGTAAACCCCCTCAAAGGAGATTTACAAGAGAGATTTACTGTGTATACAATGTCCCTGGGCCACTGGACTGATAAAAACAAGTAGGGACAAGGTCACCTGAGTGGCTCAGCTGGTTAAGCATCTGCCTTCGGCTCAGGTCATGATCTCAGGGTCCTGGGATCTGAGCTTCCAGCTCAACAGGGAGTCTGCTTCTCCCTCTCCCTCTGCCCTTTCCCCTTGCTCATGCTTTCTCTCTCAAATAAAGAAATAAAATCTTAAAGAAAAAAAACTAAGTAGGGACAGCCTCACATCATTTTTTGACATTGGTGAGCTTCCCCATACGAGGTGGTCTGGCTTAGGGCTCTGGAGGCATTGGCCCCTGGATTTCAGGTACGGTGTGGTCACTGGCACCAGCTTGTGTGGTTTAGACCCTGCTCTACCCCAAGTGTCCCTCAGGGCTCTGCATGCAGACATTCCTCCCTGTTCCTTCCATTTATCCATGACACTGCCTACTAGGGTTCTTTCTGGAACTTGACAAACCACTGAAAAATTTCTAGAGGGAAGAGACAAGAGCAAAGAATAGATAAGACATTTCTAAGAAAGAAAAGATACCCTACCAGAGACCAAGACAAAGATGTATTTTGTAAGATTATTTATTTATTTGAGAGAGAGAGAGAGAGAGAGAAAGAATGTGCATGCGTGTGCACAAGGTGGGGGAGGAGCAGAAGGAGAGGAAGAAGCAGACTCCCCGCTGAGCAGGGAGCCTGATTGCCTGCGTTCCCAGGACCTTGAGAACACGACTGGAGCCAAAGATGGACGCTTAACAGACTGAGCCACCCAGGCACCCCAAGGATGAATTTCTGATAGAATAAAAATTTAAATGTAGAAGGCACAATCTAAAAAATCTTCCAGAGGAAACTATGGGGTAAGTTTATGAACTCAGAATAAGAAAGAGTATCTCATATAAGCCACAATAGGCAGAAACCATACAGGAAATTTTAATGCAAATTTCTACATTAAAAATTTTAAACTTCTGTTCATCAGAATTCACCTTAACAAGAGTGAGAAGGCAAGCCACAGTCTGGGAAAAAAATATTTGCAACATATGTTAACTAGCAGAGGATTAGTGTCTAGAATAAATGAAGGACACAAATAGATCAAGAAGAAAGAGAAACACCTCAATAGTAAAAGAGACAAAAGGCATAAACAGGTCACAAATGGGCAATGGACAGGTGAAAAGATGCTCAACCTTCGATTTACAAAATGCAAATCAAGTCTACCTGATTCATATCCACCAGATAGGCAAAAGTTAAAAAGTCCAACAATAACAAATGCTGGAAAGCATGTGGAACAACCAGAATTCATATCTTATCAGGGTGAGTATAAATTGGTCCTAGTATAGCAAAACAATTTGGCATTTCCTGGTAAGGAGCAAGGCAAGCACATCCGAAAACCCAGCAATTCTACACCCAGGTATATACGCTAGAGTCGGTCAGTCTCCCTCTCTCTCTCCTTCTCTCTTTCCCCATATCTGTATCACATCCACATTGATGTCTCTATACCTGGAGACATACAAGAATGTTTTATGCCACACATTCAGAATAACCAACCCAAATATCCACCAACATTAAGTGAACGTGTACGTTTCGTTATGTTCATTCAGCAGACTACTATACAGCAGTGAAAATGAACAATAGCTACACACGAGTATGGATGGATCTCGCAGGGGTCAGTGTGCCTGGCTGAAGTCCCACCCGCCCCTCTAGGACATCCTCCCTTTGACCCCGGTACAGTGTCTCCCTAGTCCCTTACACACAGAAGCTTTCATCAAATTCAGTTGGGACTATTATTGATCAATTACTTGAAAAAATGGGTTAGAGCAAATAAGACAATGAAATACTCCAGCCTTAAACATCTTATTTTAACTTAAAACATACAAATATGGGTTCATTTGCCAGTCTTTTGATGGGGAGGCTAGACTTTTCATTTGGGCCTGAGTTCCTCATCATCTTTCTTGCATCGTTCCAGTTTCTCCAAAGTGGAGCAAGAACACAGTCACTTGAGAAGCCCAAGGTCACAAGCCTTGCAACAGACCTGGTACCAGAATGACTTTGTGTTTCTTAGCACAGTGCTGAGCGGAGGAGTGTCCTATAAATTCAATTGAACCGCACAGAGCTACTTGGAAGGATGCCCAATGAGGGTTGGGATGGGAACAAAGAGGATAAGCTGTAAGATGCAGGCGGGTGCCAAAGAAAACTTGACTTAAATTCTCACACTGCCTCTTGTGGTCATCCCCAGATCAAGTACTGGGCACAGCTACGTGCACACACACAAAACTTCACACAGTGTCTGTCTCTTACCTGACGGCTTGCTCTGGATCTTAATGCTCTTCTGGTGTGTGTGTGTGTTGGGGGGTGGATTGGGGAGGCTGGGGAGTTGAGGAGGACATGGATAGTGAGGAGCAGACTTTGGCTTCCCTCCTAAGCTCAGCTTCCCCAGCATCTCTGGGCCCTTCTCTGTCCAGTCTGTGCTCTGAGGTCAGAATCTAGTTTACAGCTATTTAAAAGTCTGCACTTGACCCTGGAATACTGGCAAGCTCCAGAGGAATTAGAGTTCATAAGTACAGTTTCCTAGGGCTGTGGATTCTTCGTGTGAGAGCTTAGCAAGTGCCAAGGAGACAGTCAATATACATGTGTATGTGTGTGTGCATATGTGTGTGTACATGCATGTGTATATGTGTGTGTGTATTTGTGTGTGCCCTCGTACGTGATCTTTCCCTGACCTAGGCCAGGGAAGTACAGATTGCACGGGGAGTCAGGAAGTGCCCTTCCAGTTCATGGCTCCTAGAATTTCAAGGTGCACGTGCTGCTGTAAATTTTATTGTTTCTCACAAATATTATCTTGTTTCCCGCACATGGGCAGTGCTCTCCCAGGGTTTGCAGGAGAGGCATGCAAGTCCGGCCTGTTTGTTTTGGCTGGGCCTGCTGAGGGATAAAGCAGGGCTGGTACTGGCCCTTCCCTAGCCCTTCCCGGGGTGCTGGCAGCCAGCTGTGGGGGAACATGCAACTGCACGGGGAGAGATGGCAGGGTCCAGGCACGGCAACTGCAGCAGCTGGAGTGGGAGGTGGGGGAGTGGTGAGGTAGAAACCCTTTAACACTGTGTTTTCTCATCCTCCTGCCCACTCAGAGATCCTGGTTTAGGAGAGCTGGAGCATGGCTGTACAACTGCTGCCTAGCAGGAAAAAGGATGGAAATTCCTGAAGTACTCCTGATTAATACTCCATGAGTACTAATTTATTTCCTGTCAGTATAATTTAGGTTCTTGAGAGATTTGGGCTGGGCAGGAGGAAGACCTTCTTTGAGAACAAGGAAAATTAAAGCCTGGGTCAGAAGCTCAGATCCCTCTAGAACAGCCTCCCGATTTTGTAGATGTTCAAACTGTAGCCCAGAGAGGTTTGCTAATTTGCTCCAGGTCACACAGCTCATCTGATGGTGCGTATCATGAAGACTTTTTTAAAAAGCTTTTATTTTAATTCCAGTTAATTAACTCACAGTGTTATATTAGTTTCAGGTGTACAATACAGTAATTCAACACTACCATACATCACCTTGTGCTCATTATGACAAGTGCCCTCCTTAATCCCTATCACCTACTTAACCCCTCCCCTCACTCCCATCCCCTCTGAGAACCATCAATTCGTTCTCTATGATTAAGAGTCTGTTTCTTGCTTTCTTTCTCTCTTATTTTTTCCCTTTGTTGTTTCTTAAATTCCTCATATGAGTGCAAGCATATGGTATTTGTCTTTCTCTGACTGACTTATCTCACTAAGCATTATACTCTCTAGCTCCATCCATGTTGTTTCAAATGGCAAAATTTCATTCTTTTTTATGCCTGAATAATATTCCATTATATATATCTCACATCTTCTTTATCCATCCATCAATCAATGGGCACTTGGGCTGCTTCCATAAATTGGATATTGTAGATAACGCTGCTGTAAACATCAGGGTGCATGTATCCCTTTGAATTAGTGTTTTTGTATTCTTTGGGTAAATATCTAGTAGTACAATTGCTGGGTCATAAGGTAGTTCTATTTTTAACTTTTTGAGGGACATCCATACGTTTTCCACAGTGGTTGCACCAGTTTGCATTCCCACCGACAGTGCAAGAGGATTCCTTCTTCTCCACATACTCACTTGTTGTTTCTTGTGTTATTTTAACTATTCTGACAGGTGTGAGGTGATATCTCATTGTGGTTTTGATTTGCATTTCCCTGATGATAAGTGATGGTGAGCATTTTTTCATGTGTCTCTTGGCCATCTGGAAGTTTTCTTTGGAAAAATGTCTACTCGTGTCTTCTGCCCATTTCTTAACTGGATTATTTGGGTTTTGGGTGTGGAGTTTTATAAGTTCTTTATAGATTTTGGACACTAACCCTTTATCAGATACATCATTTGCAAATATTTTCTCCCATTCTGTAGGTTACCTTTTCCTTTTGTTGAGTGTTTCCTTTGCTGTGCAGAAGCTTTTTATTTTGATGAAGTCCCAACAGTTCATTTTTGCTTTTGTTTCCCTTGCCTCAAGAGACATATCTAGAAAGAAGTTACAACTGATGTCAAAGAAATTACTGCCTGTGCTCTCTTCTAGGATTTTTATGGTTTCCTGTCTCACATTTAGGTCTTAAATCCATTTTGAATTGATTTTTGTATATGGTGTAAGAAAGTAGTCCAGTTTCATTCTTTTGCATGTAGCTGTCCAGTTTCCCCAACACCATTTGTTGAAGAGACTATCTTTTTCCCATTGGATAACCTTTCCTGCCTTGTTGAAGATTAATTGACCATATAATTGTGGGTTTATTTCTGGATTTTCTATTCTGTTCTATTGATCTATGTGTTTATTTTTATGCCAGTATCATACTGTCTTGATCACGATGGCTTTTTAATATACTTGAAGCCCAGAATTGTGATGCCTCCAGCTTTGCTTTGCTTTTTCAAGATTGCTTTGACTATCTGGGGTCTTTTGTGGTTCCATACAAGTTTTAAGATTGTTTTTTCTAGTTCTGTGAACAGTGTTGGTGGTATTTTGATAGGGGTTGAATTAAATGTGTAGAATAGACATTTTAACAATACTTGTTCTTCCAATCCATGAGCATGGAATGCCTTTCCATTTCTTTGTGTTGTCTTCAATTTCTTTAATCAGTGTTGTATAGTTTTCAGAGTACAGGCTCTTTTGGTTAGGTTTTTTCATAGGTATCTTTTTATTTTTGGTGAATTGTAAATGGCATTATTTTTTTTTTTAAGATTTTATTTATTTATTTGACAGAGATAGAGACAGCCAGCGAGAGAGGGAACACAAGCAGGGGGAGTGGGAGAGGAAGAAGCAGGCTCATAGCGGAGGAGCCCGACGTGGGGCTCGATCCCATAACGCTGGGATCACGCCCTGAGCTGAAGGCAGACGCTTAACTGCTGTGCCACCCAGGCGCCCTTGGCATTATTTTCTTAATTTCTCTTTCTGCTGCTTCATTATTGGATAGAAATGCAACAGATTTCTGTACATTGATTTTGTATCCTGTGACTTTTTTTTCTTTTAAGATTTGTTTATTTGAGAGAGAGAGAGAGAAAGGGAGAGAGAGAGTGTGTTTGGGGGGAGAGGGCCAGAGGGAGAGAATCTTCAGGCAGACTTCCTGCTGAGTGTGGAGCTGGACACAGGGCCTGATCTCAAGAGCATGTGATCATGACCTGACCTAAAACCAAGAGTTGGCCGCTTAACCAACTGAGCCACCCAGGCACCCCTATATCCTGTGACTTTACTGAATTTGTTTATCAGTTTTAGTTTTTTGGTGGTCTTTCAGGTTTTCTATGTAGAATAGCATTTTGTCTGCAAATAGCGAAATTTTTCGTCTTCCTTACTGATATGGATTCCTTTTATTTCTTTTTATTGTCTGATTGCTGTGGTTAGGACTTCCAGCACTGAATAAAAGTGGTGAGAGTGGACATCCTGGTCTTGTTCCTGACCTTACGGGAAAAGCTCTCAGTATTTCCCCATTAAGGATGATGTTAGCTGTGAGTTTTTCATAAGTGGCCTTTATATGTTGAGGTGTGTTCCCTCTAAACCTATTTGTTGAGGGTTTTTATCATGAATCAATGTTGTACTTTGTCAAATGCTTTTTCTTCATCTATTGAAATGATCATGTGGTTCTCATCCTTTCTCTTATTGATGTGATGTATGACATTGATTTGCAAATATTGAACCACCCTTGCAAACCAGGAATAAATCCCACTTGATCATGTTGAATGATTTTTTTAATATATTGTTGAATTCGGTTTGCAAATATTTTCTTGAGAATTTTTGTTCATCGGGGATATTGGCCTGTAGTTCTCCTTTTTAGTGGAGTCTTTATCTGGCTTTGGTATCAGGGTAATGCTGGCCTTAGAGAATGAATTTTGAAGTTTTCCTTCCTTTTCTCTTTTTTAGAATAGTTTAAGAAGAGTAAGTATTAATTTTTCTTTAAATATTTGGTAGAATTTGCCTGTAAATCCATCTGGTCCTGGACTTTTGGCTTTTGGGAGTTTTTTGACTACTGACTCAATTTCTTTTCTGGTTATTGGTCTCTAAAAATTTTCTACTTCTCCCTGTTTCAGTTTTGGGTAGTTTATATGTTTGTAGGAGTTAATCCATTTCTTCCACGTTGTCCAATTTGTTGGTAAATAGATTTTCATAATATGCTCTTATGATTTTTTGTAGAAGTCTTTTTTTTTAAGGAATGAATCAGTCAGAAAATTTTCATTAATTTTTACACTAAACGAAAAGCAAATTAGCAACTGGCTTCTCTGTTTACTAGCTCTGGTACTTTGTGCAAGTTATTTACTTTCCATGTCCTCCTCTGTAAAATGGGATAAATAACACCTTTCAAGTCCATTGAAAGGAAGAATAGATTGATGTGTATTTGGAATCGATCTCAAGCTCTTTCAGGACTCAATAAATGCTAGTTCCCTTTTCCTTCTCTCAGTATTCTTTTTTTTTTCCTTCCTGCCCTTTAAAATCCTTGTAAACAAAAATAAAATAAGTTCACACCTTCATGGACAGGCTTAGCTCAAATCCATATGGTAAGGCAATGTCAACAGAAACATACGTCAGTGGCATTATGAATGGCATCCTGGGAAGGACCTGAGAGCAGAGGCTGAGGTGGGGCGGGGTGGGGGGGGAGTGGATTTACTGAGGAGAAAGGCCTCCAGATGGAAGGTCAGAAGAGACTCTCTTCCCAGCTAAAAGAAGAAACGTGCTAAGGGATGAGAGGCATCAGGGAGATGACAGTGACCACAAGAGAAGAGTAAGATGCTTTTCTCCTGAGAGGACTAGAACGCCATCTGTGGGCATTGGATTAAGTAAGGAGGCCAGTGACGACTGAGCAGCCCACAGATCCCAGGAGGGCAGCAAGCAGGGCAAGGCAGTGCCCTAGGGCAGGAATGGGAGTGTCAGAAAGGTGGGGGCTGCCTGGGGATGAAGGCCAAGGAGAGACACCTCCGCCCATCCTCCGCAGCATCGTGAGCTGAGGAAGGATGTGCCCAACCCAGGCAGTGTTTGGCGGCATTGGCAGAGAGGGGCTTGCCAGCTTCATATACCGCCACTAAATTAGGGATTCTAAAAACTGTTTTATGTTCATTACACTTCTTCTTACAGCTCCTGTGCCAGAGATGCTTGGCAATGGGAAGCAGACTACTTGATTTGCGTAATAGATATTTTCACAGACAGCATACATAAAAAACAAAAACAAAAGTGTCATAAAATTTTAATCTGGTCTTTTTGTGGCAGCAGTGGGAAGCACAGAGGTTTCATCATCATGCCATCTCCTGTAGGATCTGTAGAACAAAACAGAACATTCATGGAAAAAGAACGTGTTACTGTTATGCAAAATTGGATCAGGGACCACTGAATGCAGACTTGAATGCACAATGTGGGTGGCCCACCCCTCAAGCCCCATTAGAGCCCAATTCCAGTCTTGAAAGCTGTCCTAATGGAAAGCTACGTGGTGACTTTAGCTAAGTCTCCCCAGGAGCCATCAGTTTGTGGAAGAGGGTGCCAACTCCTTTGACCAGCAGGGTCCCCAGATGTTCCTTCCCTTCCACGGATCATCCCTGGGTAGTCTCCTTGTTGTTTTGCGCCTCTCTGCCACAGGGTGGCTCCACTCTGCAGCTTCCTACCCACAACCCAAGACCCAAGAAGCCAGAGTTGAAACGCCAGGCACCAAGGTTGCACAGCCATCACCGGGAATATCCCCCCCCCCCAACAAGGGGCCTCGAGGTACCAGGTACCAGCACAGGGCAGGGGTTAACATCCACCCAAAGGCAAGAGACGGACTTTTGCCAATTCTGGTTGCCGATTTGAGGAAGGCAGCATTCAGGGGACAGATGGAAATGCAAAGCTGGTACCATCCAATCCAGCCATCTATGTGAAAGGGCTCAGGAGAGACAGAGGATCCATCCGGGGGCAAAGCAGCACAGCTGGGAAGAATTCCCTGAGCCCAAAAGCACCCACTCCAACCACTTTTTAAGAGGTGGGAGAAGGAGAGATGAATGTGACTTGGCTGGACAGCCTGTGTCCATTCAATGTTTACTGCCCCTGGCACTCACCTTGGATGGGAGTTCTTGTTCTCTCACTGATGCTGCATACAACTCTTACTAGGTTTCCAAAATGAAATTTAACACCCCCTCTCATGAAGAACTTGGGTGAGTTCCTAGGACTTTGCCAGGAGTCTAGAGCTATTTGTGTATAACATCACCACATCTCTTATCAGAGATACTGCTCCTCGCCCCACCCATCCCAGGCCCATCCTCTTTGCCCTCAGGGTCCCCCTGCTTGGGGCAGATGGGCATGTGTCTTCCCTGAAATCAGGGGAGCAAATCAAAAACAGAGCAGGTGAGGGGAGAGGGCTGGGTTCTGTGAACCAAAGATGAGGGTTGTGAAGAAGGAAGCCAGGGAGGTAATTCCAGGGCAACAGTGGTTTCAGGATGGCAAGCAGGGGTATGGTCATGAGAGAAGTTTGGAACATGGGCTGGAGCCATGACCCTGCCCAGGCTTTCCACAGCGGGAGGTAAGACAAGTCTGCATGTATAGGCCTCCCTGGCCATCCAAGCCTCAGGCCCAGGTGTGGGCCTCTCCAGATACCTCAGCTTTCCTATCTGGGTCTTCTGGAACTTCTTCCCAGAGGTGAGAACTTGGTTAGTGTCCCTCTTAGTTCAGGAAAGTCAAGCCTGGAGTTAGGAGACCAATCATCAATCCTTAATGTCCTTTTCCACAGAGGCTATGAGGTCTGTCATGCAAATAGGATCTTTAGGCTTCTCTCCTATTCCTAAGTTCAGGATATTGGATGTACCTTGTCCCACCCCAAATTTTACTATTTGACCATTTGACCATTTTCTTAAACTGCCAGTTATATTTTTGATAATTATGGCATGTAATATAGGTATTGTCCCTCCAATTAAGTAGTAAGGTACTTTGTAAGTATGGAGTGCTTATTATGTTCTAGACCCTTTGCTAGGTGCTTTATATAGCTGATTACATCAAATCTATGTAACAACCCTATGAAGTAGGTATCATTTTTTAGCCCCACTTTTCTGGGGGGGACAAAGTGAACAGGGATATCAATAAAACTAGCCCAAGGTTCTGGCTCCTTGTGTGAGTTGAGCAAATCACAACCTCTCTGTGCCTCAGTCCCCTCATCTGTAAAAAGGGATGACTATCAGTTCCTACCTGATAAGACTGCAGTGAGCATTAACTGCACTGTTACATATAAAGTGCCTAGAACAGTGCCTGACCCACACATGTTTGTTAAATAACAAATTAACATCTAAATGGCAGAGCTGGATGTAACCCAGGTGATTTGATTGTGTCCGGTTCTATTTCTGCTAAAAGGTTTGGCAGGGCTTTTGGTTTCCACTTTACAAAGACAGGGAAACCGAGCTATGGAAGTTCAGGGCTACATGTGAGCTTCTCTTCCAGAGAATTCCATGGTGACAGGTCATGTATTCTCATAGGCCAGGCACTACTCTGAGCACTTTGCACATATTAGGTCTTGTACTTCATGTATAGTCTTAGGAGGTAGGTACTGTTATCCATCCCATTTTATAGATGAGGAAACTAAGGCACAGACCAGCCTACTGACCCATCTGTCCTCTACCTGAGACCGACCAGTTCTGTTCCCAGGTCCTGGAGCAGGAGTTCTCAGCCAGTAATCCAGACACTCAGCACAAAGGTATCCTGCTGAGGGACCTACACCACCCCTTGTCCCACCTTTTCTTTCTTGGACTATGACCAAGCCTTACACTGGACCCCAGGTTTCAGTAACTGCCCTGGCCTACCTTCCATGGATATATCAGACCCTTCCAGTCTGGCCCATTTCTCAGGTGACCAGCAGTCACAGTTTGCCCAAGAATGTCTCAGTTTTAAAGCTGAAAGTCCTGTGTTATGAGAAACCTTTCAGTCCTGGGCAAACCAGGATGGTTGGTCACCCTGCACACTGCACAAGCCTGCAGCCACTCTCTGACCCAGTGAAGCTTTGCTCTTGGTGCTTGGTAATCTGTGCAGCTTCCTATGGCTCTCCAGAGAATAACCTCTCATCTCCAAATGGTCCCTCAAAGTGTCTTAATTTAGCAACAGCGATGTCACATTTTAAATCAAAAGAGCACAAGGTATAGAGGGAATCTTGTTTTCCGGACGGTGGGGATCTCTCAGGTTTACTTTCCTAAAAAACACTGATGGAACATAAGCCAGCAGTTTCCTCTCAGCCCTTCACATTTGACCCAACAAGCTATTATTTTATTTTCCCTCTGTGTTTTCATTCTCCCCAAACACTTCTTCTAGTGATTTCCTTTCAGCCCAAAGCAAGCAGCAGGATAAAGAGACCTGGGCTTGGCATGAGGGAGACTGTATGAGTAGAAGAAATGATGTGGGCTTTGGAGGCAGAAAGACTGGATGTGGATACTGTCTCTGACATGTCATTTTATGTCTTTGTGCAAGTTACTTGACCCCCCTGAATGTCATCTGTAAAAGGATCACATGAGAAGATCAGCGATGACATCTGCAGAGTGATTCCCAGGGAGTAGGATGATGGATGCTGAACGGCTGATGAAAGATGCTCCGGACTGAAGCTCCCTGTGGACTGGCAGGATCCTGGTCCTAAGTCCGAGTTAGGCACCCAGAGAGATGCTGCTGGACGACTTCATCAGCTTCTTATTTTTACCGTCAATGGCAATTCCCCAGCGAAGCCATATTACAAAGTCGCACAATCTTGTACTCCTTCGTACTGCTTTTTACAATCTGAATTCAAAATTTAATTTCTGTCTACCCCACCTGACTACAAACTCCCTAAAGGCAAGGACCATGTCTATCTTGTTCACTGTTGTAGATTCAGCAGCCAAATCAGAGCCCGACGCACAGTGGGTGTTCGATAAATGCATGTTCAATGAGATGAAGGAATGAATCAAATGACCATCAAAGGTACTAGGGGAAGACCGAATTCCGCAAGGACGGTTAGGCAGCAAAGCGCCACTAGATGGCGCCGGTACCCTGCGTGTAAATTATCCAGCGGGCTTTCTCACACAGAGTATGGGTGGCAGACTCAATTTCCATTTTGAATTGGAATTGGTTATGCTGGATTGTAACATCTGTCTTTTATTGAGCATCATGGCAGGAAATTTCACAATACATTTTCTACAGTTCTGACAACGACCACAGGAGAGAGTATCTCATTTCACCCATGAAGAAATAAATTCCCAGTAATTTTAAGTAACTTTTCTAAAGATGCTCAGCTTGTGGGTGACAGAAGAAGGCCCTGATGTGTTTGGCCGCCAAGCCTGTGTTCTTTTCAGTATACCCCACTACTTCCCCTCCAGCAGTCTGACACAATCAATGAATAGCCTTCCCACTTTGATAGGTATCCACCCTTCTCCCCTTTTGTCCTCACAGCTGGTGGTTTTATCCCATGTCCAACCAGAACTATCCACACAGCCTTTGGTTTCTAAAAGGTCAGCTTACAGGGAGGGGAGATGACAGGCAGAATAGACTCAATGTTTCTGAAACCAGAGGTTCGATTTAAGTCTTGAACTCATGGATGGGTTAGGTGTAGCGTTCTGAGGAAGGAGGAAATGACCTTCAATTTATCAATCGGTCATCAATAGTCCTTCATTCAGCACCTGTGCTGCACACACACAGGGTTACGATCTGGTTGGGCATATGAGACATGCACGTGTGCTACGTAATACACTGCCATATGCAAGTGCCTTGTGGAGATATGTGTAGGAAGGCTCTCAGAGGCCAGAAGGCTTCCTGTGACTGGGGTGGTCACAGATCTCAAAGTCAGGCTTGACCTTCACAGGAAATGCATTTGGGGAGATAGGGGGCAAATAAACTGGTCTCTTTCTACAGAACGTGTGGGCCATGGACCAGCAGGTTTGACACCACCCGAGAGCTTGTTGGAAATGCAGAATCTCCAGTCTGGCTTCAGACCTCATGAACCAGAATCTGCATTTTTTCAAGCTTTCCAGATGACTCACACACATTAAAGACTTCGGGGGACTAAGTATTTGTATTTATATGTCCCTTTAAAATGAAGTAATACTCTAACTAAAACACTCTTTAATTTCACTGTTTAGTTTCAGTTTGGGGCTTTGATTTGCTCTTAAAAGAATGGTACTAAATATTCTTAAACTTCTGCCGTTCCTCTCTGCAAGAACCTGTGGAGATTCCTGATAGCTAGATTTTCTGTAGCCTGGTGATTTACTAACTGGAAGGAAAGCTCTTACCCAAAGCACCTTTGCAAATATTTGTGCAATGAGAATTACTCAAATCCTTGGAAAATCTTAAAAGGTATTTTTTGAATAAAATCACTAAAGGAAGTTTACCTTATGTTCAATGCAATTTTGGTACATTCTAATTCTTTGCAGATTACTACACTGTGTATGGCATTTGATGGAACCATGATACTGGATCGAGTCTTGTCAGGTCACTCCCTATCCCCCCGCTCCCCTGCCCTTCCACCTATCATTCTGGGTCAAAAAGCCATCAGAATGTAGAATCTGTGATAACCGTGATAAAGTGAAACACTTCGACACTAGCATAGCGACAGTACTTGATTCACCATCTCAATAAGAAGTGATGATGCCCCGTGTTTAATTGTGGCCCTATTTCTCTTCTTCACTTGTGGAAGTTGGATGAGTCCATTCAGAAAGGCAGCCTAGTATACAGAAAAGAGCACGAGACAGCTAGGTGGGACCGCACGGGCTCTGCTCTGACCTACGTGAGCTGTGTGGTGCCACGTCTCTAGGTCTCTCTGCCCCATCTATAAACCTGGGAGGTGGAACCAGGTAATTGCTAAGATTCCTTCCTGGTTCAGCATATGAGCCTAGTTAACTAGGAGTTAGAGCATGGGTAGTTATTCATTAAACTCAGATTATATACCCCCAGATAGAAACGGCCCACACTGTCTTTACTTACAGATATAAAAGTTGAGAAGGCTGGTTACCATAGCAATTCACCTTCACAGAATCATTTTATAAGTTCGATTCTGTAAAGCGACAGTCCTATGTACTGGCACCTGCAAATTCCCTAATGTTTCCCTTGCTTCCATTCTTGCTCTGGGCTATGGTGCCAAGAGTTGTCCTAATCTGGAGAAGCAATCAGAGTTCTCAAGCTGCCTTTCGGTCTGCTAGAACAGAAGGTGCTGACAGGGTGGGAGGAAAGGCAGGCCTCCTTTCAGTTTACTAATTCTGCAGCCGCCCTTCTCAAACGCCAGCAAATATTTTGCGATGTTGCAAGGTGTTACGAGAAGTGAAAAGCAAGCTGTGACTCAGCTGGTACGAAGACTTTGCAAATAAAAAAGAGTGATCTGTTTTGCAGCAAACTATTATTTCTGCCAGAGCCCACAGACTGGAATACTCAAAGAGGTATTTCTGCAAGACACTGCCATCATACATATTGGGTTTTCCAAATAAGACCGGTTTCAAATTCGTTGGCTCAGCAGGTCCCAACTTGTGGCCCTCAGACCCCTGGAAGCTGTGGGCTTATCTCAAGTGCTGGGCACACCCGTGCGAATGTTCCTTCTGGAGACTGAATGAGAAATGTGCTCCTCCACATGGATTGTGTCTCAAACATGCATCAGTGTTGTAATGAATAGAAGAAATTAACTTACAATGTTACTAAATAGATCTTAGCCTTTTGTTATGTAGTTCCTTAATTAACTGACACTAAAATGAGCATTAGTTTCACATTTAACTTTAAGAAAAAAATTTTTCTTCGTGTTGAAATACAGCCTTCACACTCGGCAGATCACTTGACTCAATCCTGGTTCAGAGAATATGGACACCTTACCAGTAGGAGAGACACTTTCCTCCAGTTACTAACTTCACTTTGAAGGCATATGTGGACAATATATTCTCAGTTTGGTTTCTAAAACCTTAAAACCTGTAAGGAAGACATTTAAATGGTTAAGTTGAGCACTGCTTCTCTCTGAGAAATGTCATCTGGGAGTGTAAGGTATAAGTGGTGGGTACATTTCTTAGACCACAAATTTATAATAAGAAATATAATTTTTATTTCTAGCTGCCATCTCTTTGCATTATCAGAAATTTAATCTGAGTGAGTTTGTAGATTTTCATCTCTTCTTTTCCTGGGATTGTGTCTAGTTTCTGGGAGGGCCTTATGAAGTGCCAAGGTATGCAGTGGTGTTGGGGAGGGGGGGCAGCGGAGGGAGTAAGGAACCTGGTCCTTCCACACAGTATCTGTTAAACCATACTGTTTCATGACCTCTTCAGGTCCGAGAGCACCCTCCATTTCTCCAGTGTCCTCTTGGGCACGAGGAGACGTGCTTCCTTGTGGCCTTAAAGACTTTGCAAGCCTGTGAAGGGCCCCTTCAGTGGGGACCCACCACATAACCATTTCTTTTCTGAAGTCTTTTTTTTTTAAAGATTTTATTTATTTGTTCGTCAGGAGAGAGAGCAAAAGCAGGGGAGTGGCAGACGGGAAGAAGCAGCCTCCTCGCTGAGCAAGGAGCCTGATGTGGGACTCGAAACCAGGACCCTGGGATCATGACCTGAGTTGAAGGCAGACACTTAACCGACTAAGCCACCTGGGCATCCCATCTTTTCTGAAGTCTTGCAACCTTCCTGAGGCTCTGCTGAGGATACAAGGAACATGTCCTCTCTATTCCCAGACCCCATAAAAACATCTGGGATTGCGCCACTTTCCCTAGGTGAGCCTGTGGGGTAACACGCAGGACCCAGCATTGACGTCTTTGCTCATGGTATTTGCCCAGGAATTTACCTCCCCCCCCCCCCCGCCGGCACAGGGAATGCTTTTCTATTCTTGATAGCTTTTCTTCCAAATATTTTGTCTATGCTGCTAGGTTTTTTTTCTTCTACTTTCTCCTAAGGGCAGTTTCTGGAACCAAAAGCCGGGAAGACACTCTTCTTTCTCTGCCTCTTGCTGTCACATCCCTCCTCTGAGATAAGAACCTTAAACTAGGCCAGCGATCTGAAGGAGAGGAAGGAAGGAGGAGAGTAAATGCAGGGGAAAGGGATCCGCTGATATTATGCTGCCACATAAATAAATTAATATAACTTTCATGGGTCCAGGACCTGCAAGAGAGGAAGTCAGCCCCAAATGAAATCAGATACTGAGCAAAAAGTGAACTTTGAGAGAACAATTAAATAAGACCTCCAGCACCAAAGCAGTTTTTCTATGGGCTCTTCACATTTTCTGCAGTGTGGCATCCAGAACTAAGTGATTCTTAGACATGGCACTGAAAATATAAAGGGCTCTCCTTTAAAGATGGGGTGAATGATGAGCTCCACAGTGGCACATGGAGGCCTTTCAGCCAGTCAGACTGGGGATTTTGGGAGAGGAAGGGTAGGCTAGGAAGAAAGGGGCAGCAGCTGCACACCTTGAGGCTCTCATTCAGCCCTATCTAGAACTTTCCTTCCTCTGGAGCTGTTGGAAAAGCAGCTGCCTCTAACTCCAGTGCTCCTGCTCCAAGCAGATCTGAAGTCCCTTCATTCACTCAAAACCATTGACTTCCTACGCTGAGCTGCATGCTGGGGAACAAGTCATCCTATTTTGGTCTTGGTGAATTTATCTAAGTCTCTTACTGAACAAAAAAAGACCTAGCTTCCGAACTTAAGGATCTCATAGTTTAGTTGGGGGAGGAAGTTGCCCAGGAAAAGACAAGCCAAGGGGCGAAGGGGTGGTCTCTTGCTGAGGTGTCAGAGGAGGCTTCTGAGTAGGGCGGGAAGATAGAACTTGAGAGGAGCCCCAGGGCTCTGGGGGCAGGGTGAGCTGTGACAGGTCGGGCTGGGCCCACGGGCTGGATGCCGCTTCCTCACCTACACCCGAGGAGGCCAGGGGAGCCGCTGATCTGGCTCAGACACAGCCCCAAATTTCCGGAAGCAGTGATGGCTATACATTTCAAATTTGGTAATTATGAACACACATTTTTCGCATTCAAAAGAGCTCACTGCTGCATGACTAGGCAGGAAGATTCTGTTTCCCTGTTTCTCAACTTGCGCTGTTTAATCAGGAGCCTAGGGGAGGAGCAGGGGGGGGGGGGGGGGGGTTGCTGGGAAGCAAACGCTCCCCGCCTCTCCTCTGGGAGAGAGAGTGGCCGCGGACTCTAACGATCCTGTATTTCAGGCCGAGGAGAGTTTGTTGGCAAACCATGGAGGAGGCACCAGCGTGACCATGGGCGCTTTTGCAGCAGCGCGTTTTTCCCCTGACTGCCTGGCTGGAGCTCACTTGTTCCGAGGGAGCTGCTGAGCTAAGTACGCTCGTCCGCGCATGAGCCAGCTCCTTGAACACGCAGCTTTGTTGCGATTCATAAAGATGCCAGGTGAACATTTAATTTATAAAAGGAGGACAGTGTGAGAAGGTAGGAGGCTCTCTGGCCCACTAACTCATGAAATAGCAGTCTGTTTCTCCAGCTGTGAAGAGTGAAAATTAATATCCTGTGTGAGGAACCTCAACCACACGTCATGGAAAGGCTAACTCCATGTTATGGTAACAAATGAAAAGACTGCATTTGGAGAAAGACCCCGACATTCCATATCACACAGGAAATAATCACATAGCATTACTTCTGAGTGAATGTAGCAAGAAAATATAATCCTTGGGTAAATAACCAGAACAGGCTAAAGACGTGTGTGTTAAACTGTAAACAATAATCTAGGTCAAATTACTTGATTGTTTAGTTCATAAATGTACAGTAATGTGTGCTTTTGCTTATGCCAGTAAGATAATCTTTAGAGATGTCTGAGTGACTTCAGGCCCGAAATGTAGTCCACAAAGCGATTATATAGAATTAAGAAACAATAGAAACGGCCTGGGAAAGCATGGTCTGATTACTGTGTAGGCACTAATCTTTTACATCAATCCGAGGTTTTCCAAAAAAATGCCCATCGTTTCTAGAGTTATCTAGAACAGGGGTCAGCAGACTTTTTCTTAAAAGGACAGACAGTAAATATTTTAGGCTTCCCACTCTGCCATTGTGCACAAAAGCGACCACAGACAATCTGTTAGTGAACGGCTAGGGCTGTGTTCCAATAAAACTTTCTTTGCAAAAATAGGTGACTGGCCAGTGGGCCACGGTTTGCTGACCTTTCATCTTGAACAACGGCAGAGATGTCGAAAAATGGTGAGTTCATTTGGGAAGCTAGGAGTTCCGTGGAGCTGCGCAGCAGACCGATTCCTGTGGGGATGTGGGGTGAGGCCCGCCAACTGTGCCCTTTACCGATAAACACGACATAAGGAGGCCTGGAGGAGGACTGTCTGGTGCTGTCAGAAAGGCCAGATGACTCGTAGGCAGCAGCCCTGGGGCTGGATTCGGGAAGAGCTGCTAGTCTGAGGCGCAAACCACTCACACAGACGGAGCAAGCTCCGCCAACCCCACAGACTTCACACTTCTGCCTCCCGCGGCCGCTCTGTGAGAGGACAAGCAGATTCTGGATCTGACCGCACCTTCAGATGGTAAGGTTAGACACCAAAAGTTCCAGCTTCCCTTCCAATGCAGATTCATTAAAATAATTGTTTCATTTGGGCAGGTCAGCTCTCCTGCCATATTCCTCATTGCTGCTGAACAAACATCACCGTGTCACCACTCTGTCACCAGCCCAGCTTCTCTCACAGCTGGTGGCTCAGGTATGTGCAACTTGGGCCCTGACTTGAAAGGGGGAGCTGGGTCCTAATTCTCTTTCATGCCTTTGAACTGAGAGCAGAGGGAAGATGCCCTTGGTGGCAGAGATATAGCCAGAAAGGTTATATGGGGGTCAGGGGCTGGAAGGGCCCCCATGTGGGCTTCGTACAGGGTAGAGAAAGGGTTTCAGCTTCTTTCCAGTTCTGTGATCCACGAGGGCTGTCTGTTCATCAGGAATCCTTCTATGCCAGTGAGGCCACCCTGGATTTATAATCGCCTCCCTTCCCATTTTCTTGAGTTGTGTTCACTGGATCTTTTCTCAGTAACCAAATCACACAGTGCTCTAGGAGGCACGTTTCCTGCCACAGCTAAAGCTTATTTAACACATTTTAGGTCTGCCATCCATGAATGTAAGAGCCTACAGGTTCGACTGTGATCTATTTAACTTCTATACCAGCTGCCAGCAAAAAATACAGTCAAATTCTCCTTATCAACGACTTTTCAATCTGTCCTTTCCATTCCCATTCCTCCAGTATGGCCTCGTACTTATCACTGTTATCTGGATTTCAGCCCGTCTCCTAGAAAGCTCTTTTGCCTCTATTCATTCCCTGTTCTTGTCCATCTGTTGTCAGAGCTGTTAGATTAATTTTTACAAACCTATTTTCATCAATCACATCTCAGATGAATAGTCTAAAGTCCTTCCTTACTGCCTTCTGGATCTGGTCTGATCTCTTCAAACCAGTATTTTAGCCTTCATAATCTGGTCCCATTTGATCTCTTTATTATATTCATATATCTCATACCCTTCAACTTCAATTTCAGCCAGGTTAATCTCCCACAGCCTCCGTCAATCTCACTCTTTATTCCCACTTGTATGACTTTGCTTATTTTTGTCCCCACCACTTCTCCTATCAATTGGAATATCTCCTCCCTGTATCAAAATCTAATTATATTATCTCTAAAAAATATAAATCTAATATAATCTGTAAGAAAGAGAAGGGGTGGGAAGGAAATGAGGCTGCATCTGTCCCCTTCCACCTGACAGCCACATTCCAAGTAATGGTTAACATCTGGTGACCATTAGAAACATGACAAAACTATCAGAAGTATATGAAATTGAAGCTTTTGGATAAGGATGACAGAATGAAACACACATCTAATTTTTATCGTTTTCAACCTCCCCATGTAAAACTACATTAATGGTATTTTGGGGGGTGGCATAAATCCCAAGGATAAAGAGTGAAAGAGGATACCAAAGGAATTAAATTTTAGAGGGTAGAAAGCGGACAAATGGTAATGAAAGCAGACAAATGGCAGACATGAAGGACCAGACTGTCAACTGACATTAAGTAAAGATAAAAACAAATTCAATATACACTCCAGAATCCTCGAAAGACGTAAGGATCAATGGCACCTGTGAAAGGGGTGTGACTTGGGATGTTGAATTAAGGAAGACTGGTTGAATGAAGGCTGAGGATCAGGACGAGTCTCAGATCCCCCTCTCCTTCCCCTGCTCCATATCACTGGCTGATTGCTCCTCCCACACGCTGGCCAAAGTCTCGAGGTTTAGGTTCCAGATAGGGAAAACAGATGGTTTCTAAATGAAGGAGCACCAGGCACGGCTGAGGGTGGGTGTGAAGTGTTTCAAAAAACAGGAGAATAAGTGAATGCATGTGTACTGAAGGCTCCCTGCTGTCTTCCTCCACTTTATCCTTCAGCCCAGAGAAATTGAAGGACAATTCTGTGGAGAATATGACCATCTCAAGAGGAAATATCTACAGATACTGACTTTGAGTCCCCTCACGAACAACCTAACTAGGTCATCCTACATTCGTGATTCTCAACTAGGGACACATGGAAATGTCTGGAAAAAGTTTTGTCCCAAACCTGGTGGCGGGAGTGCTATCAGCAGCTCGTGGGTAGAGAGGCCAGGGATGTTGCCAAGTCCCCTACAGTGCACAATCCCACAACAAAGAATTACCCAGTGCAAAATGTCAGTGGTGTCACTGTTGATAAACTCTGTCCTACATGAAATTCCTGAAACTCATGCCCTACATGAAACTTGCCCATCAACACAAGCAATGCTTCCAAAAGTTTCCTACTCTATTACAAGAGCAGAAAACAAAAACAATGGCCAGACAACAGAGGAGGACTTCTAATAAGATGGGGATGTAAACAAACAGATAAAAGCAACTGGATAAAGGGGTGCCTGGGTGGCTCAGTTGGTTGTGTCTGACTCTTGATCTCAGCTCAGGTCTTGATGTCAGGGTTGTGAGTTCAAGCCCCTCATCGGGCTCTATGCCCCATTGGGCTCTACAGAGCCTACTTAAAGCAAACAAAAAACGCAACTGGAAAAAGAAACTCTGTAGGAAGAAGAAAACTCTAAAAAACTATATTTGACTTCCACTTATGACCATGATTAGTGGGGACCAGATTTACCTTCCTGCTCTAAACAACTAGAAGACTGGACAAAATTTAGAAAACTATTTTCCAATATTGGATAACAGGCAGCTCAGGACTTCCTCTCACATCTAAGCTCTGGATTTGACTTTTTTTTTTAACATTAAGTGTTTTACTTTATTTCAAGTATAGTTAACAGTGTTATGTTAGTTTCAGGTGTGTAATACAGTGATTCAACAATTCTGTACTCAGTTCTAATCATGATAAGCGTACCTTTTCTGGATTTGACTTTTGTGTGTAGAGATCCAGTTTGAATTTACTGAAGCATTTCCCCACTGATTTACAATGCCAACTTCCCATACAGGAAGGGATTCATCTACTCCTGGTCTCTCTGTTTCGGTCTTTGTGCTGGTACCATACTGTGTTAATTCTTTACAACGTTGTTGGAAACTCAAATCCATATGTTTGATCTTTAAGTTGCTAAAACTACAAATTAGCAGGACGTAAAATTAAAAACCAAGAACACTATTGCCATCTGGTGGAGAGACCTACTATTACTACATCTAAATGAGACCTGCTGTGACTCACCTCCTCACTCCCCCATTTAGCGGAGTCCTGAAAACTCTTCATTAGGTCTTTCTAATCTGTCCCTTCACTTCCATTCTCCTGGTACCTACACCTTAGTCTACTTTCTACTTTGCTAGGATTGTTGCTTTTGAACCAGCCCCCCTCTTTAGTCACTGTTCTGTCAATATTGTCCTTGTTCCTATTGTTACACCTTACAATTTCACATTAATTTGATGGGTCGCTTACCAAGTTCTCGCTTATGAGAAAACATTTTGGAACCAGTAACAGCAGTCTGACTAGGGACAAACAGAGAACAGAGTAGAGGCTCGATAAATGTTAGCTGAATTGAAAAAAATTATTTAGTACCATTTGCTCATTTGCCAAATTTATCTGGGAGGCAGCGTAGGCCCATGTTTCCAACCCTTTTTTTCCTTCTGTAATACCAGACTGATGAAAACTTCACATGTAATTTTTCTGTAGGCTTACCTAAAAAATTATTTTTAATTGCAAAATACATGGCCAATGTAAAAAAAGATTCAGAGTTCTGCCAATGAGTGACTCTATGGATGATGTTGGGAGCCAGGGTTTCTCACTGAGGAAGAAGATACAAATATAGAATGGGGGAAGACAAGGAAGAACCCAGTGGGGCTGAATTGGAGTTGGAGGTTTTAGTAAAACTTATCGTTTCTAGTATCTATGTTTCTTAGCTCTTTCTGTTGAAGGGGCCTAGACCCAATGGCAATCCAGCAGGGACCAGACCTTAGTATCCAAACACCGTTCTCCACTAAGAGAAACTAGGGATTGTTGGAGAAATGGCTGCTTCCAGGGCTGGGCAGGAAAAAAATATAGGATAAACTTGAAACCTCTGTGCTACAAAGTAAGGAATTCTTCAAGAAAGGATGAGAACGTGTCTGAAAGACCCAGGACCCACCTTGAAAGGTCCCACTGGCCAAATCTGGGACAACTTGACATCAAAACAAATGAGAGTAACAGACCTGAGTAAAATAGCAATCCATGAATTTATGCTAAGTTGGAAAAAGGAAGCTTTTCCTTACAGCAGAATGCCAACTAATAAATGTAAAAGTAATGATAGAATTGGAAAGCCATTCGGCAACTCTCAGGGTAACAATTAATTCAGCCAAGAAACATCCCTGAATGCTAAAATTAGTGTGTGAAAGTTTGCTGAGAAACAATATATATAGTCTCAAAGTTTCTCCCTACAAAATGCTTAATGGAAAAAAATATTAACTTTATAGTGGAGAAATCTAGCAGACACCACCTAAAACCAGTGACTGAAATTAACTCCTGGTAATGGGACAACTGACACCATGGTAAGATGCGCTGAAAAGGATGTAGCATCACTTCTATGATATTCCTGCCAACAATGCGTGAACTCAAACTAATTGTGAAGGAATGTCAGAAATACTCAGATCAAGGGAGAATTTGTAAAATAATTGACCTATGTGTTTCATGACCTTGACCTTTGTGAAAGACAGATTGAAGAATTGTTCTAGACTAAAGGGAGACTAGAGACATGGGAACTAAATGTACTGTGTTATCCTGATTTGGACCCTGGACTTATTTTTTGTTTTAACAAAGGCCATTACTGGGACAACTAGTGAAATACGGAAAAGATTAGGTAATAGTATTGTATTGATGTTAATTTTGATAATTGTGCTTGGTTATGTAAGAAAATATCCTCGTTCTTAGGAATACACACCTAAGTATTTGTGGTAAAAGGGCATCGTGTCTGTAACTAACACTCCGATGGTCAGAAAAAGCGCATTTATTCTATACAGGTATCTATGCTGATAAAGGGAACTCTCTCCCTTAGTGTCAGATGACAACTAGGTAATACAGAAAGAATGATGTAGTTAGAAAATCACAGTTTTGTAAACATCACTGTAAAAAACATTTTCAGGTAAGAATCATCAAAGGAGGCTAAAGCTACAAGGGGCAGGTGTATGAGGAATAGAATATCAACACGGTCTCGAAAGTTTCTCCTCACAAATTATCTACTAACTGCAAAAAGAAAAATAGTAACTATCCAGTGGAGAAATTGGATGACATCTTACCCAACTGAGCAAAATGGACATCGATATGGGGCAAAGGGATATTGTGGAGTCTGGATGTGACACTGGGAGGCCATGTCACTCCCAGCATGTTAGCTCACACTGCGTAAGCCAAACCTAACCACAAGGAAACAAAAATCCACACTGAAGGAGAATCTGTATTTTAGCTGTCCTGTACTCTGATCCATCAATACTACAAAGACAAAGGCTTAAGGACCGTTCTAGATGACAGAGTCATGAGAATCCAACATACGATCCTGGACTAGATTCCGTAGCTGAAAAAAACAATTACCAATGGAACAACAACTGAGATTGGAACAGGGGCTGTGGATGAAAGTATTCTATCACTGTTAAATGCCTGAATTGGAGAGCTGTACATAGTGGGCCTGTTTTCATGAAGTACATCTCTAACATTAAAGGTGAAAAGGTACGTCTACAACGTACTCTCAGATGGGTCAAGAAAAAACTATATAAGAAGAGATTAAAAAAGAAGTCAAAATGCAGAACAATGTAGGTTTCTTCTACTTAAAATTCTCAGAACATATACATATATATGTGCGTAAATATATATATTTCTAGGACACTATAATTAGTAGTCTCTTGCTCCCCCATGTAAGGGAAATAGGAACTAAAATGTTTCAGGTCGTTGGCATGAGGGCAAAACAGTTCAGTGTCTCTTTTCTCAACCATCAGTTCCACTCCACAGAGAAAACAGATGATTTTTATATGTGCACACAAGCTTTTGCACATGTGTAATTCTTACATCATTTTGATGGCTGCATAGTTTATAAATGGATGTACTTAAAAGTCTTCTACCAGGGATGTACTGTATGGTGACTAACATAATATAATAAAAAATCATTAAAAAACTAAAAATAAAAAAAAATAAAAGTCTTCTATTGGTATTTGTTTCTAATATATATATTTTAAATACAAAGATTTTAAAAAATATGTTATTTCATCATATTTACATTTACTTTGATAAAAGCTGTTTGGCCTTAATTCTGCTATAGTTTTTGTTTTTTTAGGGGTGGGGAGAGTGATGGAGAGAGAGAAAGATGGGGGAGGGGCAGAGGGAGAAGGAGAGAGAGAATCTTAAGCAGGCTCCACTCCCAGCACATAGCTTGTCCCGGAGCTCAATCTCATGACCCTGAGATCATGACCTGAGCCGAAACCAAAAGTCAGACGCTTAAACGACTGAGCCACTCAGGCGTACCTTATAGTTTGTTTTTATGCCTTCCTTTTAAAAAATATTTTATGTTCATGTTTTGTTTGGGGATTTTCCTTCTCATTTAACAACTTTTATTCAATTTATACCAAATTATTATTTGAATAATATGAAGATTTATAACACTTAGAGTCTATCCTGAGTATACTACTAACGAAAATCTTCATGGAAGAACTTGAGTCTGGCCAGTAGATCATTTCTGGAAGGAAGTTATGCAAGGTATGAATATGAAATATGAGTTGTGGAAGTCTAGATCCCAGCTGATACCTGGGAAATGTACTTTCCCAAAGTCAGCCAACCCAACTTTTAACAGATCTGGGCCACTCTCTAACTGGATGCTATTATGGGTTCCTTGCGTTGATTTTAATGAAAAATCCCTAATTGAGTAAAGCGTGAGGAGATACTTGCTGCCCTCAGAGCTATTTTTGTTACATTTTGCATTATCGTTATGATCTTTCTGGGTAGGAATAATAATATATCCTAGAGAAATACTATTTTAAAAACCTTACAGGGGCGCCTGGGTAGCGCAGTTGTTAAGCGTCTGCCTTCGGCTCAGGGTGTAATCCCAGCGTTCCAGGATTGGGTCCCACATCGGGCTCCTCCGCTGGGAGCCTGCTTCTTCCTCTCCCACTCCCCCTGCTGTGTTCCCTCTCTCGCAGGCTGTCTCTTTGTCACATAAATAAATAAAATCTTTAAAAAAAAAAAACAAAAAAAACAAAAAAAAACCCCTTACAGATAAATTAAACAGTTAAAACTTTAAATACTTTCCATAATAATTTTAAAACAAATAGAAATGTAGTATCTGACGGGGCGCCTGGGTGGCACAGCGGTTAAGCGTCTGCCTTCTGCTCAGGGCGTGATCCCAGCGTTATGGGATTGAGCCCCACATCAGGCTCCTCTGCTATGAGCCTGCTTCTTCCTCTCCCACTCCCCCTGCTTGTGTTCCCTCTCTCGCTGGCTGTCTCTATCTCTGTCGAATAAATAAAATAAAATCTTAAAAAAAAAAATGTTACTATTATAAAAAAAAAAAAAAGAAAGAAATGTAGTATCTGTACCGTGTCTATCATCGTGTCATCTATCCGACGTATTTTATAGTGATATGTATTTATACATACTGCACTTGGCAACAGGAAATATGTTTTTGATTTCCCATAGTAGGCTGCAAGTTTAAAAGCAGAAGTCCTAAACCTCTAAAGGCAGCATAAGAAAAATCTTAATTTGAACCTCGAAATTGTCTTTTAGCAGTCTGTGTCATATATAAAAGGAGAGTCAAAATGTTGGCTTTGTTCTATTTATTTTTGGTGGGTGGGGAGGGGAGGTAAAAAAAAGTTTGGTTTTTGCTTCGAGGAGTTTTCCTAAATAGTAACTCATTCATTACACATTCCCATGGATGAACACTGTTTTCTTGGCTTTCATGACAGTTTGAATTCAAGGTAATGTGCATAAGATGTATTTTTCTGAAGTTCAGCATACTGGTTTGGACACACACGGGGTGACCCTTGTGTTCTCAAAAGGTATTGGCACTTCGGCTTCAAGAACAAATAAAAAGTATCATAAATACAACTTGTGATTTGCGCCTGGGCTAATGACTAAGGAGCTAACCAGCTACCACGGTCTCGGATATTTCAATGCCCTGTGAACCTATAATTAATAAAGAGACTATCGATTCTAAGAACTATGCACCAACAAGGGAATGAAGGAAGAGTTAGTTATAAGTCTGACGCAAAGTTCAGAGCAAAATATCAATCACTAATCTCCTCACTTTTGTGATATCTATAAATAGTGAGTGAGAATAAGAATTATATGAATAATGATAAATAAAAAGCATCCACAGAAATGGGAAAATATTTTTCACTAAATTTGCCACTTACTCTGGTTCAATAAGATGCTTGTGAGGGAAAGAACTAAGGCAGGAGGTTACGTTGTCGTTTAGAACTTTTTAACAGCAAAAAAATGAATACCAATCAACTTCCTCGGTTTTATATTGTCTTAAAATGTGTTATTTTGGAACTTGAACACCTTTGTTATGCCTCGAAAATTCAAAGCAAAAAGTAAAATCACGTTGAAAGCTGGAAACGTCATCAAACATCTACACCGATGTTTGCTTGTAGTTTTTGGTATCCAAAACCTTTTTTCCACACATTGCACAGATGCCTAAAATAAACAAACAAAACATGTAAGCCATCAAATCATAATACCAACTAATAATACCAATCAAATACCAAATACCAACAGTTGTCTTTATTTAAGTCACTCCTGAGGCTTAAAACATAAGTTAACTTCATGAGAGAAGAGAAAAAGAAAGCAAAGACCTGTAACTATGAACAAGTTCTAAGTTCTATCTTGCCTTAGAAAAAAGAGCACTTGACAGACAGCAGCTATGAAAGGCTACTCCTTTCCTGTGTCATCTAAGTCAGTACCAAGAGTAAGCTTGATATGCACAGAAAACCAGTATTGAAAGAAACTTACCCTTTTTGTAGGCACAGCCCTGACAGTAATGAGAACCCGGTTGGTGCACAGAACTTTTACAAATTCTGCAAGTGGAGAACTTATTCTTTCCATATGGATCGAATCTAGAGTTGTTTTTTTAAAAAGAAAAAAAAAAAAACGTAAAATAGCATAGAAACACTTAAATGACCTCCCTGAAGCAGCAAATGGGATTAGTCCACGCTCTTCGTTCCCTCTGCCACTCTCCAACTGACAGGCATGGCATGCTTGCAGCTGGCTCCTCTCTCCCCTCACCTGCACACCACTGCCCCTTCCATGTGACTTGTATGCTGGTGAAGAGTCAGTTCCTTAATCCCAAACCATTTCTACGAGTTGTATTTGCCAATCTGTGTGTGTGTGTGATACAGAAACTGATGAAAGGTGGGTGCAAAAAGACTGACCAATTCTATTAAAACTATGAGAATGCTTTAGGATAGCTGGGTCAGTGTGAATCACTGACCCGCCACTGAATTCGGTGAGACAGCTTCAAATAGGGGCAAGACTGTAAGTGGAAGGACTTGGCACTTTGCAAGTCTGTCAGTTCTGGCTCCACTTTAAAGATACTGGAAACGTGCATTCTGGTTACGATTTATGTGAGGAAAATGATGAGGAACTTTTATCGGTAGGCTCATACTCAAAAAGCCTGTCTTGGTGCCAAATGACTGATGAATGCATGTGCTGTTATGTGCTGTGACTTACAAGAAGGGATGTGTATGTTTTAATAATTGCCTCCTTTAGCTGACATTTTCCATTAATTAATCCAATCCCTTTGCATAAAAGAGTTTCTACTACATAAAAATGCCACCTCAGAGTCACTGGAGTAGGAAATAATTCCCCCTAAATTGGCCATAAATTTTGTAACAATACTCGTATACCGAATACCAACACTGTCCTAGACCTGTCTTCTCTTGGGGTAGTACAATACAGCAGCTCATTTTCAAAGGTTAATTTCTCCAAACCCAAAAGAATGTCACTTTACTCTGCACAAGGGAAGATAGACACTATTCCTCTTATTAATAAGCTCAATTTGTGTGGATCCTTATGGATGCTTACTTTTGCTTCAAACCATATTTTATCCTAAGATACACATTTTAGTATGTCTGAAATCTTACAATTAATTGGCAGAGCTTTTTCTTTCTTAAAGCAATGATACATCTACACGTTGGTATCTTAGATTCAATGCAATACAACAGTATGCCTTCCAATGTGAGACATTCAGAGTATCCAAAGTAATAGCTACTTATTAATGATGTCGGAATGAGGTTGGGAGCATAACGGAACTGGAAGTATCTAAAACTGTACAATGTGGAAAAATTACAACTTAGTTAATAATAACTGAACGGTCTTAGAAGACATTAATAAGTCAAAGCAATACTTAGTGTGACACTCCACTGAAGATCAAGTCTATTATGCTGTTTTATATCCATTATTAATAAGTACTATTACGTACTTACAGTAGCCAGGCACTACAGGTAGTAAAAGCTTTATTATTATTATTATTATTTCTAATCCTTGGGATAATGTCATGAAACGTACTGATTCACTCAGCAAATACATAGTGAGCGCCTACTATGTGCCTGTCACTGTTTTACATACCAAAGATGAACTTGACAGACTAAGCCTCTGCCCTCCTCAAGCTGACATTCTAGTAAGACAATAGGCAAAGGACAGACAGTAAGTAAATGAACAAACATGCTTTTCAGATAGTGATACAGGTTGTAGAGAAAATCAAACAGGATATTGTGGCAGACATGAGGGGAAGGAGGGAAGACATTAATTTAAAGGCTGGAAGACATTAATTCAAATGTCACCCTCTCTGAGGAGATGACATTTCAGCTGAGATCCTAGTAACAAGAAGGAGCCATCTTTGTAAGCACTGCGGGACGAGCTCTAGAAGGAAGGCACAGCAAGCACAAACCTCTTTCAATGGGAGTGGGCTTGGTCTATCTGATGCAGGGGTTGGTGCAACAGGAAGTCAGAGAGGTGGGAGGGGCCAGATCATGGAAAACCTTGTAAGAAGGTGGAAGGGGGGTTAGCTTATACTCTATGTGAAAAGAAAACCAATGCAGAGTTCTGAGAAAAGCACTTCTGTGCCATTTAAAGGACCACTCTGGCTACTATGAGACTGAACCATAAAGAATTACAGAGGAAGCAGAGAGATGGAAAATTATTATGGCATCTAAGTAAGAAATACCAGTGGTTTGGAAGAGAGTAATAGTGAAATGGACAGAAGCAGGTGAATTCAGGTTATATGCTGGTGGCAGAGCTAAAGAACTTGCTGATGAAAGGGAAGTGAGGAAAAGGGAGGGATTGGTGTGGTATTCTAGCTCTTAGACTCTCATGGCTGGACTGGAGTGGTACAATGATGAGACTCTGATTAGGAGACTGCAGGAACAAAAGGTTGCCTGTTAGGACACCAAATTGGTAAGTCAAATAGGCAGCTGGATATATCTTTGGAGCTCAGAGAAGTAAGGACAGGAGATGTAAATCTGGGAGTCATTAACATACAGTTTGAATTTAAAGCCATTGGACTAAAGTCACTTGAGGAGAGATCACACATTTATAAATAGAAAAAAAAGAGCAAGGTCTAGGATTGAGTCCAGAGGCACTTGACTGAGAAGGAACGGTGAATTGGGAGGGAAAAAGAGTATGGTACCCAAGAGCCAAGAGAATAGAAGGTTGCAGAGGCATCAGGTTGGCTCAGTCAGTGAAGCATGTGACTCTTGATCTGTGAGTTCAGGCCCCACATTGAGCGTAGAGCTTACTTTAAAAAAAAAAGAGAACAGAAGGCTGCAAAAATGAGAGTTGTTAAAAGGTTAAGAAAGATAAGACTAGAGAAGTCCATCAGGTGTGATCCAGCTGAGAGCAGCTGCAGGGGTTTGGTGGGGCTGACGGCCCAACTGGAGTGGCTGAAGTCATGAATAAGGCTTTCAAAAACTTTTGCTGTGAAGGGAAGCAAGGAAATGGGGTGGCAGCTGGAAGGGCTCATGGAATTTTTAAGACTGGAAATAATAAAGCATGGTGTCAAAAAGTAGTTTTTAGAGTGAGAAACACTTTTATCTCCATCCTTAGATGAAAAAGTAAAGTTCAGAAAAGTCAAGAAACTGGCTTAATTTCCTCAAGGTCTCAAAGCTAGACAGGAACAGAGTCCAAATTCAAATTTAGGGCTGACTCCAGAGCTTCTGATCTGTCCACATCTCTCTAGTACCTCCGATTTGTACGATAATTAAGAACCAGGTAAAATAACCTAGAATAAGCCCAAACCAGGCAGTATTATTCCAAAACGGGAATAAAAGAACATACCACACTGAAGCACCTGAATGAAACTGCAAGTAGTTTTAGGGATAAGAAAGCGTGAGAGACTCTGGACTCTGAGAAACAAACTGAGGGCTTCAGAGGGGAGGGGGGTGGGGGAATGGGATAGACCAGTGATGTGTAGTAAGGAGGGCACGTACTGCATGATGCACTGGGTGTTATACGCAACTAATGAAGCATCGAACTTTGCATCAGAAACCAGGGATGTACTGTATGGTGACTAATATAATAAAAAAATATTATTAAAAAAAAAGAAATCATAGTTTTCAAAAGAAAAAAAAGAACGAGAGAAAATAAAAGTCATGTTTTCTGGTGAATTTATATATATTAAAAAAAATAGCACTAATATCTTCATGTATTGATACACTAAGGAGGAGCAGGATGAAACCAGGTTGTAACAGACGGCTTGGCTTTGCATGCTAGGAACTGCTGAACTCTGTCTCATAGTGACGGAATGACGCGCACCAAATTCACTCCGGTCTGCTTAAGACAAAGACAGTGGAAAGTTACATGCCCACGGACTGGCTGCTCCTATACCTACCTTGCTTTTTTTGAAGTCAAAGCTTTATTTTCATTCAGCTTTCTTCCGCCACTTTCTAAATCAAAATATACATGTATTTTAGCAGGTTATTTCTGCACATTTCACTATAACATATCCATTTAACATTTAACAATAAGTTAATAAGTTCATTCTTTGGCCTCCTACCAGTAGACTAGCCTGTATCAAAATTTTCAAAAATCCCCAGTTAATAGCCAGGTTTTTAAGACACTACTTAAAAAGGAGACATTTATTATAAGGCAATAAAATTGTGGATAGTCATTTTATTTCTCAGACTCAAAAGAGGACTTGAGGGATGGGTCTACACTTCATTTATCTAGTGTAAAATCTTAAAGCCACTATTTTGGTGCCACAGACCCTGAATACAGTACAAGTATTTCTTTTCCTTCCCTTTGGAAACACCTCAACTGTATATATTGATAGGAAGGTAAAAAATGTAAATGTGTAAATTATTTGTTCAAGAATATAAAAGTCAGGTGAAGAGAGGGGGAATTAAATACAGACTTTAAGTGGAATCAAATCAGTTACTATGATCTACTCATTGGCTGAAAATCATTTAATGATTTTGCTATCTTTTGCCTGACAGATGAGGAACCCTTAACATGTAACCCAGAGAATTAAATAAAAGAAGATATTAAATTGTTGGGGGATCTGGAATGCTTTAATATTTAAGAGATGAAATATTTTGCACACAGAAGTTTTCTTTTTACAAATAATGTAGAGCTAAAACATTCGTCCCAGGAGCTATGGGATTCAACTTCTCTTTTCCAAATGGAAAAATACCTGTGGTATTCCTTGCACCGTCTTTCCATGTGTCTGGAGTGATAACAGTACCAAGTTTCTTTTCACCTGTTATAACGAGATAGTAAAAGTAAGGGGAATTCGGATTTACTATCTAATAAATACACTACATGGCACTTAAAATTCACAGTGGTATCAACCATTGTTTTACAGTAGGAGCCTCTTCATGCCAGGGTAGGGGCTGTGAACTGAGACCGAAGATAATAACTGTGGGCCAGGGGTAACGGACTCTGAGTAAAATCTGTACAGTATGATGGCTGATGATTGGCTTTCCCTGCACATGTATACTTTAAACAAATCTGCTAAATCTAAACAAATCTGATACACCTATTTATTCCCTAAGTATTTACTAAGCACATATGATATATAAACCGCTAGACAAAGTTCAGAGAGAAATAAATGATAAATCAGATAAAGCTCTAGGTATCAAGGAATGTACAACACACTATTTTCTCCTACAGTGGTCCTTAATCTGGGTCTCATGGGTATACCTCAGAAGACAAGCGAACAAGATGAAGTTGCTCACCAAACTACTGTACAGCCATGTTTTTCTTTTAAGAGTCCATAGCTTTCATCAGATTTTTCAAAGGGGTCAGAGACCTCTGAAAAAGAACCATTTGAACCAAAATATAAACTAGAAAATAAAAAGCAGTAGACAGCTAAAGTACTAGGAGAAATTCAATGGAGAAAGAAATAGCCTTAGCTTGGGAAATCCAGGAGAGCCTGTGGAGAAGGCAGGAAGAGGATCTGGATCTGGCAGTGGGATTGTAAAGGAAGAGGAGGAGAGAAGATGAAGGCAAACTAGAGAAAGCACATATCCTGAAGAAAGGCGTGGAAAGCTCAGGATACACAGGAGCATGCAAAGTAGCTTGCTTTGGCCAAAGAATGAAGGTAAGAGTAACTGAAAATAAAATTGTAAAGATAAGCTGGGCCCTCATTGTGGAGGGTCATCCTGAATGCCAGGCTCTAAATATAGAAACCTAAAATTATTCTCTGCACATTGAGAATGTATTAAAGGTTTTAAATTCAGGAAACAATAGAGTGCACTTATATTTAGGTTCAATGCAAATATCTGTGGTGATTACTCTGAACCATGTCCTGGCATAATGATGAAGGATAGTAAGACAAAATCTTTACCCTTGGGTTCTATTGTCTAGCATTTGGTAGGAATATAATACTTGTTGCATGAATGAAAAGAAAAGGTGACAAAATGCAAGAATGAAAGGTGGAGTCAGGGTCTAATTGAGCATTTTTATATGGAAGAGGAGCTGATTAAAGATTCCAAAGGATATAGAGACAAAGAGGTAGGGAGGGATGGCAACAAGGACATGAGTAGAATTTTCCTTGAAGAAAGGGAAAGAAGTAAATGAGCATGGATACAGATCTATTTATGGGTATAGTAAAAGAAGCTGAGAATGTTCCCATTTAATCACCTTGCTTTTCTTATACCTATAAGGAGGTGTTTGTCAACAGAGATGAGGTAGATGAAGGTGTGAAAGTTTAAGGGACTGGAAAGCTTGGAACAGTCACTAGCAACAAAGGGAAAGGGGCCTGACTAAAGATAAGTAAAAAAAAAATTGACGAATAGTATTAAAGATCTTGGAGATTAGGAATTGTTCACTTTTAGTGGTACCAACTGGTTCACTTGTGCAGTCTTCCCCAGTGGCCTTCACATGCATGCAGGACAGTTTACGGAGAGAAGAGCCAAAGGCAGGGAGAACACAGTTTGAAGCGAAAGGGGCTGGTAGGGGATCACTTGAGTGATGGGGACCTCAGCTAGGGTATTTGAGAGGTTAGGGAAAATATGAGCTATTGAATGGAAGTAAAAACAGCAGGACATGCAAGTGTCTGGATGCAGGTTCACAAAGGGCTGAGGGAATGCATGAGAGACAAGGCTTTGTGAATGGGTGACTGGGAGGACTGCCATGCCATTAAATGATGGAAGAGAAGGTACAGGTTTGTGAAGTGGGATGACAAATTCAGTCTTGGCAGTACTAAACTACTACGTAACAACCAGTTAGAGGTTCCCAGTATTGTCTGGAGAAAATTCTTCTATTGGTCTTAGTTCAGAGAGAAGTCGGCTGGAGATGTGGATTAGACATTCACTGGCATGGATATGCTACTTGAAGCCAGATATTTCCAAAACAAAGAGTCAAAAGAAGGTCAGATACAGATCCTTGGGACACATCTACTTTAAGGGAGAAGGAGAATAAGAAAACTTTGGAGATTATAATGGTAAGGAAGCACAAGGAGAAGTATATTCAAAGAGAATTGAGACCAAGTTTCAAAATTACAGAGTAGAAAAGACTGAAAGAAAGGTCTTTGCATTAAGAGTCTATTTTTATCTGGGGAATAAGATGCTATAGAAGGTAGAAAGGTATCAGAGCAAAGAAATAATACACAGACTTTCAGAAGTGCAGAGAAGTAAAAAGCAAATGACCTTGTCGGACGCATACCACGTCCCAGAACCAACTATGTGTATTTATTTTAATACCACATTAGATCTTGGGTTCTCAAAACTTTTATGTACCTTAGGAAATTAACTCTCACAATTTGCCCAGTATCCTCAATTTCCCTGAGAAAAAGCATTTATGGTGTAAAGAACATCACACAAAACAAGTTAAACCAGGCAGAATACCGGTCCTTTAAAGTTAAAATACAGAGAATTAACACAGATTACATAGAAGGCTAAATTTACACATTTAGGAACTATACTACATAAGAGAGGAGACATCAAGGAAGGTGCATAACCTAAATATATGTCATATTTACTCAAACAGGCAAAACCAAAAAACTTAAGTACCAGATGGAGTAGTGTTAAAGGATGTCCATGTCAAAAAGCTTAATGTACTTTTTGGAATGATGAAAATATTCTACAATTGACTGTGGTGATGGTTGCACAACCCTGTGAATATACTGAAAATAACAGAATGGTACATTTTAAATGGGTGACTTGTACCTATATCAATTACATTGCAATAATTTTTTAAAAGCTTAATGTGAGATAATGATATAAAGCATAGAAAAAATGGAAATATTAGTTCCACTCTACCCCTCATAAAATGGAGCAGAGTTTAATTCTGAGTGCCACATATTGGGGGTTATGAAAGAAAGAACCAGTTTTTGAGTATACACTAAGGCACTTCTATAAAACCCATAAATTACGTACTATTCTCATCCTTCAGATGAGAAAACTGGGGCCAAGAAATATTAGATAACTCGCTCATGGTTATTCTTTCACCGAATGTAAAAACTGTGATTCAAACTCATGGGTGCCTGTGTTTAAAGGTTTATCTACTGTGTGGGGGGGTAATAAACAAAATGGATTATGTTAACGTTAATCCAGATAAGAGGACTTGAAATCTTGTCTCAGAAGGACCAGAAATGTCTAGCCTAAGGAAAAAGAGACTTCGGGATATGACAGCCGTTTTAAAGCAAATATTCTGTGACATCAAAAAGTCATATTTTCTAGGAACTTCAAGGGCTTATATTAGAATCACTGATGGCAACTATAGGGAGGAAGGACTTTTCTAAAAGCCAGTGACATCGATACAGAATGCTTTAAAGGTGGTGAGACTTTCTGAACCCTCCCTCAATACCACAGGTATTCATGCAAAGAACATTTAGGCCATTGGATAGGCTGCTAACTTAGGGTTGCTAGTTAAAATATAGGATGCCCAGTTAAATTTAAATTTCAAACAATGAATGGTGTTTTAGTACTGTCACGTCCTAAAAGTTATGTCCAAAGCACTTTCAGTAGTAAGGAGCAGCAAGCAAAGACAAGTCTCAAATATTGCATGGGACATACTTCTCCTAATAAAAAGTATTCATTTTTTTAAAATGTCTGCTAAATCTGGAAACTCTGGATGTTGTACAAGTTACTTGTAAGACCCATTCCAACCCTGAGAGTCTGTGGGGCGAAAGAGCCCGTCAAGAGCTGTATGGGATGAAATCCCGGGTTGGGGGTGGGGGAGACAAAGGAAATGAGTGCAAAACTGAGACCACTCTGAATGCAAAACGACTATACGGTCGTTGGAGAGGCAAGGAATTTTAATCGTCAAAGGGGTAGAAAGATAAAGACTGTAATCGGAGACCTGTGGCCTAAATAAAAAAGGCAAAGTACCCAAAGAACTCCAGTTAGCTTCACCTAGCCTCCTTCTCCCAAAGATGTGACCCCTTAACTCACATTTTTCGCACACCATCCTTCCCCGACGGTTCCCTTGGCTGCAGAAACAGAAACAGCTTGAAAATATCAACACAACAGCCAGGAAAGGATTCCCCTTCCGGGTTACGACAACCCACTTCCGGCCCCTCCGCCCTCTGCCCCGCCCATCCCACACCTGAAAAGCAGCGGGAGGAATTAAACGCGAGCTGGAAGGCGGGGCTGCTCCCATTGCCCGCCCCTCCACTTCTGCAATTGGCTGTGCGGTCTTGGGTCTCCGCCCCACAGGCCTGCGCCTGCGCGATGGCTAGGGCGGCGAGTCGTACCTGATGGTGGGAGGTAGTAACCCCCAGCTTCTCTTCCGCTGGCGGGAGAGTTAGGTAAGCCCAGCCGAACCCGCCCGGCACGCGAGCTTCCCGGGGGTGCAAGCAGCCCCCACCAACTGTCCATGTGACCGAGAGCGTCTGTGCCCCCAGCCCTTCCGCGCCCGCCGTCCGTCCGAGCGCCACCCTTCCGGCGTGACCCAGGGGCTGCCCTGATGGACCCGGCCCTCTTTCGGATCCGTCATTCTGTCTGTGGCCTTCCGTTTCTCCTGGTCTCCGCGCCCGTGCTCTTTGATTATGCCTTTCAGCGCGTCCCCCGCTGTTCACACTCTCCCTGGGTGAAGCTTGGGCAGAGTCCCGAGCGACCGAGTTTGGGGTGGGGCTGCAGAGACAGGTCCTGCGATTTCCGCAGAGGCTCCTGTGCGAGCCGCTCAGAAAGGCCTCTCCAGCCTCAGTACCTGCGAACCCGGGTTAGGTCAGACGGCGGAGGCCAGGGCTGTGGCAGTCGGAGGGGCGTCCTCGTGTGCTAGCCGGGGCCCACCGCAGGCTGCTTTCGCAGGACCCGCCCTCTTTCCCTCGTTCTTTCGTTCATTCAGTAAGCATTTGAGTTTGGGTACTGCTCACTGTATTAGATCCAGATCTGCTCGTGTCATTTGGGATTCTGAGAGGGGCCCAGAAAAATATCCGAAGAGGTATCTGTTGAGACAGTGTATTCTGGATGCTCCGCCCCGCCCCTCGGCCAGCAGAGGATGGGACCTGCGAGAAACTTTTCCTTTCTCCGTTCTTGCTGTTCATTTTCTTCTCAACCGCTAGTGTTTATCTTTATATCGAAGAGGCGAGGCTTTGACGTGGCTTTAGTGCTTGGGAGCTTGGGACTTTAGACATTCCTCCTAACGTGTCTTAGCCTGTTTCCTTATCAGTAGACTATTTGCCTTGGAAAATTATAGAATTATATCAGGGCCGTTAGGATAAGGCCTGGACTTGACCTTTTGTTTTTCTGTAATATTCACCACAGTGTTAAATGTGGATTGTTACTTTAATAAGGTCCTACTTAACATTAAGTATTGTACTTAACATTAATATTAACATTACTAAGTAAGTTAATCACAATACACTATGTATTGTGTTAGATAATTTATAAATAAACACATATTATACACGCAGTGTATTCTATAGAGACAAAGAGAGAAAGACTTTTTTCTCCTATTTATTCTCTACTCTTGATTGGAACTTAGCGCCTGTAACAAACATTGTCATTTTGGTATTTCTGGAGCATTGGGATCCCTTAGTTTATCATAATGTTCTTTGAACTTTCTTGATTACAGTGGCCACCATTTGAGTATTCAAGTGTGCACTTGGTGTCACTTGTCATTTGCCAGAAGATGTCAACTACTGTGATGTTAGACAAGGGTCCACAATAGTTAAAAAAAAGCCAAGAGTTTGGCCAAAGTGTATTTGTGGAGTTTCTATAATGCATGGGTTATATTTCCAACAAGAGCAAATCATTAGTCTGTGCATGTTTTTTTCACCTCTGTGATTTTGGCAAAAAAGAGAAAGAAAAAGAAAAGTAAACGAATCCCCTAATTGGTCCTAGTACATGACCCTTTTACAGAAACCAGTTACAAATATTTAAGAAATTAGTAAATGTGTCCTTTTTAGGCTCTGAGACCTTTTTGAGCCATATTAATCTACATGTACATTTATACATATGCATCTTCCCATATTCTGAAACCAATACATTGTTGTGCATAGAAAATTGACTTGTTCATGCTTGATTTTAGGCTTTGGAGCATTTAGACAATGGAAAAAAATCATTATCGGATATACTCTTTTCTTAATTTGTTTTTCATTAGATAGCCTCTCAAGAAAACACCATGAAAAATACTGATATCAAGAGACTACTGTATACCCATCTTTTATGCATATTTTCAATTATCCTAAGCATCTTCATTCCATCATTCTTCTTGGAGAACTTCTCAATATTGGAAACACACTTGACATGGTTGTGCATCTGTTCTATTTTTGTAACTGCCGTCAATCTAGTATTATATTTAGTAGTGAAACCAAATGCATCCTCTAAAAGAAGTTCATTGTCATACAAGGTAAGGCTTATTTCTTGATGACTGATTTTTAGATAGAGGTAGTGTTCCTTTTAATGAAAGAATAAAGTATTAGTCAAGTACTCATGGGGTTATTTACACTGAGTAAGGAGTACCTGATATTTAAAATTTTTTTTTCAGATCAGTAGCCTATTATTGCTGGAAGGCTGCCCACAATTTTCAGTAGGTCCTTGCCACGCATCAGTTGTGGGATTAGGATGTCTTCAGTGGATATTACAGCATTGTGAACCGAGATAGTCATGTTTTAAGTCACCATTGAAGATAAATACATGACGTAGCAGTCATATCTTTAAACTTTATAAGACATTTGAGTTTATTTTTTTCAATTTCTGAGAGAAACTTAATGGGTTTTTCAGAAATTACAAAATAAGCTTGTGTGGTAGCTTTGTTTTAAACATGGCCTTCCTCGACTAAACAGTGTTAAAGTTTTCAGATATCAGAATCTATTTTCTGGAATATTCACTATCGTATAACACTTGACTATTACTTTGAATTAATAAAGTCCTCCCTTAACATTACGCAATACCGTGTGTAGCTGTCTTAGATAATTTAAAACACATTTACTGCCCTACAATTAAAAAACTCACTGTGTGTGTTATAATTAGATTTTCTTAAGCTCCAAATCAAGCAGGTCCCACATTGATTTGCAGACATGCAGGTCTTTTTTCATATGCATTATATAATCACATGAATATGATTTGGGGAATTATTTAGTATTGTGCTTTTTCGGTACAATTTTCCTGGGAATTTTGTTTTTAAATGGAAAAAAACCCCTGTAGTCCTTATTTTCTGCAAAGATTTCACGTATCACATAATAAGGACTGTGTGTTTTTTTGGTATCATAGCATTCTGTTGTTGGTAAATATTTTATAAATACTGATAAGTAACATAGCTCAATGCATACTGTAGGAACAGAAATGCGTTTTGATTCTAGTGCCGATTGGGTGGGTGGAATATGGGTGGTGATTTGTGACTTGTAGGCTGTTTTGTGGGGCTGTCTGGAGGACTGTGCGCCTGACTGTGCGCAGGAGATGGAATCTGACTTCAGGCTACCCAAAGTAAAGAATGTTCAACTGTTGCACACGTAGGAAAATGAGTTGTATTTGTAGGTAAAGGGGAAGCATTTGCTGTCCTCTAGGCATTGTCTCGAGTCTTCAAATCGTTCTCATTTCTTTTTTAGGTAACCAGGTTTTTGAAATGCTGTATCTACTTTCTTATGTCATGTTTCTTCTTTCATGTAATTTTTGTTCTATATGGAGCACCGCTCATAGAGTAAGTTTGAAATTTTTACCTTAAGGCAATTATATTTTAAAACGCTTGTTTACTAAACAAAGCACTATTTCGGTTGGTGATGAATGAAGAACCATGGTGTGTTTAATTGCCAGATCACAGACGGATACTGACATCATTGCCCTTTCTTAGTAATGATATTCTTTTAATATTACTTCACAATAAGAATAACTTAATTCATTAAATACTCCTATTACCTAGCCTTCTATTACCCCATTGCATGTGGGAGGTGGGGAAGTACATGAGAAACTATACCAATAAATGTGTGGCCCTTAGAACCTCTAAGGGAACTTACTATAATGATATATATAAATTGGTTACAATTAGCATATCAGTTGTTAGTAAATATGATTCTGAAGTGCTTGAAAGTTTTTCTTAAGAAAAGTCAATAGATTCCTGTATTTAATTATTTAATAACCTCATGTTGATAGTTTAAAGGCAAAATTTAACTCAACGCTTTTTCAAAGCTGACCAGTTTTTAAAAAAACTAAATTCATGAATATTTCTTATATAATGTTCATCATAGATTGGGGAACTTTATTTAGCAGTGACTAATGATCACAGTGAGACAAGTTGTGACACACACATATAGCTATGTATGTCATTTTATATGTATTTACACATAGTTGTATATATACACACACTAAATTAACAGGTCGTTCTTTTCAAGAGAGGAGAGAACCAGACCTTTGTAATGGGAAATGGTAGTTTCTATTAATCCGTTGTAGAGTAGAGTGAATGTCTTGAGCGGTGGTTCTAAAACCAGAAGCATCAGCATTTTATCGAAAGCAAATTCTCAGGCCTCGGAAACTCTAGGGGTGCAGCCCCCCGTCTTTAGTTTATCGCATTTTCCAAGTGGCTCCAGTATAAGCTAGAGTCGATCCAGTGGTTGCAGAAAAAGTTCCAGAGACTATTCAGGAATACAGTTAATTATCTAAAAATGGGGTTTCTTGCAGTGGAGAGTCTCATATGGATCAGAGAGGACTTAACACTTCTGAACTCTGTCATTAAAGCCAGATGTTTGGGATGCTTGGGTGGCTCAGTCAGTTGAGTGTCTCTGCCTTTGGCTCAGATCATGATCCCAGGATTCTGGGATTGAGTCCCACATTGGGCTCCTTGCTTGGCGGGGAGCCTGCTTCTCCCTCTGCCTGCCGCTCCCCCTGCTTGTGCGCTCGCACTCTCTCTCTGACAAATAAATAAAATCTTTTTTTAAAAAAAATGAAGCCAGATATTTGCTAGATTGTTTTTTATAGCTTGTATTTCAGTAGTAACATTTTTTATAATTATCGTTTTGGTAGGACTCGTGTTACCTTTCAACGAAAATTGTAAGAAAATGTTTTTATGTTAAATCTATTTATGTAACCAAGATTATATAGTGTACATGCACCTTTAATGCCTTTAAAACATTAATAAAGGTTTTTTTTTCTAGGTTGGTGTTGGAAACATTTTTATTTGCAGTTATTTTGTCCACCTTTACTACTGTACCTTGTTTGTGTTTGTTAGGACCAAACCTCAAAGCATGGCTAAGAGTTTTCAGTAGAAATGGGTAAGTGTTAATTTTAATATTTTAGTGATGTTTGAAATTTTAAAAAATTAATGTAGAATTTTTCTATTCATGGTAACTTCCTGATTATTCTATGAGTGTTTTTCAAGACCGTGTGGTTGGTTCTCAGGGATGCCTTAAGGGCCCACGGCGGTTGGGGACTGGGGATAGGGAAGGGGTTGAATACGTTAGAGGGAGACTCCAGCAGGTAGAACCATGGGTTCCTCCTTCCACTTTAGCGAGATCAGCTCTGCTTTTCTTCTGTATGGGAGGATTCCACTTCGCCTTTGGTTTGGAAAAAGGTTTCCGCTACCAAAAGAAGGCTTTGAAAACCACTCCTCAGGGATGATTTGTCACTGTGATAAAATTGCTACAGTAATACTGTTTTCATACTATAATGTAGAATTGGGGTCCAAAATCTAAAAATGTTCAGTGTAACAACTGTAACTTCTCGTTTAGCCTCTTTTGTGGTAAGACTTCTGAGTGCAAGTTTTATAGGATTTTATTTCCTTAGTAACCATATATAAATTCAGCACAGCTAAGTTAAAATTTTAGCTTCTTTGGAGGCATTGAAATGGTTCATATCAGAAATGGTTAAATGGTAAGTAAGAAAGCCGTGAGGTTATTTGGTGCCCATGATTTTGTCCTATTTATCACCCAGTAGCAAAAATTTCTTGTGTTCTTACTCTGTGCTCCATGCTGTGCAAGCTTTTTGTGGATTCTGAAGTATTAGCCATGGTTCTCTCCCTGAAAAGTTGTATAGTCAGGGGACAAGAATAAAATGAACAAACAATATGAGATTAAAATTGTGTAAATCAGATAGTAAGTGCTATTGGAACTCAGAGGGGTAGGAAACCACTGAAGAATGAGCTGGAAGGGGGAACAATCTGTAAAGGATTTGGATCAGGAGTGTGAGATTTGGTGAGATGATGGGAAAAGGAAAAGACATCCGTGTTAGGGTAATGAATGAAGCCATAGAAACTGAAGTGAAAGTGGTATTTTTGTGATTTGGAAAGGAGCAGCCCAAATAGTACAGAGGATGCATGCTGGCTAGTAGCTAGGCTCCATAAATTACTGACGTTTTCCTTTTGAAATGAATATTGTTTCCCTTCAGAACCATCTTCTGGTGTTGATAAGATCTCTAGGAAACAAAGATGTAATCATTGAAAACTCTTTCCCACATTGTTACCATAGTATCCCTATGGGGATACTATGGGGATACTAAATGTCATAGTATCCCTTTTAGCATTTTAATTTGAAATTTTTAAGCAGTGAAATATCTCTTCAGATCCTTTGGTCATTTTTGAATTGGGTTATTTGTCTTTTTTACTATTAAATTGTAAGAGTTGTTTATGTATTTTAAATACAAATCCTTTATTGTGTACATGATTTGCACATTCTTTCTTTCTGTGGGTTGTCTTTTCACTTCATTGTGTCCTTTGAAGCACAAAAGACTTTAATTTTGATGAAATCTAATTCATCAATTTTTGTCTTTTGTTGCTTGTGCATTTATTAGGGTTATATTTAAGAATCCATTGCCAAATCCAAGGTCATATTTTTTTTTTATTTTTTTTTTAATTATTTATTTATTTATTTATTTTTTTTATTTATTCGACAGAGATAGAGACAGCCAGCGAGAGAGGGAACACAAGCAGGGGGAGTGGGAGAGGAAGAAGCAGGCTCATAGCTGAAGAGCCTGATGTGGGGCGATCCCATAACGCCGGGATCACGCCCTGAGCCGAAGGCAGACGCTTAACCGCTGTGCCACCCAGGCGCCCCAAAGGTCATAAAGATTTACTCCTATGTTTTCATCCAAGAGTTTTATAATTTTAGGTTTTACATTTGGTTCTTTGGTCCATTTTGTATTAGTTTTTGTACATAGTGTAAGGTAAGGGTCTACCTTCATTCTTTTGCATGCAGCTCTCCAGTTGTCCCAGCACCTTTTGTTGAAAAGGCTACTTTCCCCCTTTGGGTGATTTTGGCACCCTTGTCAAGAATCGATCATAAATACATGATCTTTAGTTGTTTTTCCATTGACCTATATGTTTGTCCTTATGTCAATACCCCACTGTTTTGATTATTTGATAGATATTTGGGGGTTGTGCACGTTTGTGTATTCAAACACTGCTTGGTGTCAGTTTTTATGTGTTCACTTAGTGTTTCTCAGATGAAATTGCTCATATTGTTCTCTAAAAATCAAATTGGAACAAATTGCATGTTCAAAATAAGCATTATAGCAGAACTGACTATATTTATAAATTCCAAAAATTTTAAAATTGAAAAAAAATCAAATTTCAAAACTCAAGGGAAACAGAGAAATTATCCTTAATTTCTCTTAGTAACTTACCATAAATTTAATATGTATATATTTTCTGGTTCTGCTTTAACCCTATTTATACATTTAGCCTGAACTATACCTTGCAGCATGCCTATTATTTTCTGCCGGGTTAAAAAGAGCTTTTTAAAAATTTATTATAGAATTTGACTTTTGGATATTTTGAGATTTGCAGAGTTAACTTGTTGTCACCTTGTTTCTGTACCTATCAGCACTTTATCTCTTCTCAGAAGGATCTATAACAAAATAAAACTAAAAATTATAGGAGGGGGAATACCATTTTCCAGCTAGCGGACTGACAAAGGTCTATAAGTTTCATAATACACCGTGTTAAAGGTTTGGGGAATAAGTGCCAGTGGGAATATAAATTGGTTCAAGCTCTGTGAAGGGCAGTTCAGTAATATCTATAAAAATTAAAAATACCCATCTTTGACCTAGCAGTTCCACTTCTAGGATTTAATGCACTAGATATATTTTCATACCTACAAAATATTGAATGTGTAAAATTATTCATTGTAGTTTTGAAAACAGCTTAAATGGCCTTAATAAGGGGTGGATTAAGTTAAATTTAATGCAGCTAAAAAACAACAACAACAACCACCCAACCACTTCTTTATATACTGATATGCTGTTAAGTGGAAAAAAGCAAGGCAAAGAGATGTATGTAGGATGCTACCATTTATGTAAAAAGTGGGTAGGAGAGAATAGATATACCTATGTGTCTTTGGAAGAAGACATGAGAAATTTATAAAAATATCGGTTGTCTCTGGGGAGGGGGTCTGAGAAGCTAGGGGACCAGCTCAGAATACTTTGCACCAATTAACTACCCTTTGGTGTCTTTTGAAATTTAAACCATATTAATATACTAACTAGTCCAAATGAAAATTATAATGGGTTAGGTTTTGCCAATATCAAACTTATTTGGGGGTTATAGAAAGTTAGGCCTGTATCAGGAAGTTTTTAGATTTCTCTCATGCCATCTAAACTTCAGTAGACTGCAAAAATATCCTTCAAAAATTTCTAACATACAGCTAACAATAGCTCAGTTGCTAGAGGTCTATAGCTAAAAATAATCAATTTATAATATGAAACAGTTAACATTGCACAGGGCAGGGCATGAAATAGTAATATGCAAAAGTAACAACTTTTAAAGCATGTTCATGTGTCTTACAGCATTTAATTCTCATAGCAGTCTGGTGAGATACTCCTGTTTTCACTGTTCTCTAGGTGAAGATACTAGAAAGCTGACAGGTTAAGTGGTTTGCCGAAGCCCTCAAATAGCCAGTAAGCAGTAGAGCTGGGACTTGAATGCAGAACATTTGATAGGACAGAAGGTTTTGAACCTCTCTTCTCTACTTAGTGGCCAAGTGATCTTAGACAAGCTATTTAACTTCAGAGATCCTCATGTGTAATACTGTTAGAACAATACTAATATGCACTTTGTGGGGTTATTATCAGAACTGAGTGAGATAAGTGAAATCAAATAGCAAATGCCTAAGAAATATTTGTCAAATGGATTAACAAATGTCAGGGAGCATTTTTATATTTCATACTTCTAATCCTGGCTGCTGTTTGTCTTAGTACCTCTTCCTGGTTTAGGTAGCAGACCAGGGAGTGCACGGCATGGACAACCATGGAGAGGAGGAAGTTTTTCAGTTGGTTTAATGTAAAATTAATTTGAGCTTTGTCATGAGAGGGCAACTTAAGTCTTCATGTCTCCATCCTTGGCGATAGTTCAGTTTCTTCCCTAACATTTTTACCACACTTTAAGAATTTAGCATAAAAAACATGTCAGATTTTGAATGAATTAAGGGAATAGTTAATTTGATAGAGTAACTTGTTTAATGTTAGAGTGGCCTTCTTAAATATTCACTGTTAGACAAAAATATTTTTAAAATGCGAAGATCTGGTGGTTCTGCAGTGATAATATGAAATACCCACAAAAACAACTTGTATGTTGTTTCAGAATTATCCCAATATACAGTTAGCATTATTTACTTGGAGTCACAACTTTGGTTTCAGAGAATTCCATTATTATTTAGGGAGGTTATTCTAACATGAATAATACGTTTGTCTTTCTACCCAATAATTATTTACAACAGAAATGAAGGTTCTGATTTGAAGTTCTTATGCTGTAGTTCTAATTCATTAAAAGTGCATAAAATACCTCCTTGATTGAAGATTTTAAAGCTTTAAGTATTTTTATGATTTATCCTGTGTCTTAACTTTAAAATACAGAAGAGTTCTTTGTTTTGTTTTAGTATTATTGAAATATGACTAAAATGTTCAGAACAAACAGGGCATTTTTGAATTGGGCTGACATCTTGCTCAGTATGGAATCAGTATAAATGTTTTATACTACTCTATGCAAAATAAGTACTATATCCAAATTGTTAATGTATTTATTTGCATGTTTAATATTGAGTAGATGATAACCAGATGAAGACTGAGAAACATAAAAGCTTTGATCATGAGAACTGTGTAGGAATTATATCCCAAGAGTAAAGGACTAGTTCTGTAACTATTGAGATTTAATACTTAACTAAATGGCATAAATACTATTTTAACAAGACTTTTCCTTAAAGTAAATGTGAAGTTACACTAGATTAAAAAAATACAAAGGAATGCTATTTTAAAGAAACTTGAAGGTAGAAAAATAATTTGGTTTCTTAACTTCTACTAACTTCTATTTGGTATTTATTACTGGGCATACTCAATGTGTACTAGTATAATTCAGGTTGTTGTCTTGCTGTTATAATTATTGTGGGTTTTTTTTTTCTTTTGTAGACTTTCTTATAAAAGAAAGTATAATATTCCAATTACCTTAAACCTACATTTTTCATTGAAGTTTGCATTTTGATTTACCTGTTCTTTTATGCTGTTATTTGCATGTTTTAAATCATGATCTGACCACTTTTGGTGAACTGAAAAACTTCCGGTTCCTGAATTCATGGTTATCTTGCCGAGGTAAAGATAGTAAGACCTGTTTGTGTAGACAAAGACAGCAGGTATTTTTGATCATCTTTGTATGGAAATTGATTTTATATTGGAAAAAACACCCTGGACATTTAAGAGTAAAAAGATAGTGAATGACCAAAAATTTATAGATTGTAAAGAATAGATAATTTAGCCTTGATAAGGGTACAATAATTTAGTGGCAAAGAGACACTGGTTTTAATATTCGTTCAGTAGGGGAGTGAAATTCTGTAAAATATCTTTAGCCACCAGGAGCAGTTGTGTGGGGTCTCCTTTTTAGATGAAGAGCTGAATAGTTAAAAAGATCAGCTCCATTTAAAGAAGCATTGTTTTGATGACAGCCTATCTAAGCCACAGTGCCCACTGTTAGCTGCCCCAGGCACATAGGAAGCATTCAATATGGTCTGTTTATTTCAATTAATGTTTGATATGATGAAATTCAGTGGAGGCAAATAATATGGACTGTTACTTGGAGCTCATTTTCATGAAGATTGTAATATTATTTTAGTTACTTTTTAAGTTTGTCCATAGAGTGGTGAGCCATTCTGTTCTCAGGCCTCTTGACTGTGTGTATACGTTCCTTAACTATGAAAAAATTAACCCCAAACCATAGAATTCAGATGACTTTATTATGGAAACTTACAAAAAGGGAATAAACCAATGTCAGTGCTGCTATAAATTAGTTAATAGAAAAGAATTTATTTTTTATCTTGTCTATTACAAAAGAATATATATTGTAAAGACTCACATAATAGAAAAATATAGAAAATTAAAGGTCCTAGTAATCCTATCAAAGAAGCAGCTATCACTGACAGATTTTAGTCTGAGTTTGTCCATGTGTATCACATATTTGCAGTGTAAAAGCAAAAATGGTTGTACTATCACTGCTTTATAACTTACTTTTTTTTTAACTTATTGGGAACATCTTTAACTGTACATATGTATAATGTACTCCTTCTTGCATAATGTCCTTATTATATCTTCATCCTTAAGTAAGAATACTTGCGTTTACATTGGTTTGAACAATCAGGAAGCTGATTATCTGACATAGCAGAGATTGTATGATTCTAGATACAGATAGATAGTTAAGGTGTAGCTGTGCTCCTCACTGATTCTCCTGGTTCTTAGCCTCAGGCTGTTAGTGAGATGACAAAAAAGCCTATTCTTTGAGTCTCCCTAAGCTAATCACTGGGCGAGAGAATGGGATTACCATGATTTAATTAGTCTGATCGGCAGGGATGAGATGAATGTTGGACAAGCATTCCATGTGCCATGGTTCATTTAATTTCCTACTGAAGATTATTTTCAAGTTTTCAGGTTTATAAATAATATTGTTATGACATCTCTGTACCATATAATTTTATATACTTGTACAACAGTTTCTGTACACTAGATTCCTAGGGTAGAATTCCTAGATGAAAAGAAGTTGACAGAGACTGCCCAGCTAAAGTTCTGATTTGAAGAATATGAACTTAGCTAAAGTTTTGATTTGAAGAATATGAACTTACCTATCAATAGAGTGCCATTTCCCTAAATCCCAGTCAGGGCCGTGTACTTTTTATCCATTTATGAGGGCTGCTCCTTGGCAGAGCCCAGAAGGCAGACTGCTACCACCGTAGCTTCATCTGATTTCTAATGGGATGCATGCGCCCTGGTCAGAAATTTTTGAAAGTTTGATCTGTCGAACCATTTATTAAATTTCAGCAGAATATTATTGATTAAATTGCAGGGATAACATTTTCCTTACCCTGCCTCCCTGCCTCCCTTCTTTTCTTCTGCCTCAGGTTACAGAAAACTGGGTAGAAAATAACATCTAGTCCTCAAAATGCAGCTTCGAGACAGGAAAAATTGGTGCTAGTTAAGATGGGAAGACAGTTTTAAAGATAATTCCCTCATTGTATCTGAGAAAATACATAGTGTGGGCCGTCTGCCTGTGCGAAGTGTGAGCAAGATGAAAAGAAACAGCATGGCAACCCTAAAAACACATTATAGAATAATAAGAAGAAAAAGGCATGTGGAAGACAAAAGAATCCAGTCAGGAAGAAAGTACCACCCAAGGAGCAAAAACAAACTCTACACAGTTTATCATAGAGAAATGTTATTAAGAGCATAAATTCAATAAAAGCTCAAAGATAAGATGATGAAAAAAAATGAGGTAGAGAAGGAGATTGCAGAATTAATGAAATAAAATGAGAATCCAAACCACACCACCATAGGTCATAAATTAGAAACACAGACCAGTTAGGAAATCAAGTTCTAGCTTGGAAGAAAGGTTTGAGCCAATTAGAATGAATGAGAGGTAGGGCAGAGTAAAGCAGTTAGAAAAGAAATGATAAATGCAGAGAACAAAGGAGGTGAGCTTAAGACCAGCTGGTGTCCCTAAAATAACAAAACCAGAAAGTAATTCAAAATATGATGGAAAACAGTTTCCCCCAATGAAGGAATCGTGCAGTTTGCACATTAAGGGGTCTCGCTACATTAAAAAAGTAGTTGCACAGAGCGCCTGAGTGGCTCAGTCGTTAAGCATCTGCCTTGGGCTCAGGGCGTGATATCGGCATTCTGGGATCGAGCCCCACATCAGGCTCCTCCGCTGGGAGCCTGCTTCTTCCTCTCCCACTCCCCCTGCTTGTGTTCCCTCTCTCGCTGGCTGTCTCTATCTCTGTCGAATAAATAAATAAAATCTTAAAAAAAAAAAAAGTAGTTGCAAATTAGGGTTACAGCGAACAGAATATAAACACTATAAAGATAATATAAGCAATTGAAGTTATACAGCAGGGGAAGGGAAGGTGAGTAAATACAACTGTACCCTCAGATACTCTGGCTGTCCCCAGATCCTGTTTGGTACAGTCTCTTCAGGGAATAAGGATTAAATGAAATTCTGTGTATTAAATGATGAATCCTCACCTTCTGCCTAGTCCTCTTCGTTCACTTGTCCCAGAATAGTGACAGCCAGGCTTATACCATCTAGGCAGGGTATAGAAATATTTCTTGCAGGGAAAAAAATGGCACAAAAGAAAAACCTACAGATACCGACTTTTGGGGGTTTTCTAAAAGGCAGGGTTCCTCTTCACTCCCTGGTTCGGTGAAGCCCACCATGTGCGTCGTGCTGCTCATGCACGGTGAACATCTGGTCATCTGTGTAGTGTGTCACTTTTTCGTTGGTTTTTTAAAACATACCTTTATTGAAATATAACTTCATACCCTAAAACCCACCATTTCAAGTGTACAATTCAGTGGTTTTTAAGTATAGACACAACTTTGTAACCATCACCACAATCTAATTTTAGAACATCTTACCATGCCGAAAAGAAACTCTGCCCATTAACAGTCCCCCTGCTACCCACTCTTGCACACCCCCTCATCCCCTTCCCAGGCAACCACTAAAATACTTGCTGTCTCCCTAGATTTGCCTGTTCTGAACATTTCATATGAAGTATTTTACTTTTAAGTAGAATGAGAAATGAACAGTCACTGGGCCTTTCAGGAACACCTCTAAAGTGAAACACAGAAATAAAACAAACAAAAAAAAACCTCAGTGGAAACAAAGGCAATATAAAAATCAGAAGATAACTTTAAAAAATTTCTGTTGTTTTATATCCATAAAACACGAACAGGAGACAGTCAAAAGGAATGTTCAGAGAACAAGAAAGCTCTTGGAAATTAAGAAAAAATGAGAGAAAAAAACTCAACAGAGGTAGAGACAAAGTTGAAAAGCTCCCTTAGTCAAACAGAAAAGGCAAAAGTATGGAAAATGGGTTAAAAGGGTAAAAAAATCAGAGGGTTAATTCCAAATGGTAGTATTCCCAGCAAAAGAGTAAGAAAAAGAAAATCTTAAGGGATCTGGAGAGAAAAAACAAGTCTTTATAAGTCTTTAAAAAGAAAATGCCAAGAACCAAAGACTAGATTGTAGGTTAAGAAGACCCATGGATTTCCAGCGTCATGGCTGAAAAGACACCCACTTCAAGACAAAGGATTTTGAAATTTTAGATAACCAAGAGTAAAGAGAAGATTCCAAAGGCCACCAGAGAGGGCAGTGGTGAGGGGAGCATCTTACCTAGAGAGGACTGGGAGTCAATATCTGAACTTCTCAGGTGGGAAACAGAAAATGGAGCAATGCCTTCAAAATTCTGAGGCAAAATGATTTCCAACAGTTACAGTAAAGTCCTTTTCAGACTTCAAACAATCTTTAAAATCTCTTTTACCCTTTCTCAGTAATCTACTGAAGGAGGTACTTTAAAAAAAAGAAAAGAAAAAAAAGAAAAGAGAAGGAAGGAAGGAAGAAAAAGTATGAGAAAGTCTTGGAATCCAGGAAGCAGGAGACCCAAAATCATTGTGAGAGGCAAAGGGAATTCCCGGGATGATGGTATAGGGAACTTGCAGGACAGCAGCTGTGCTGCCTCAGGCTTAGAAAGCAACCAGTCCAGCTTGGAGCAGGTGAGGTGCCTTCAAAAAGAAAGACAGAAGGAGAACAGAGAGCGCAAACAAGTATTTAGAGGTGATATTCAGTTTCTTTGCAATATTTAAGGATGGTTTAGTGACAGGTACATAAGGAAATGGAGGATAAAATGAGGCAGTTCTTAACATCCAAAGAACATGAAAAATTTACTATAAGAGGAAATGTGACTGTGGTTTACTGTGTGGTTCAGCTGAGATGAACATTTTCATAATCATAATGGTGTAGATACCGTGCTATTGATTCAGCCGAGAGGAGAGAATGGTGAGTCAGAGAGAAATGAGTGTGTGGCGATGGGAGACTTGTGGGAAAAGGGTACTAAGTCCTCTTCTTCCAGTGTAGAAAGCAGAGAGTAACTACATCTTGAAAAGTCTATACCTAATGTATGCTCTTTAAATTTTGAGGTATATAGAAGAAACTGAAGAGCTTTCAGTGTCTGCCTTGGGAGCAGAAATTGGAAGTGGAGAGGGTTGCAGGGAGGGATCGGTAGTAGGCATCATCCTCTAATTGTGATCTGGGACCTTGAATGTATTGATATATATTATGATTTTGATGAATATTATATTTTAATTTTATAAAGATAGGCTGCAGAGGTTTTCTGTTTTTAAAACTAGATCCTAGTTCCATTTTTTTCTGTATTTATTATGTTTAAGATCGTAAACCCCTTTGGATACATCAAACAAAATAGAGGACAACCTCTTGCGGAGTTTGCACATTTTGTAACCGATGGCCTCGGTGTGCTATAAAAATGAAAAATGTGCAGACATGGATCTTGCCCCTTAGCCCAGGGAACTTGGAGCTGAGAGGTTAGATAAGCCATGTACATAACCATTGTTGAAACAGAGCTCTGATCATATCTGCCTTGATTTCAAACCTTCAGTGGCTTCCTTAGTGTGACTTCAGGTTTTTCTAAAATCCTAACCTTAAATCTACCGCAATGAGATACTGCTTCACACCCACTAAGATGCTGTGATCAGTAGTAACAAGTATCAGCAAGGATGGAGAAATTGGAATTGTCACACATGTGAGTGGCAATGTGAGATGGCTCAGCTGCTTTGGAAAACAGTCTGGCAGTTCCTTTAAAAGGTTAAACGTAGTTATCACAGGACCCAGCAATTCCATTTCTTACTATATCCCCAAGGAAATGGAGAACGTATGTCCACACAAAGCTTGTACATGACTGTTTAGAGTTGCATTATGCACAGTAGCCAAAAAGTCAAAACAACTCTAACGTCCCAGGAACTGATGCATGGGAAAAATACATGTGATACATCCATACACAAAATATTGTTTGACGATAAAAAAAGAAGTATGCTATAAAATGGATGGATCTTGAAAACATTGCACTAAGGGAAAGAAGCCAGTCACAAAAGACCAAACACACATTGTATGATTCCACATATATGAAATGTTTGGAATACGCTGATCCATAGAGACAGAAAGTAGATTAGTGGTTGCCCAGGGCTGGAGGGAAGAGGAAATGGGGAGTGACTGCTAACAGGAAAAAGGGTGTCATTTTGGGATGAAGTTTGCACAACTCTAAATGTACTAAGAAACATTGGGTTGTGCCCTTTAAATGAGTGAATTGTATGACTGGGAAAGGGTTATCTGGGGTTTTCGCTGTCCTCAACAAAGGTGTTATTTTTAAAAATCCTAACTCTAACCTACTTTTCCAGCCTTATTTCCCATTCTTCCTTTCGGCCTCAACCAATTTTACTTGCATTCCTTCTACCCACAGTGCGGGTCTTTCTCCAGTTCATCAAGCCCAGGTGCCACCCATTCTTCCGGTTCTGGCGGAACTTCCTCATCCATAAAATGGAAGAAGTAAACCCCTCCCAGCAGAAAGTAAACTTTGCTTTCAACCTCTCCCAGACTTTATGTCTCTAGATACATCACTTTATGTATTGCAACATATAGGAGTTATGTGTTAAATGAAAACTAGCCAACATTTGACAGCCACAGATAGTCAAAAATTAACCCTAGAAAATCCTTTAAATTGCCTGAACAGTGTAGTTACCTCTTTACATTACCCAGTTTTTTTCCCTCCAAGATTAGGACAGATCTCTGTCTTGTTGAATGCTAGCTAAAGAAATTGACTTGCATTTTTAATTGTTATATAAAATAAAAAAACAATAGCGGTTGCCTAGAAAATAAAACGAATTTGGATCTATGGGGATTGGCTCTAACCTTCTTCCAGTCCCGATTTTTAAAAAATTTTTTATTATGATATGTTAGTCACCATACAGTACATCCTTAGTTTTTGATGTAGTGTTACATAATTCATTGTTCGCGTATAACACCCAGTGCTCCATGCAATGTTAACTGCCCTCCTTACTACCCATCACTGGCCTATCCCAATCCCCCCCCCCACTTAAACCCTCAGTTTGTTTCCCAGAGTCCATAGTCTCTCGTGGTTCCTGAACCAGTCCCGATTTTCAATCGATTTCAAGAGCTACAGCTCTTGTCTTGTGTAGGGTGGGGGAGGGGCAATAATGAGAGGGACCAGTGACGGAGGGATTGGCTTATGAACTGACTTGTCATTTGGGGCTACTTTAATTTAGTGTATATTTTGTGTGTATGGCCTGTTTCTAATGAAAGAAATCCTCTAACAAAACAGATATCTTCAGTTATTCCCACACCGGCTGGAAGAAACTGCTTTTCATAAATTTTATAATAAGTCAACCTTGCATTTTAAACAACTGAATATTTGGAATCCTACTTCTTTGTGGTGGGGTTTTAGCAGACTCACGCTGCACACGGCTGTGTGGTCACACTCTGAGCGGCAGGCTGAAAGCAAGATCTACTCAGAGAATGGCAGAATTATGTCTTTTCACCTTTATGCTCTAAGATATACACTTAATAAATAAGAATGGTAGGAGAAATTGCCGTATCTTTTGAAATCTTTTGTTCTTGTTCTCTACTCCTCACCCACCAAATAAATAGAGTTGATTTGTTTAAATGAAATGTGCCATAGGAAGGGCTAGTTGAATAAGTGATGGTCCCTTCCATGCAGTAGAATACTAGTATAGCTGTTAACAAGGCAAAACTGGGTTTATAACATGATGCATTTGAGTTTTGATAAAGGATATATACGTCTATGCATATATCATTCCAAACATATTTGTACATGCATAAAATATTTCTGGAAGGATATGTACTCTGTTGGTAATAGCAGCTGCTGCTGGGGAGAGGAACCAGAGTTGATAAGGGTGGGAGGAAGACTTAGCTTTCATTGCAAATGCTCTTTCCAGTTGTTTGACACATATTACCTGTCCAACTGACAAACACTTACATCATCTTACTAATTAGTTGTTAATAGTTCAGGATAAATATATGTCAATTCGAGATGGTTGTTAAATGAACAGAACATATATGTGTAGTGTTGTTGGCACTATGTGATTCTCTGGCAGCTGAGATAGATACCACTGGTGATTTCCGTATTTGTGTTTTACAGAGTTACATCCATTTGGGAGAACAGTCTTCAGATCACTACAATTTCTAGCTTTATAGGAACGTGGCTCGGAGCCTTTCCTATTCCACTCGATTGGGAGAGACCATGGCAGGTTGGTTTCAGCTGCTTAAAGTAACAAAATAAATGGACAGTGGTGGTAAAACCGATGAAGCTAACCAGTGTGTCTGTATAAATTGTGTTGTTGTTCGGTTAAGTAGGGATTCCAGTTCCTTCTGTCACCGTAACCTAGGTGATTTCTTATTGGCCCCAGGGCCTATAGGCATCCGGATCAGCCCGGTTCTGTCTTCCTGGCACTGTTTTCTACATGTATAGGTGAATAAATATGCTTAGTTTGTGAATATTTATAGGAGTCTTTAAAAAATAGGATAGAAGTTGCAGGAATTTCCTGTTTTCAACTTTGATACTCATTGCCTTTGTGGTCTTAGATTCATATCTTTGTAATTTGATTTATGGCCAAGTTGAATGTTGATTTTGAAATATTTTTTAAAAGCATATAGTAAAGTCAGTTTTGAAATAGTGTTATGTGATATTGGAGGAAGCTCATGAACATCAGGTTTTTTGTTTCCAATCACAATTGGATATAGCTAATAAGCTAGGTAAAGCACAATGAGGTAAGTGTTCTTTTTATTCCCACTTTACGGATGAGGAAACTGATTCCTAGAGGATATATAATATATCCAAGGTCACTGAGCTAGATGAATATATCTCTGTCTTCATTTTTAGTGGCTTCTGTAGAATGCTGTTATATAGTTACCCCCAAATTTATTTAACAGATTCACTACTGATCATTTAGGTTATTGCCAGTATTTCACTATTACAGGTGGTGCTGGGGTAAACACCTTTGAATCTATATTTTCATGCGTTTTCCAATGATTTTCTCAAGGTAATTTCTCCCAAATGGAATTGTAGTATTAAAAACTAAATATACTTTCTTTTTTCAACACAAAGAGAATAGTATTTATAGTATGTATTTATTTAGAAAATTTAAGCAATAATAATAATTAAAGAGAAGAAAATAAAAATTATCAAGTATCTAACCACCCAGAGGCAACCCTCATTTCATTTGTATTTTGGTGATAATTTGTACAGTTCTTTTTCTCTGTGTGTATAACTATAATATATGTGTCATTTTTTTTTTAAACCACCCTGTCCACAGTCATCCTTGATACTGCCTTCCCCTTAACAGCTCAGGTCAAACTGGTCACTGGCCTTTTTGATTTTAATTAATTAATTAATTAATTCATTATTTAAACATCCCTTGGATCTGTCTTCTCTCCATTTACATTTAATTCTCTAACTTGTACAAGTGTCTCTCATCTCGTTTATGTCCTCCCTACTAACCACTCTTTACATAGCAAAATACACACCTGATCCTGTCATTTCTCCTGCTGAAAATCTTCCAGAGGCTTCCTCACTGCTTTAAGCCGGAGTCCTCTGGCATAACTTATAAGGGCCTCTGTGATCTTGTTTCTAGTTAGATGTGTAGGACATGTTATTCAGATCCCAGCTCTTCTATTTACTATGTGATTTGAACAAGTTAACTGTAAAATGAAGGTAGTAGTAGTTGTGAGGATTAAATGAGATCATTTGTAAGAAATGGTAGCTATTATCTTAAATTATAATTGCCATTCTTATTTACGTTATAAGACTTATAAATTGTGTTGTTGTCTTTGGAAAATAATGCTATCATTTCCTTAAATTCTTAAAGTAGAATTGCTGGATATGCATTTTTTAAATCATTTTAATTTTTTTTCATCACGATCAGTATACTCTTTAATCCCCATCCCCTATTTCCCTGATCCCCCCAGCTCCCTCCCCTATGGTAACTATCAGTTTGTTCTCTGTAGTTAAGAGTCTGTTTCTTGGTTTGTCTTTCTTTTTTTCTCCTTTTTTGTTTTGTTTCTTAAATTCCACATCTGAGTGAAATCATATGGTATTTGTCTTTCTCTGACTTATTTCACTCAGGATTATACTCTCTAGCTCTATCCATGTTGTTGCAGCTGACAAGATTTCATTCTTTTTTATGACTGAATAATATTCCATTGTAGCTGAATACCGCTTCTTCTTAATCTGTTCATCTGTTGATGGGCACTTGAGCTGCTTCCATAATGCAGCTGTTGTAAATAATGCAGCTATAAACATAGGGGTGCATGTATCCCTTTGAATTAGTGTTTTTGTATTTTTGGATGAATACCCAGTAGTGTGATTCCTGGATCATAGGGTAGTGCTATTTTAATTTTAATTTTAATTTTAAAATTAAATTTAATTTTAAACTCCATACTATTTTCCATTGGCTGCACCAGTTTGCATTCCCACCCACACTGCACAAGGGCACCTTTTTCTCCACATCCTCGCTGACCCCTGTTATTTCCTGTGTTGTTGATTTTAGCTATTGTGACAGGTGTGAGGTGATATCTCACCTCGGTTGAGCTTCGGTTTGCATTTCCTGATGACGAGTGATGTATGTGTGTCATTTTTAATCTTTTTTTTCCCATCAGCAGTATGTCATGGAGCTCATTCCTTGTCAGTGAAAATTTACATATAAGTAATGTTCCATTATTTGAGTAAAATCATATATCAGTTTCTTATCAGTGAACACTTAGGTTGTTTATAGTTTCACAATTATTGATTTATTGTTATTAACTATGGTGATTTTCATTTTTAAACGTACATCTTTGCATATTTGTCCAGTTTTCTCTAGTATAATTCCTAGATGATAGCTGGGTTAAATCTTTGATATGTATCTCAATTTTCAAAGGTTTTTAAGGAATTTGGATTATATGTCTTATACCTAAATGCCTACTTTTAAGTCCACTCTTTGTTCTGTTAGATGTCATGTCTCCTTAGACAAGTTGTTCTTTGACATTCAGTAAGTCTGGTGGGTTTGCCTTTCCCTGTAATTTGCATCTGTTGCATATTATAGAAATCCCTGGAGGTTTGGGGTATCACTGATACCCTTCTCAAGGTTTTAGTACTGATAAAGTTATCTTTTATACTGGGAGATGGAGATCTGTTTGTACTCAAGTTACTATCTTACGGAACTTAATTTCATTCAATAGTGTCAATGATTTCTAAATTGGAGCAAGATAATCAGAATCATTAGAAAGTATATATAGAAAATTGTGTTTTAACCTGCATTAGATTCATTACTTTCAGATACATGCAATTAAGTCTAAATACAAAGTATTGGTACATAAAGCACCATGGGCTACGGCTTTAGTGAGTTGGTAAGGTAATGTATGATTAACATGTCAGTTTGCGTATAGATGGAATATTTTAGAGTGTAAATGATATTTTACACTTGGCTAAATGATAAGTTTATAAGACTATGTAGAAGTAGAAACTGAATTATGGGGAGTAGATGTGCCCAAATCTGGGTTTAGGTTTGCATAGAAAATATGTGTTAATGTGTAAATGATTTATAGTCCATTTATCTATTTTGGATTGTTCAGGCTTTTAGCTACTGACTTGTATTTTTCTGCCTCAGTGCTTGTTTACAGTAGGAAGTAAGCTGGATCCGAATTGATGGGTTCACTTTTTTAAATTAATGTGAAGTTTCCATTTGAATTACTGACTTTTTAAAAAAGATTTTCTAGCTAGCTAATTTATGTAACAGATGTTGGTCTTCATTAAGAATGTTTGATTCGACTGGACTATTACTGGTGCTTTAATTGTTTTTACCGTTGGGTTGTTTTCAGAGTGTTCCTAGTTGATGACCTCCTTATTCACTATTATCTTTTAAAAATTAGGATACATGCTGTTGGTGGCACGAGAGAACTAATGTACAGTAAATCATCTTTATTCATATAATAACCTGCCCCCTCTCTTTCAGCAGTTACTTACTGATAAACTAGGGGAATGATGAGGCTTCAGTGTTTTCTTTTACTTTTTAATTTCAGTGAACAAGGTGTTTTGTTTTTCTCTGTTCTTCATAAGTAACTACCTAGACTCAGTACTCAGTGTGGTTCACGGTACTGACAGAATCTGCCAGAGTAGCAATAAAGCTGAGAAAGGAATATGGCATTACCTCAAAATGGAAATTTTTCTAGACCAAAATTTCATGAGAAGAGACTACTGTATACACTTAATATTATCTAAAATATAACATGTATAAAGAAGAGATTTTAGTTCTCTGTTCCTTGTAGCCCAATACAGGTACGATATGTTTATGATAAAGCAAGCTTTTCTGGATTGTGATCTGGTTTTATTTATATTCTAGTCAGAGAAACAAGAGTATCCAGTTAAGCAAGGATTTCTTCTTAAAAACACACACACACACACAAACAACCCCACAAACACTTTTACATGTGTTAGTTCAGTTTTCTCTGCTTGAACTCAAATCTGACTTTGTTTAAAGTTCCAGAGGCCAAACATAAACTTATAATGACGTGAGTTCTGTATTAAGCAGTTTCAAGCTTATTTATATTTTTTATATCATTTCATCCCCATGACTGGAAAGGCCCATTGAAGATATGTAATCTCAGTGAAAAAAAAAGTGTTTTCATTTACTGATAGGAATTTTAAATAATTCTGAGTAGTGACAAGTGACAGAAGATAGCAGGCGTCTTTATGGTTGGTGGAAGCCTTCCCTTTATAGGGGGCAGCAAGAGGATTTGCTGAAAGAGAATATGGCAGGGCGGCTACCCATACCCCCGTTGGTCATTTTCGTTGTCTTTTGAAAAAATATTTGCAAGACATCTTCTCTTCCCTACCTTAATTATTTGCCTTAAATATCAGCAAGAAAATAGACATTTACATTGCCCGTAACCCAGACAGCCTCTTCACACCCAGAAAATGCTTTTGGTTTTATAGTTACTGACAGCATTTTGACTCTGGAAAACCTCTGTACATTATAATTATTTGCTGTAACTAAATAGCTAATTAGTAAGTATTTAAGTTCTTACTGTGTACAAAGCATACACATTCGATGTAAGTATAATAGGTATTTAAATATTACACAAGACTGGAATTTAATTATTTGATAACAATAATTTAGATTTAGATTTAATATGCTCCAAATATTTTATGGAATGGTCATGAGCTTTTCATCTGGAAAAATGTCTTAGTTCTTTCCTTTATCAGAAGTAGGCCAGTATTTCATGTTGATAAAAAAAAAATTAATGGAAGGTTAAGAAATGTTGTTATTTGCAGCAAAGGAAATATGCCATAAAGTTTTTAAACCCTCTTGTTTTATTACTTGGTAGACAGATAACATGATGATTAAGAGCTCTGGCATCAGATCACTAGGTTCAAATCCTGGCTCTGCCATTTACTAGTGAGGATTAAATAATATAATCCTTCTAAATTAGGACTTCGTTCAGGATTTGACACATAGTTACTGCTTAATTAATGTTACAGGCATCTGTGACCTATTAAAAGTTGTTGTTTAATGACTGTATTTTTAGCATTACAAAAAAATGCAAATTCCATCATTTGGGTTCTCAAAGTGTTAGAGTGCATTGATTGCCTCCTTGTGTTATTTATTCTGCCCAGCAGTCCTTCGGTTGGTAGAGTGGCTTGTTTAATTCATCTTTCTGTTCTTTGGTATTTAGGGTACTTGGGTTTCACATAATTTTCAATTCTGTCTGACATTTCAGATGGCAGTGGGAAGAAAATATAAAATGTGTAGATCTCTTTATGTGTGTACCAGGAGTGGGGCTTGGCACTGTCCACAGGTAACTTAATCCTAACAAGGGTAGTGCAAGGTGGGTTTCTTTCCCTTTTTTTACACATAAGAATGTCAAAGTGTGGGGAGAGGAGTACACATCTTGCTCAACACTGCTGGGCTGATTAAAGGAAGCCTTAGGATCCAAACCTGATTCTCTTCCTTGCTGGGGACCAGAAACAAAACTTTTCTTCTTCCTTTCCCTTTTCCTCCCTTCCTTCTCTCCTTTGTTCCTTTCCTTTCTTTCTTCCTATTCCTTCCTTCCTTCCTTCTTTCCCTTTCTCTTCTTTTTTTTTTTAAAGGCCATAGTTTAGATCTCTTTGGAAAAGCTAAAGTAGTTATTGTTTTGCATTTCTTCCCACACATAAGAATTTCATACAAATGCTATGACCACTGTGGTGTATGTATTTTAGAACATAGAATTTAATACGTTTGTAGGAGAATTTCAAGTTACTATCCAAAGCTTTTGTGCCTAGAAAACCCACAACTGCCTTTAAACTCTGGACGTGAGTGCTGCTATCTCTAAAATGGAATTGAACCAGATAATCACATCCCTTCTCAGTGTACTTGTTTTCTACAAAGTTAAAAAGCAAAATTGATTTGAGACTTTTTTAAAGCAATTTAAAATTGTTTAAAAATATTTATACTTATTCCCATAACAGATAATTAAGGCATCGTTACATGTTAAAATCTTTTTGTTTTCTCTAGTTTTATCAGGTTACAGATTTAATATTTGTGAAAAATGTATAATCATTTTCTAAAGCCACAGATGCTACAGATAATTCTTTCATAAATTGAAGCTAGAGATCATAAGGATTACTGGAAATACTGCTAGAGTGAAGGGTAAAACTAAAATCATGGATTTAATTATTGAAAAGTGGCATGTTTTCAGGTTAATTGGTGTTTCTTTTATCAAAAGTATTATACAGTGTTATAGACAGACCAAAATATTAATTTATATGTATATGATTTATGTTTCAAGTATTGAAAAAAACATGTAATACTTAAATGACAGAAAATGGTTTTGTATTTAAAAGGTGGGTCATTATTTGGTAATCATGCTGATAATGGTCTGCTGGCAGGACTTTCATGTGAGAAAGAAGAGTGCTAGCCAGGTTAATTTATTTGTACGACCTTGACCATATATCGTCGCTTTCACAAAAAGTTCCAGGTTGGAGACCACACACCTCTCTGCAAATAGCTCTTCCTAAATCCGTGCTCTCGGTCATGGGAGAGTGGTGGAGCATAGCTGGATGGGTGCAGACTTAAACCAGAGAAATGTGTCCAGATGAGATTCACCTATAATGTATTCCTACATCAGACAATAGCATTTGCTTTAAGATCGAGAAAAACACCTCAATTATAACCAAATACAGAGGAAAATATAAATCATCGTTTAAAGCCAGTAGAAGTGTCAGCAGACTTTGCAAGAAGAATTCTTTCTGTCATGCAAACACACATTTGTGATAAGCACAACAGACATTAAACAAGTAGCTTGTGAGAACTTCAGAACTAGCTGCCTAGAGCTAGCTTCCTTTTTTTATCTGAAAGAGCCAGTAATCCTAATGATTGTGAGTGGTTCTGTTTCTAGGTTTTCTGATCTGCAGACAGATCAGTTTCCCTATGATATACGTGACATCAGGTCCCTTTCCAAAAATTATATCGCAGCACTTACTAAAGAATTTGTTGTTAGAATTAGAGGTCCAAAATCAAATAATCTTAGTTTCAGTTTAACTGCTTAGTTTATAGTAGGGGCTCAATAGTTTTGAATGAATGGAGTCATTCATATGAGACTATTAAAAATGACAGAAATGTCTACCAAGTGGTTGGCTTAAAATCAGTTTTTGTACTTACGCTTCTTAAAATTTATTGAAAAATGACAGCAAGGAGCAGGAATTGCCCTTCTATTTCTGAGGTGAGGCTACGTGTGGTTAATATAATGCAGTGTGTCGTGTGGCTTTTGAGAGTTTTCGCATAAGCTTTATACTCCCCAGACATCTCATGTGAAGAATGGCATGTATTAAAGAGGATTACCAGGGCAAGGGATTAGTTCTACAGCACAATATAACATTGCTCATGAACTATTTTATTTGTTCTAAACCTCCACTTCTAATTGTTACCTAGTAGTGTCAGTTACCTAAGAAATACTTACATCGGTGATCACGTAAGTTTAGTTTTTTCAAGCTAACACATATACAAAATAATACTGATGCGTGGTACTTTACCGCTTTCCTGACGAATTTTAGGGTAATACAATGGCCCCACATTTCAAGTACAAGAGGTACTATTATCCCTGTTTTGCACATTGGGGAACTGAGGCTCAGATGGTAAGGGATCTGGCCAAGGCCACACTGCCAGTAAGCGGCTGACCTGGCTCCTCAGCTCAGCTCATTCTCTCCACTGACGGTGCAACTTCCCAGAAAAGCGAAATAAAGCTTGTAAGTGAAGTAGGAAGTGTTTTTAAAAGTAGCCTAATGTTTTTGTACAATTATTTTAAAACTTTCGTTGACTATCTGAAACTAACTTTAGGAGAAATCATCGTCTGATTTCAAATACCTCATCATCATTTTAGGAAACCCACAGTAGCTCATAAACCACCAAACTCACTGACCTACCCAACTGGCTGTTACATGGTCGTGTCAGAAACCTGGGGATATCATTTCAGTGACAGTACAAGATTCAAAATCCACTTGCATTTAATATATAGTAAAGGAACCCAAGTAATACTGTGCAGATTATAATTAAAATAGATTTAAGCTGCTTACTCTCAAATCACATAATAAATGCTGTCTACATTACTGAAATTGATCCTTAAAATTCTGAACCAAAATGTAGAGGGTCACTGTATTACTCTGACCAGTCAGAACAGTTAATAAAAATACTTGTTAGGGTTGAGTGATAAAGAATACAGGGATTCTTAACCAGGAGTATATAGATGGGGGTCTTTGAGTGCCTGAAATGGTATGATAAATACGTATAAAATCTATGGATCACGTTTGACAAGAAGGAAACATGAATCCTGTTAGATGGAGTTTTTATTTTTACTTCTTATCTATTATTATTTATTTTTAGAAGGGGAGATAGGGGAGAGGGAGACAGAGAATCTTAAGCGGGCTCCACCCTCAGCACAGAGCCTGACACGGGGCTCGATCTCACGACCCTGAGATCATGACCTTAGCCGAAATCAAGAGTTGGACACTTAAGTGACTGAGCCACCCAGGCGCCTCTAGATGTAGTTTTTTAAACCACAACTTAAAATTTGGGGAGGAATTTTTTAATGGGAGCTGCTTTAGAGATGGTCTATTTGGGGAATGGTGGTGGTCTAGATTATAATGACAACTTATATGTGTCTGTTAGGAATATGGACTAAAAGATTATTACCAATTTATAGCTCACAGATACTATGTGCCAGATACTGTTAGAGGTATGGTTCGAAGAGCTGCGTAGTGTATGATCTCATTTAATCATTGCAGCAAGCCCGTCAGGCGGGTTTTATGATGATCCTCATTTCACAGATGAGAAACCGAGGTACAGAGGTTAGGTGACTTGTGCGCAGTCATGTATTTAATAAATGGCAGAGCCAAGACTCAAATCCAGTCTAATACAAAAATAAGTATTCTTAAATCATTATTCTGTACTACTTAGAACATGCTTTGAAAAGTCCCAACACTACATAGATACATCAGTAATGCCTGATCAGAAGAGAGCGGTGTGGGGGCGCCTGGGTGGCACAGCGGTTAAGCGTCTGCCTTCGGCTCAGGGCGTGATCCCGGCGTTATGGGATCGAGCCCCACGTCAGGCTCCTCTGCTATGAGCCTGCTTCTTCCTCTCCCATTCCCCCTGCTTGTGTTCCCTCTCTCGCTGGCTGTCTCTATCTCTGTCGAATAAATAAAATCTTAAAAAAAAAAAAAAAAGAAGAGAGCGGTGTGGTCTTCGGGTGGAAAAATCAGCTTGTATAAACGGAAATGTTTTTCAACCAGCAATAACATGAATTTGTTTAACAGAGAAAACATACAAAGTTAAATCTATATATTATTTATTGAGAAATTGGTTCTTAGCTTAATAGGGTGAAATTGTTTTATTTCTGAGAGAAACACAACTTATTGCTGGTACCAGGTACCCAGACCCTATAATATTAGGCCTTTCTTAATGCTGAGTATTTGAAGAGAACACTGACCTTTTTTGGTTTAAGTGATGAAAAAACAGTGTAAGGAGTCATTTGGTTTAAAGGAAGGATAATGGTAGTACTCTAAGCAAGACACTTTGTTCACGTGATGTAGCCATTCATTTTTTAAAATAGGTTTTTTAACAGTAATTGTAATGATTTTCCCCACTTGCATGATAAATTATCTTTTGTAATACAACAGGGTTTTTTTTCCTTCCATTTAGTGCTTAAAAAAATTTATAGAAAACTGGAGCACTTTGGTGCTGAGCACTTGTGAGTGACTTCCTCTACATGAATGTCTTTGAGTTTTCTGTTTGCCTTAACAAAACAAGGTGATCAGACACAGCCGTCTCAGATGACTGTGATCTGGGGGACACGTCTGTAGTGTGGTGGTTGGATTGTCTTCAGCAGATGATACCACAGTTGGTTTTGTTTTAAGCCTGTTTGTGGCATGAAGAATGTTAAATAGAAACATCTCTATGTGTAAGACAAGTACCTAGTTTTAAATGGAAAAACCCCAAGATCTCATCATGAAAATGCAGGATGAAGCTAGGATGGTTCAGGAAGTCAATAGATCTGTTGCCATTATGCGTAGTTTAAAAATGTTTTAAAGCAGTTGTAAGAAGGTTAGTAGGAAATTCAACATGATAACCTTAGACGAGAGGAAATTCAGCGGGCAGCCTCCCCCAACTCCCTTCAGCTGCTCCTTTTGCCATTCCCTATCCTGGGAATAAAAAATCAGAAAGGTTGCCCTTACATGAAGAAATTCTCCTTTAAAAAAATGTGTCACCGTTAAGGGCTCCTTATTCCACGAAAGTCAGGCAGGAAAGTCTGATTCATCACTAGCAAATAGTCTTCAAAGCCAGTCCAACATTTTAGCTAGCTGATGGCATGGATTTCTTAAGAACTGAATAAGTAGCAAGTATTCTAAGCCTTAACCCCTTCATTAGACACAGCGTTCAAACTAATAGCTCATCTTGGCCTTCCACTGGAGGGAGGTGCAGTATGGCAACTGTTCAAAGAGCGTGCCTGTGACTGTGTGTGTGTGTGTGTGTGTGTGTGTGTGTGTTGGGAAACAAAGAGCCATACTGAAATTACAAAGTGATTCAAGTAGAATTTAGTGACCCAAATTGGAATCTGCCTATGATGCATGAGGGATTATTACTCTCACTGCACTCGGACAATGCGCTATTAACAAAGTGCAGGTGCGCACAGTTGGCCGGTGATCAGACTCACAGCATGAGAAACAGAGGAATGAGTATTATCCCAAATGTTTACATAGGGTGTTAAATAAAAACTACTAAGGTAAGAAGTTCAATGCTTTACATAGATAGTAAACTATGCATATTATTTTATTTATAACCCCATGTGTTGAGATGGGACACTGTTAAAGTAACAATCACTTAAAAAACAACAACCAACAAACCAGTATTTAATTTGGTACTTGAGTAATAATTAAAAATCAAATGGAAGCAATGCCTAAAGTAACTAATTCACAATAAAAACCATTAAATCAGGCTCTACTTATTGGAAATAAGATCATTCAACATGGGCTAACCTAAAATGTACTGTAGAGACAGAATAAGGGTACAAGTTAGCAAAGTATTAGAAATAAGATTTCAGGGAGCCCCTAAAGTTACTTTTAAGAACTTCAGAACAGATTATATGCAAAAAAATATGACTGTACGTTTCTTTTAAGTTCATTCATACATGACCTTATTTGAAGCAGTGTATTTGCATTGACTAGCAAAATTCATGTCAGGAAGATATTCTTGAAGTATTCTATTTCCCAGATACTTGACTACTTTGAACTAGTTGTTCCAGTGATTAGTCTCAATTTCTGCTGAAAGTAAAGCCTTTAATGAAGACGTGCTTCTGAAAATAAGGCAGTTTTTCTACAATCTGCTCATGAATAGAAAACAAATCTTTGGTTTTTAGTTAGGGTGGCAGGAAGGACTGAGTGCAAAAAGAAATACTAAGGAATCAAAGCGATGAAGAGGCTCTTAATAAGCAATGGGAAACTCCAGAGCCCATCAAGGTCAGTAGAGTACCTAAGGCACCTCGGCTTCAGATGATACAATCATCTTTGCTTAGAGTTCTAAGATTCTATGTACAGGATTTTTACCATCTTAAGAATGTGCAGCTGAAAAGGTAATGTCCAACAATGAACATTGTGAATAAGAAAGAAGAGAATCATAACAGTTGATAAATGGGAGACACGTTGGAGGTCCTCTCCTTCTACCTCCCATGTTTAATAGATGAAGAAACTGAGGCCCAGGCAGGAAACACTGACACCGGAGTTTGTGTTTCCAGATTCCTAGTCCATTTCTCGTAGGGCAGATCAAATTGTACACTTTAACTTTCATTGGCTAGGAAACCAAGTATGAAAAGTTTCAGAGGTGAATTTGAAGGAAAAAAAAAATCCCTATCATATCCCCAAAGGCGAGTTGTTAATGTATAATACTTTACTGTCTTAATTCTTTTATACCATGTGTTGGACAACTTAGTTAATATACTAATTGATTTATGCAATTCCTTTCAGTTGTATCTAAAAATAGCTAATAATTAATCGACCCAAATTAAATGAGAAAGTTACATAAAGATTCCATTTGCGCACACATAAGGCCATGGTACTTCATATGAACCGTCACTTTTTGGGAGAAGGAAGACATCCACTGTCCAGTTCAGAGAGAAAGATCCTGACTAGTTATTCAGTAGACTCTCCACTCTTCAATGGGGAAGATGATGCTTATATTTTAAAAAATCTCTACAAAGCTCACATACAAGACAGTACATCCTAGATTTGTGACTGATATGAGCATTTAAGGCTGTCATTTTCAAGTATAAAAGTTTAGTGTTCCATTACCCAATCTGTGCAATAGACACAGCTATTAGCTCAAGTCATGGAAATTAACAGAAGCTCACCAAAGACATAAATAAATCATAATTTAGTCAACAGCAAGTTTAAATGTAGGAAAGGCTGGAGAAAAATTTATGGGTTAGATTATGCTTCTCTGAACTGCATTAATTTGTTCACATTGAAACTCTAACACTATTGTCTGTTGCATGGCATTTGGAACAAGGCAGATCCATAGCAGACCAAACAAGGAAGCTTAATTAGGTTACAGAACTAGTAATTAAGATGGTTCACCTCTAGCACAGTTCTGTGGCCTGATCCCCCAGAGAAAGATTAGAAAAGGCTCCGGTATACCAAATAAACTTCACAGATGAACATAATTTTTTTTTTTTTTAAAGCAGTCCCTTTCACCTAGGGACTAGCATGCACTGCTTTGGATGAAAGATCAACATTATTTACTTCTGGCTTGCTTGATGTCATATTGCAAAATGTAATATGGCTGGAGAAAACGCGTATTTAGAAGCCAGTGTTTCATTTAACTGACACTCTAGGTGTTTACATAAGTTGTAGTTCTAGAACTTCTGCTATGGTTCCAATACCTGTGTCTGAAAGGTAACATCAGTGTTATTAGGGAAGCAGTTGCTTTGTTATAAATTCCATGTAACATGCTCAAATTCTAGGTCTGTTCTCTTTAGCACTACTTAAAGTTTCTCGTAGTTTGGTCAGCATACACACGTCTCAAGTCATCTGATATATAAGCCAGAGTGGAAGTTAAAAGACAAAATTGCCAACTACTTTAGACAGCTATATCGAGTCCAGGATTATGACAAAGTCTGACCCAGAATTTTAATTTGTAATTTTAGGGTGTATCTCATGCAGTTTGGGGAGCATCAAACTAAATCTACAGTTGCCAGAAGCCTTGTTACAGTCGAATGTACATTAACTAGAATGTGTACACTTTTAGTGTTCATGATAAATGCAGTTATGACCTTATTACACTTTTGGCATTCTTTAAGAAAGCACATTAAGCTTTAATATAGAAATATTTAGGTTACACTTAACTTGTGCTCAAGTAATAATAAAACAGTTACTCTTTTTTTGATCTCATACATTCTCTCCTCAGGTATGGCCCATCTCCTGTACGCTTGGAGCGACCTTTGGCTACGTGGCTGGCCTTGTGATTTCACCACTCTGGATATACTGGAATAGAAAGCAACTTACATACAAGAACAATTAATTGGAGCAAAGGGAGAAGATATTTCTTTGTGCAGATTCCATAAAGACTGTGCGGAAATATATATGGTCTAAGCCAGGCAGTCCCATTTACAGCACTGTTTTTTATGTAGTTACAACATGGTGTGATTGTAGCTTTTTAAACTATGAAACCCCTGAGAGATTGTACCTTCTAGTTGAAATAAAGTATTTATAATAGATTGTGGCTTCAGATGCTGTTTGCTGCTTCTTGGACCTTTAAGAAACATTCTGAATGAATTTTATAGAATTCTGAGGACAGGATTTTTTTGTTTTCTTTCAAGTTTTAAACTGCTTCATTATTTATAAGAGGTCTGGGTATAGCTGTAGCATTTCAGATGCTTTTTGAGAGAAGTGGACAGTTTCCTTGGCCACTGAAGATGTTTCTCACGTAATCAAACAACAGTTTATACATCTTGATCCTATTCTTTTTTTTACTGTGTGTTTCTTTGGAGTTAAAATGGCTATGATAGCCTCATCAAAAACAGTCTTCAATCCCTTCTGGGTTAAAGCCGAACATTCCACATAGCAGCATGCTCCTATCTGGGAGGGAAAAAAAGAAATCACAAACATATAAAATCTTTTTTGCGCAACTGGTATGACACAACACACCATTATATAATAAGGAAAATGAGAAAATAGAGCTATGCAGAAGGAATGAAATCGTCATCCATCTTCATAAAACCCAGAGACAGCCAGCTAAAAAGTAAGTGTATATCCTTCCATACTTACTCTATGAAAATTGATGTCATTCATCAAGTATTCACTGGTTACCTACCATATGCCAAGCACTGTTTTAGGTGCTGGAGATAATGTTAAAGAACTGAGCAAAAAACCAAAGGCCCTGCTGTGTGATGCTTACATTTCCTTAAATGGTACTGGGGGAGGGGCCCACCAAGGGAACAGAGAGCAGACGGTGGTGTGCACTTCAGAGCACAAGAGCGGGGAGATGGGGAGTCCACAGGACACAGGCGGGAAGCTTCTCAACAAAGGGGTGTGAGCCGTGGGGGCCACCAAGGGGAAGAGTTTCCAGGCAGACAGGCCATAGATGGGAAGACACTGATGCAAGAGCACGAGTGGGGTGTTCAGGGAATGGTAAGGAAGCCAGAATGGCAGGAGAGAGGGAGCAGCAGGGAACGGCAAGTGGTGAGGCCCACTGGTGAGGCAGCCCTGAGGCAGGGATAAGAACTTCGGCTTCTACCCTAGGAGAGGCTCCATTCATTCATTCACTGGAAATTCACTGACCATTCTTGTTCGCCGCATGAGAGGATACAGCAGGGAACAAAATGAAGTCTCCCCGACTCTCTAGAAGCTCACGTTTTAGAGGGAGAAGACCACGAGCTACCAAAGGTAGACCGTCAGAAGAAATATGTGGTGTGGAGACAACTGGGGAAGGAAGATAGGGAGTGGGGACAGATCAGGCTCACTGAGAAAGTGACATCTGAGCAGAGACCTGGAAGGAGTGAGAAAATAATATTCTATAGGGAAGAACACTCCAGGCAGAGGGAGGGGCAGAAGTACAAAGCCCCCAAGGTACGAATCTTCGGGGACACAGCAAGGAGGCGAGGTCCTAGATTACAATCAGTGAGGGGGCATGTAGCAAGGGTCTACAGGCCTCAGAGTAAGGGCTCTTGCCTCTGGGACTAGCTGGGGAGCCACTGGAAGATTCTGAGCAGAGCAGCGAGCTGATCGAGCTTGTATTTTTAAAGACTCACTCAGGCTGCTGTGTTGAGAACAGACTGCCATGGGGTCACAGACAGAAGCAGAAAGGTGGGTCAGAGCTGTTCTGGTAATCAAGGCTGGAGATGGGGTGGGCCTGACCGGACTGTTAGAGGAGCGGACGGGGAGGAGCGGGGGGATGCTGTATGGGTTCTGAAGGTAGGACAAGAGGTTTTGCTGCAGGGTTCCCTGCACAGGAGGAGAGCGAGAGCAAAGTCGAGTGTGACTTCAAGGTGTTTGCACTGAGTAACTGGGAGGACGGGCACGGAGGATAAAATGAGGAATTCTGTTTTGGACATGTTAAGTTTTAGATGCTTAGGCACCCAGATGGACTTGTTGGGGGAACAGAGTTTAGGGAAGCGGTCAGGCTGGAGATAGAAATGTGGGGATTTTCAGTGGCAGACTTTTCAAACCTAGTGAGGGTGGCTACAGAAGAAGAAAGGTTCCAGAAGCTGCGTGCTGATCCCTGGGCATCCAGCACGCAGACACAGGGACTTGAGACATGGAGAAGAGGGCAAGCAAGGTGGCCAGGTGAAAGGATTTTAAGAAGTAACCCACCACCCGAAATGCTGCCAACAGGCCTACAAGTGGGAGCCTAGTGTTTAGCAACCACTTTTCCCTCCTTAAACTACATAATAAACATAAACATCTCAATAGCTGTGTTAGTATACATTTTTAATAGATGCAGGGGCTTTTTTTTTTCTTTTATAAACAATGCAGCAACTTTGTCCCTGTCTCTTTAAGCACATCTGTAATCATATTTTAAAAATAAATTCCTACATATGGAATTGCCTGATCAAAAGGCATGACTTTAAGGCTTTTGCATATTATCAAGGTGGTTTTTACTCAATGACCAACGATACAAGAGAGTACCCATTTCTTTGCACCCCTGGAACAGTGGCTATTATAATTAATTTCTCTTTTTTTGCCAATTTTATATGCGGAAATTGAACTTACATTTGACTACTAAGGACTTGGCACATATTTCCTATATTCGATGGCAATCTGTATTTTTTGGCCAATTTTCCATTGATGTTCTTAGCCCATTTTTCTATTGGGGTATAGATGTCTTTTTCTGATTAATTTATATGCAAGGAACTCCTGTATTCTGAGTATATTAACCCATACATGTTATTTTTAGCCATACGTGTCAAGTTTGTTTTGTGACTTTCAATTGTATCTCTGGCATTTGATGTATCAGATTTTTACGTAGTTAAATCACCAATATTTTTATTTACCAATTTTACCTCTATGACATTTTAGAAATTCCTTCGCTCCCTGAGATTATGAAATTGAACACAAGGAATTTCTAACGCTATTTGTTAGCGAAGCTATTTGTCTTTTGTTTTAGGAAAAACTGTCCTCCAAAAAGTTTTCTCACTTTCTTCTGCCTCCTGATAGTACATTTAAAAAGACCTAATATTAGATTCTGTTTCCACAAAAGTCCTCTTATAGCCACATGTAAAAAAATAGAATCCAATCATGTTAGGGCCAAAGTGAGAGAAAAGTAAGCCTAGCTTCAGCCCCAGGGAGAACAGAAGTTAAAAGTTTTATGCATGTCACAGTGGTATATTTTTTTAGAATGCTAGTATTTTCTATCTTTCATAAAAGGATTGGAAGAAAATTCAACACATTTCTTTTCAAACCTAGCTATCATTTTTTGGTTTTAACTGCAGATTGAAACCCATAAGCCATTCCACCACCTACTCCATGCTTTGGCGCAGGAGAAACATTTAAGAGATTTAAAAGGGCTTTTTCTAATGCCTCTTTCTAAGGGTAACTTACGAGGAAGATATTATTGGCGGTGTCGCGCATGTGTGAGTGCCTGGGCTCTGCGGTCAGGCCTTCCCTGCAACCCAGCTCTGCCATCTATCACCTACGGGACCTGACAGATTAACCTGACATCACCAAGGCCCCGTTTGTCAAGTCAGACCCACCCAAGTAGGTGCGAGGATTAAATGAGATAATGCATGTACAGCACTCAGCACAGTGCCTGGCATACAGTAAACGCACAATAAATGTTAGCTTCTATCATCACCCAAGCTGTTTTTACACTTATTTTTACGTTCTGTAAAGGTTCCGTTACCTCTTTTGCTAGTTTCTGTCCTTGTTCCACACAAATGGGTTTTTCTTTCATATCATTCAGTCTTGCTAAAGTTTTGGGGTCATCTCGGAGATCAATCTAATCAAGAAAGGTCAATAAGTTCCCATAATGTTACAAGTCTTGAAAGATAAATCAAAGCACATAGCCCCATTTAATCCCACATACCAAAAAAACGATTAAACAGATGAACTTCATTTTATAAAGCCAACTGGTGTGATTGCTTTCCTTTGGCACTACTTTTCCCAAATTCTTACTTTTCATAATAAATAAAATGTATTATAACTTGCAATTGAGATTAAACATGCATATCATTTGCTAAACCTTAGGACTATCTGTCTGAAAGCAACGCCACAAGATGGGCCAAAGAGACTTCGTAAATAGGTAAAATCAAAGCAGATGTACCTGAGTTCCTATTAATAAAAAGGGTACATTTGGTGCGTATTCCTTCAGTTCCGGTACCCACTCCTCTTTCACATTTTGAAATGAGGCTGGATTTACCACAGAGAAGCATATAAGGAAGACATCAGTCATTGGATAAGATAAAGGCCTCAGACGATCATAATCTTCCTAAGGAAGAGAGAAAAACCTCGTTAGTCCCATCTCTTTCGTTGACTAATAACAGGTGTGTGAAGGTTACAGGGTCGAAAAAGCAAAGTCAGGAAGATTCCACAAGCAGAATGTGCGGCCCTCTACACGAAACAAGATCATTCCATTTGTGCACGTTATTCTTCCTTCTGAGGTTACCGGTGGGAGAATATGACCGTATCATTCACAACCACAAGGAAACTTGGAGAAAATACATCGTGATCACTAAAGCTGTCACTAGAAACATTTTAAACTGAGACATTTGCACAACGAATTGATTAAAGCTGGCAGTTTTCTGACTCTCCTAATTCGTAATGACTGACAGAGGCTGACTGTGTGCTGCGTGCCGGGTCGTGAGCCAGACGCGCTCCCCTGCATTCCTTAGTTCGTCCGCCGAACAGCTACATGACGTAAGTACTATTATCCCTGTTTTCCGCTCGAGGAAAAGGAGGCACAGAAGTTAAATAGCCTGTGGGATATACCACCAGTGGAAAGGAGACGGGATTCGAACCCTGACAGTTTTACTCCAGAACCTACCCCTTAACCACTATACGTTTCACGGAGACCTTAAATCGCTGCTTTCCCTGTCGATACTGTTTTCTTAATTACACATGCGTGCAAGTTTAAAGATAGAAACAGAAAGAGTAAATGCACAAAAATACCCCTCTCCTCTTCAGTTTCCATTTCCTTCCCCCAAAGGTAGGTCTTTTCAGGTGTACCTTTCCAGTGCTTTTTCTCGGCATGTATAAACCTACAACTGTACAGAGGCAAACACCTGCACACGGAAGAGATCAAGCGATCCGCGCTGTTCTGCATCCCGCAGGTTCTCCCGGAGCGCTTTCCAAACGAGAACACGTTAGACTACAATCTAATTTTATTTTTTTTAAAGGTTTATTTATTCCTTTTAGAGAGGGAGAGAGAGTGGGGGGAGGGGCAAAGGGAGACAGACAGAAGCAGACTCCCCCCTGAGCACAGAGCCCGACACGGGGCTCGATCTCACAACCCTGAGATCATGACCTGAGCTGAAACCAAGAGTCAGACGCTTCACCGACTGAGCCACCCAGGCGCCCCTCGATTACCATATAATTTTAAACTGCTGCTTTGAATTCCACCGAAGGGCTGTCCTATCAGTGGCTGTTTCAGGATCTCTCCATCACAAAAGGCAAAAGATTCTATTTTGCTTAGACTACTTTCTATGACACCAATATTCTGCTTATTTGCATTCTGGTGAGTGAACAATCAGGGCTCCATTTTTGTCGCGGTTGGATTCTCCTCTGGTTTCAGAGAAGCTTTATTCTTCACCTCGGCCACCACCCCTTCATGGCTAAAACTGCATGAATGCAGAACTGAAGGGGTATTAAAGACACCTTCCGCTCACCGTTTAGCCGTAGCATTTCTCTCGAGGGACAATTTTCCTTTCATATCATCTTCTGACATTTTTCCTTTTCTTTAAAAAAAGATTTTATTTATTTAAGAGGGAGAGAGAGAGCATGAGCAAGCTGAGCAGCAGTGGGAGAGGGAGAAGCAGACTCCCCGCTGAGCAGGGAGCCCAGCTCGGGGCTCGATCCCAGGACCCTGAGATCATGACCTGAGCTGCAGGCAGACGTTTAACCATTTAACCGACTGAGCCACCCAGGTGCCCCCTGACATTTTTCTTAATAGAGTGTTCAACCCAAGTGTATTCAAGTCTCAAACTCTTGACTTGGGAGTTAACCCTTCTGTTTTCCTGTGATGCTTCCAAAAAGCAAACTCCAGTCTGGATTCTCAGGTGCGGGCAATATTACAGGACAAGAGGGAAAATGCCGTCTCCAGTTTTCTTTACCCTGTATTTTTAAAACAGAGGCCCTCTAACTGGTTTTGAAGAAAGCAGTGCTCTGGCGTTCATGAATGGCATTCATGAATGAAGAAATCAGGTCGCGTGGGTGTGGAACACATTGTACCCCAGCCAGTGACTTTACGAGGGCTACTACGAAAAAAAAATATAACACGTTTTTACAATTTCGTTTAAGTGTTCCGCAGTAGGATGGGTGCAGGAAATAAATAAACTTTCTACTCTGCTGCCTATTTCCGACCGCATGGCCATGAGAGGAAGCACGAGCAGCGGCGATCTCCGCATTCTACCTGGCAACCCCAGGCTCCCGAGCACACGTGTGCGCAGCGTGGCCAGGCAATGAATGGGTGGGTGCTCTGGTTAGAAATCTCTCCTCTTCCATATTTAGATAGCCCATTTTCAGAGGATGAGAAACGAGGATACTATCTCATAGGATCCTGAGGAATAATGAAATCATGCAACAAAGGCACTCGGCTTCGTGCCAGGCACATGCAAAGAATTCTCCCGGCGCTTTAACATAAATCCTTCATCCCAGGGGAAACCGATTCTCCTTTTCCTCTGCAAATCCATGCACGGTCCCCTCTGTCTCACACCAGGGCTGGCTTCGCAGCTTTCTCGTGCCGCAGAGAAGAAACTCTTTTGTAAGAAATAACATTTTCTCCACTGGCACCAAAATACACAAATCAAACTGAGGTCTCTTGAGGACAGTATAATTTTCAAATCAATGAAAGAGAATGCTATATTATCATGGTGCTAATTAGTCATTTTGGAACTCAAGAGCCTGAAGACTATTTAAAATGTAACCAAAAAAAAAAAGAGAGAAAATCAAATTAAATTTTTTAATGAAAGTTTTACTTTTCAAGCAAATTACCTCATTGGGGAAATAGAATGTGCACTCTTTCTCTAGAAGGGGATTACAAGAAATAAAGAGTAAGTGAATGCGGGGCGCCTGGGTGGCACAGCGGTTAAGCATCTGCCTTCGGCTCAGGGCGTGATCCCGGCGTTACGGGATCAAGCCCCACATCAGGCTCTTCTGCTATGAGCCTGCTTCTTCCTCTCCCACTCCCCCTGCTTGTGTTCCCTCTCTCGCTGGCTGTCTCTATCTCTGTCAAATAAATAAATAAAATCTTTAAAAAAAAAAAAAGAGTAAGTGAATGCAAAGTCCTCTAGAAATGCTTAATAACATTAACACAAATATTCCATTCCTAGAACGTAAGCCTGTTGTACAGATCCCTTTCATAACCATAACTAATATAGACTTTCCTCAAAAAGAGACATGTGGGCACATAAGAAGGAAATAAGACTAATCATTTCTAGACACTTGTTAAATTGCAGATTTTGTCGGAGTAATTACACTGTGATGGACTGAGGTTATAAAAAAAACCCGAAAAAAGACAAGTATGTTTACAACTCCTTGGAAGGCTATGTTACTTCTTATGTCTGAACTATTAAAAATGAACTTCTGCCTCTAATCTGTGGCTAAATAACTGGCAGGTATTGTAAGAAGGAGACCTTTCTGCCTCTATTCAGCCTGAGTAATTAGAAGTCCAATAATAGATAGCAAATTAAAAAAAAGGCAATTATCCCCTGAGCATGCTGCACCCGTATCACGGTATGACATTGTTTATACCCACCGCGCAGGACCCTGGGTGAACTTCATGTGCAATGAAGATCTGCATTTGGGGGAGACATAGGCCGAAGCGCACAGCGCCTCTCATCTCCAGCTTTTTTTTTTTAAGATTTTATTTATTTATTTGACAGAGATAGACACAGCCAGCGAGAGAGGGAACACAAGGAGGGGGAGTGGGAGAGGAAGAAGCAGGCTCCTAGCAGAGGAGCCTGACGTGGGGCTCGATCCCATAACGCCGGGATCACGCCCTGAGCCGAAGGCAGATGCTTAACCGCTGTGCCACCCAGGCGCCCTCCAGCTTTACGTCTGAAATTTGGTGACACAAAGGGAGGTGAACGTGCAGCAACAGCCCTTGCTTCTAAGTAGCCACTTAACCAAAGTCAGAACGCCCCCAAGCCGCTTCTAGCATCCTCCTAAATGACCTAATCCAGTATATTTTAGTTCAAATGTTTTAAAAAGGTAGATAAATATTTCTGCACGGTCAGTGGAAACTTCTCAGGAGTAGAGAAAAGCGTATTAAAGACAACTGTCTTAACATCAAAACCATGAAATCTACGGTAAGCTGGGTCAACATGATTGTTGGCCGGCTTTATAACAACTTTAACTTCTTTACCCAACTGGCGAAGTACCAGAGCTACCAATTATTTTTAAAGATTTTATTTATTTGTCAGAGAGAGAGAGCACAAGCAGGGGAGTGGCAGACAGGGAGAAGCGGGCTCCTCGCTGAGCAAGGAGCCCGATGCAGGACTCGATCCCAGGACCCCGGGATCATGACCTGAGCTGAAGGCAGAGGCTTAACCTGAAGACTGAGCCACCCAGGTGCCCCAGGGCTGCCAATTTTTCAAAACTGTGTTCTGAGAGCTTCATGAGTATGCTCTCCATTCTTGTTAAGAGTCTTTGATCTGTGATGACGGCAACTTTAACCCCTGGAAACTATCACACTCTTACAACCTGGCCGGAGTCCGCCAACAAGAAGGGCCTGAAGAAACGGGCCCTGACAGGAAACTGGGAACTACAGCAAATGCCCATCAGCCGGGAGACCCCTCTTCACAGACAGCTCGGGCACCTGTGCCTGTGAACGCCCTACTTCCGCACCACCTCGGTCCCCTTCCTGTGGACCTGGGAGCTCCCTCCTCCTTTTGTGAATTCTGTGTAAAATCCATGTTTTTAGCAAGTGTGTGCCTATTTAAAATACCTCCCCAAAACATACAGCCGAAGCAAAACCACCCACAGTGGACGGGGTGGGCCCGGCCGTGCTCGTTAGCTGGCGGGCTACCACACGCTGATCCCTTCACTCAATCAGCCAAGATGCACGGAGCCCAGAGCGCATGGGAGATGTTCCAAGGACACACACACAGAAAGGAATGACGGTCCCCTCTGGAGCTAGGAGTTCTGTTGGGAATTCAGGATGTATACATAGACAACGATAGTCATAGGGCGCCCGGCGGGCTCAGTCAGTGGAGCATGCGACACTTGATCTCAGGGTTGTGAGTTCAAGCCCCACGTTGGGGGTAGAGATTACTTAAAAATAAAATCTTAGAAAAAAAAAAGATAGTCATATACGATTAAGAAAGAAACGTATAAACTAGAGCAGGTGGAATATATAAATGCTCCAGCCAAGAAACATTAATAAGCACCTACTGTGTGCCCACAATGGTGCTAAGTGCAATCATCAGGGCAATGAGGACAAGATTCAGATCATATCTGATTTGTAAAACACCTTATTACATGTGCAAAGCTCTCTCGTAGCTGTATGTCAAAAAAAAGGCAACAAGCTCCCATGGGCAGTGGCGTGCACAACAGGCCTGTGGGCCTCACCGGGGCTTTCTGGACCTCAAGGCCACAGCCTAGAAGACGACACCGGGGTGCTGGTGTGGCCACACGCAGAAATCCAGCAACGAAGAGGAAGAATCTGATAGGTGGAGAGAGACACAAACATTTCTAACAGTCTCTGCTCAGAGGGGCTCACGGTAAGGGAGACAAACGTGGGCGGACACTTCATCCCAAGTCAGAACGGGGTAAATACTAAGAGTTACAGAAACGAGGCGATGCTAAGACAAGACTCAGAAGAGGCGGCTTCGAGTCGTGCCTTACCAAATGCGAAGGACTGGCACAGACACGACCCGCCAGCCACGTGGCTTTGGTCGACTCACTTCTCTCTTAGAGGCTTAGTGTCTCTGTGCACACACTGGGAGAATGTCAGGGACAAATGCTCTGAAGGCTATCAAGTGCTCTGAGAATGTATTACCCTGCCAAGGCATCCAGGATGTTAGTTCGATCTAGGAAACAGTCATTTATCAAAACCTACAAGAGTCTTCCTCTGTCACAACCTATCGTGAGAAAAAGTGAGACCACAGCAAATAATTCTTTAACAGACAAGCCCCAGGTGTCCGAAGTCTAAAACACTGTCTGACTCCTTTAGGAGACAGATGAAACGTTAAGACGACCAAGTAAGAATGGCCCTTGCGACCGGTGACTTGTGGAACGGGAAGGGGCCACTCTGTCACTTCCAAAGTGCACAGTAGTAATCTCTAGCCGAACCTCTGTTTCTAGTAAGAAGCCCAAAATAGGTATCAGGCACGGCTCTGGGAACACTCCAACCCGCAAAGGGTGCTCTCCCGAAGCCGAGAGGCCACGTGCACGGCAGCTAGCTTCTGAAGATGAAAAGTGTTTTGTTGAAAATTCAACTTATAACCACTTCTGCGGTAATTCTCCATAATACTAGTCTGTGAAGCCCCGTCTCCTTTGTGTGGTTTTTGGGTCACCTTTTGAGTTCCTTTTGCATTTAACTCAATGAAATGAAAACACCACTTTTTCAGTCCCCCCAACCCCTGCCCCTTAAAAATAACTCCGTTTTTCAAGGAAGCTGGGTTGGGTCCCTTTGGGGAGCGTTTTGTTAAATTGGTTCAACAAGCATCGGTGATGAGTTTATTGGATTTGCCCACCCTCTCCTTAAACTAAAGGGCACTGGGGGAGGAGAGAGAATTTTGTTAAAGGGCTATAAATTCCTGAGAGGTCAATGTTTTCCAAAGGTCTCCAAATATTTGGCTTTATTAGTAGTATTTTTTGATCTTTAGTTCGGTCATGAAATGGTATTTATAGGTCACTGGCCTGAGAAGCTATTAGTAAAAAAATCCTTAAAATTGAGGGGTTTAGCTTCTAACTTTTGACAACTGTCATCTTCGTGTATTTTGGTTCATAATAAGTCAGTCTTCCAATTAATTTTACGATTATTTGAGAGCTAGTGAACCGGATCTCTGTTCTGTGTTCCATCCCTACCTCCCTTTTGACCGCCTGACTGATCCTGAGTCCTGTTCAGATGGGCTGGAAAAAGAGGAGAGAAAATGAGGCGTGGGGTAGCGGAAAGACAGTGCTCTGTCTGACCCCATCCTTGCGAACCAACACTTCCTCCCCTCCCAAGGGAGAGGCCTGCACTGGATGGCCACATCCCACGGTTCAAGATACTCAGCCCAACGCTTCTCGCCCTCGGGGGCAGCAGCCCCAGTCACAAATGTAATGTGGGAGGAGGTTTCAACTGCTGGCTAAAAATCAAGCTTCAGGATTCTGTTTTATCTGCACTGACCCCACGAGGCAGAGGATCAAGTCTTAGCTAAATATGGCCCTTCGGCGAGCTGCATTTCCCCATCTGTGACGGGAGAATAAATATAGCCTACACATGTGAAGATAAATGAGCGAGCTGGTCAAGTGTTTTGAGCTCTTCAACACACACGCCTGGCTTTCCAAAAAAAGACACATCACAACTTCAGAGCGGTGCGGTTTCTTTTGTGCGCAGTGAGATGACTTCCCTTGTTGTAAAGGATTTAGAGCCGAAATTCCACATCGTCTGCAGCTATGATGACACGTCTCTTTCCCAGAGACAGAGGTCGGCTGGCCTAATGCGTGCAGAAAGAAGGTAAAGGTCGGGGCACGCTTCCATGCAGGATACTCCTTTTCAGGTTTCCTTGGCCCAAATTGCATGGAGGTGGGATACTTGCTCATTCATTTGCCCGACCAAGTACCCAGCAGGAAGGTGCTGGGCACTGGGTAGCCTACGGCGAAAAACAGACACGGACTCGGGCCTCATGAGCTCGCAGGATAACGGAGGGAAGGCAAGTGCCCCTCAGCTCGGGCACTACTGCTCCACGTTGGGTCAGGGGAGCTTTTGATGTGGGGGTGTTTCTATTGTCAACATGAATGGGGGACCTCTACGGGCCTTTAGGGATGGGAGCCAGCGTGATCCATAACCTGCGTAATGAGAAAGGGTCCCAGGTCCCACAGGATTGGCGAGTGTGCTGCCAGGCATTGATGAACGTGAAAGACCCTTTCAGAATTACCCGAATCTAGGGCCTAACTCTGTTGTAGATAAAAGCACAAAGTATTTGTTGCACGGTTTTCATGAATTTTCTAGGAAGGTAATTTCAGTGCAAACTGAAAAAGAAAGGTAGACTTGTACTTTATTTTGCTCAAAACATTATAGGAGTTGCTGACCATTGTAGAAAACGGCACACCACTAGCAATATCGCTCTCAGCGTGCAACTGCCAGTAAAACGCAATTACACTCGTCAACCTGGGGAGCGGGGCATTCACGGTCATTCCACCTGTAGGTGTAGGCATCTGACTACTTTATTGTGATCTGTGGAGCACTTAGCCCTGGGAACTTACGAATTTAACACTGAAATATTTTTATTGTGAATCACTTTCCTTTTTATTCTCCTTCATAGCGTAAGATGTCACACTGATTTCAAGTGGTGTGTACAGAAAACACCGCCTGTAGATTTCATTTGAGGATGAGGAACGGAGACACATTTGTTATAAAGAGGGGAGATGGGTCTGATTCAGTGGAGGCACTGAGCCGGGCATTTAACAAAATGAGACCCAACTGATGAGAAATGCAAATTGGGATAGTTGCTCTGAGGCACAAGAGCCAGGTACTTGGAGAAAGAACAACCAGGGAGGCCAGATTCAGGCTGGGGGGGGGCGGTCAGGAAAGACCACTTGGAGGGAAACACATCAAACCTGAGAGCTGATGGCGGGGGGGCGGGGAGGCGCAGTTTAAGAAGCCAGATTCAGGACAGTATGTGCAAAAGGCCTGAGGCAGAAACACCCTGCCAGACAACTGAGGTCCTGGGAAAAGGCCAGAGTGACAGACAAGACAGGGTTGGAGAGGGAGCCACCCCGGCTCATTAGAGCTACTGCAATGGAAAGTTATGGAAAGATTCAGGGGGGAAAAAAGTCATGTCATTTGTTTTCTTAAAAAGGCAACTCAGGTTGCTTTGTGGAGACTGAATTAGAGGTGGACCGGAGAGCTGGAGAAAGGCCATTACAGTAATTCAGGTGAGAGAAGATGGTAGCATGGACCAAGAGGTAGTGGCCGACAGCTAGAGAAATGGGGGGTTCTAGATCTACCCTGGAAGTGGACTCAGGCTTGGGTGAAGGGCTGGATGTGGGGCTGAAGGTCGGGGAGGTCTCTGGTAGAATCCAGGGTTCAGCCTGTGCTGCCGGATGGATGGCTAATGTCTTGGACAGGGACAACAAAGCCTATGGGTGGAAAAGCCCATGAGGGAGAAAACTCAAGAGGCCAGTGTTGGACGTGTTAAGCTTGAGATGTCAAGTACCCGGTCAGAAAAGTGTATGTGGAGGGGCTCTCTGGCCTTCTGAGTGCCAGACCCAGCTCTAGATGCTTCCATTTGGCTGATTTAGAAGCATCCCAAATTCGACATTCTGCACTACAATCATTTCTTCTCCCTCAAATGTGCAACTCCTGTGTCCGCTGTATCAGTAAAAGATATCGGCACCCAACCAGGCCTGAGCCAGACCCCAAGATATCCCTGATACCCAGCAAGACAGCCCCTTGCCCAGCCCCTCACTGTCCTTCCCCTCCCAAACTTCTTTACCTGGGCGGCTTCTACTCAACTTCCAGGCTTTGGTCTCAAAATCTCTGCATCCAACAAACCTTCTCTGAACCCGAAATTCTGATGAAGCACCCACCGCTCCTTGCTTCCTCGGTAGCCTGGGCCCCTCCTGCCATCTCATACCTTAGGCTGTGCTGGAACTGGACTGCCTCTCTTCTTATCTCTAGCCTCCACAGCTCCCCTGAGGGCAGGGGACAGTTCGAAGGCTCGCTTACAGTGTAGCGGCTTATCAAATTCTCGCTGAATGAACGAGGGCGATGAGTGGGAAGGTGGGAAGGTGAAGATCCCGCTTGCACTGGGCTGGCACAAAGCTGGGGAAGGGGGATCACATGTCCGATTTCTCCCGCAAGGGGCTAATTACTCACATTGCCGTCACCGCCTTCACCCAAGAATCAAACCACATCCCGCGATCAGGGTGATTTTCCTGCGATGCACCGAGGGGTCCAACCACCCGCCCGAACCACGGGGGCTCTGAAGTGGTCGAGCCTCAGACTGAGACACTTTCAGCGTGTTTAGCTCCTGCTACTGCTCTTCACCGCCTTTCCTTTGTTGTCTGGACATTTGTGTCACCTGGGTAAGGGGAGAGTGTTGACTGTCTACCCAGCAACCTTCTGCTTGCTCCCTTCCGAAACTGATTTAGTGCAGGCCCATCTCTCCTCCACACCTGACGTGGGCCTCCAGGGACTCTGAGTCTGTACTTAGCTAAAAGAATTCCTGGTTAGACTAAGCCCGTCATGGAGTTTCATTCGCCACTGTCTGCTCAAACCCATTGGTTCCTGGGTGGGCACCTGACCTAGGCTGTCCATTCAGAATGAAGCAGCCCCTGGATTTTCCGAGGGGCTCATTCCCCGCCCCCAGGGTCATAGTCATTGGTGCTTGGATGGGTGCGGGACCTAAGAAGTCCGATGAGAATGAAGTATTCTCTAGATTATCCAAGGTAGCTACCCCCTCCTCCGTCTTCTCCTGCTGCTCCTCTTCTCTTTCGTTCCCTCCTCCCATGCACCCCCATCAGTATATAAAGATTTGCCACTCACTGGCCCCATCTCTGCCGCTCCTGGAGACTGTGTGGGGACTCCCCTCTGCATCAGCCAGTGCTGTGGTCCCGGAATCCCACGGGAGTAGTGCTACCCCGGCACTAGCCACACAGAGGGAGGCATGTGTGAGTACCAGGATAGACACTGTGGGGGGGGCAGCCCTCAACAGCGGGGGCTGGGGGGACCACACGTGAAGCACAGATAGCCCACACAGAGCTAGGAGTTACTGACGAGCCAAATCCAGGGGAAACACCAGCTTCCTCGGCTGTGGACTAACACCTGCCTTTCTCTGCCTTTGAAGACAGTTACAAAGCGTGAAGACACTCACTGACATAAATACTTACTCCTGGGCGTTTAATGTACTCGAAGACAAGCAGCCAAGCAGCAAGGGAAGACCCCAGGAATTGCACTCTGATGAGGCCTGAAATGCTGGTTTTCTCTATGTCCAGAATGAGGCAGCCAAACTTCACGGAGGAGTGAAACCATGACTAACTTGGAATCTGAGTACTTGGACCACACTCCTTGGCCAAGCATACGGCGCTCTGCCATCTGAGACGAGGAACGCTTCTGGGCGGGCAGTGAAAGTCAGGACAACCTAATGTGGTTCACAAATACACGTTCACGGTACAGACCCTTTAAACAACACACACAGGTTATGTTGGGGCGATGAGCAGTTTTGCCACTAGATCGAGGTGCTGCTTGCACAACACTGTGAATGTACTAAATGCCACTGGATTGTACACTTTTAAGATGATTACATTTATGTGTGTCAATTTCACTGCAATTTCAGAAAAACACACAGGTCCACAAATGTGCAAAGCGGGGCCCTTGTGCCAACCGCACACGTGCACACACACACTCTCACAGAGATTTCTTTGAAATTCAGGGAGGTGCTGCACAGGGCAGAAACACCCAAGGCTCAGGGCCTGAGTTAGATCTCCACTACTCTCTTCCACCGTGTGGAGCATGGCTTACCCCCCACTTTACTGTTCTGCATCACTTCCTTCATCTGTCCCCCTCCAGCTCTGGACTACAGAAGGCTCCCAACAGAGATCTTCCAGGCCCAGGCCCAGGCCCAGTCCCGTAGCACATAACCGAACCGCCTGACTCCAGCCTTATTTGACTTCCCAGCCCCAAGAAGAGCAGCTTGCTCTGGCTTTCACGCCAACTCCAGCTCTCCCACTGACCCTGCACCGTTAGTCTCTGAGATAGGCAGCTCCCACTTAACAGAGGAGGAAGCCGAGGCTCAGAGAAGCTTATCCCGAGTCCAGAGGCCCGGGAGGGTGGAGCGGAAGTGAGGCAGGAATGCCAGCCTGACAACTGCTTTAGGCCCCACCTGGCCCCTTTGTTTTGACCAGGCTGTAGAGCAGAGGCTTTGGACACAGACTTTCTCAATCTCTGAATCACAGGCTTACCAGCTGTGTGGCCTTGGGCAAGTTATTTCCCACTTCTTTCCTTTCTCTACAAAATGGACCAAGCTTTGGGAAGACTGAATGAGAATGAGCTACATACAGTAGGAAAGGCTCTTGGCGGAAACGGGGGCTGCTGGCTTATGACCATGCCCGTGGGGCTCCTTCTCCACTCAGTTTCAGCCAGTTTGGGGCAGAGGAATAAACAGGTGGCAAAGGAAGGCTGACGGTGAATCGACTTTGCGAAAAGCACACTGAGAACTGTTGCTGGTTTCATAAATGCCTATATTTGTGGCAGGCAAGGACCGAAGTCAGGCATTTTACCGAAATTGTATTGCACGTGGACTGTGGCACGGCGGCCGTGGCCTCGCAACCACGGACAGTTTTCAGTGGCGGGCTATGAAATGGTAACTGGACACACATTTGCACCAGCAACCCCACGTGTTCCGAGAGGCTCGGCCAATCCAGAAGCAGGCGCTCCCACTGTACAGAGCCTGGCTGGGGAGCTGGGACATGTGCGGAAGCAAACTTAGAGCCGGGGAAGCGAAATCAAAGAGACAGAGCACTCCAGGGCGACCGGGAAGCTGGCAACAACGAAACTCGGGGAGAAAAGCACCAGATACGTGGTCATTCCTGTGGTTTCAGGTGTCCATTCTCTTTCATGTATCCTCACGGGACCCTTGGAGGCAGCAGGGGGGACGGGTACTGTGACCCCGCCCTCCCTGGCACTGAGGACAGCAGCAGCGCCCAGGGCACGAGGTGAAGTGGTGGGGCCGGCGGGTGGGTCGGGGGTGGCCGGTGGGGGCAGGGGAGAGTGCGGTTCTCAGTCTTAGAGATGTGGGCCCTACGGTCTGGTCTGGCCAGATTGCACAGGGGCCTGCGCGGTGCCCTGCTCCGAGCTCACCCGGTGCTCCCCACTAAGGTGAGTCCTGTCGGAGCCCCCAGTCTGGCTGGTCAACCCCTTCACTGTGTGTGTCCTGTGCTGCCTGGAAAATCACACAGCACACCTCTCCCTTCAGGGAGGCACCAGCTGACTTAGGCGGTCTAGTAAGACACTGGCAGTGGGCAGGGGGAATGCCCTGGAAGACTGAATTACAGACGTGCAGCCACACAGCCTGGTCTGAGGTCCAGCATTGCCGCTCAGGGGCTGTGGTTGTAACTTGTAGGAGTTCAGTGTTTCTGGGTCTGTTTTCTCATCCATTAAAAAAAAAAAAAGGCGGGACAGTAGGGTAGTATCACCTACCACATAAGGTCATTGTTGTGGCCAAATGGGATCAACAAGTCCAAAAAGGCCTCAAATGTAGGCACAAAATTAATGACAGGAGACGCATGTGCTAAGTGGCACAGGAACTCAGAGGGGAGACGATTCGTCCGCCCTTGAGGACTAGAAAAGACTGCATGGAAAAATCCACATGACCTAATATTTCTCTATTAGTCTCCCACTGTGGCATAGACCTTCAGAAGGCTTCCCTGGCCCCCCACGGCACCCCTTCAAAAGTCAAGCCCTTTAGCCTGGTGTTGGAGGCTAGCCACAGCTGACATCAAATTCCCTCCCTAACTCATGTCTAGCAGCTTCCCTGGTGGCCACCCAATGGAGGCAGTCTGCTTCTCTCCCGTGCGTCTCCTTCTGTGTTTTCTCTTGGCCTGGGATACCTTGTCCTACCTGTGTCCCCTCCTCACCCCAAACCCATTCACATGTGCCATCTTCTCCCCTAAGAAAACTGCCCGTCCCCAGGGCTGGAAGTGCTCCTGCCCGCTTCCCACTGTCATTTATACCTGTAGATGTCGTGAACAGATCAAGGGGAACTCTGGTAGGACACCCCAATAATCGGACATGAGGCTACATTTTGACAATTAGATTAATGAAAATCACACCGTAACTGTTATTAGTCGTCTGCAACGTGGGTCACACTGGAAAACACCCAAATCTAATCAAGGGGACTGGAATGTAACTAAGGAAACCTGTAACCTAATACAGTATGTTTTGGCCTGGCTGAAAAAGAGGTTAACTGAAAAGCCGTGGTCTATACAGACTCTACACAGAGTCTAGCAGAGGAGAAAATGCATAATTAGAACATCAGTGTCCACCTAGCCCTGCCGACGGTAAGACCCTGGCTGTGGTGGGCATAGAGATCACAGTCACTAGAAGGCCACGGTCTCGTGTGGAAGGAAAAGTTCATCACAGGGTTCCAGGACCCAGATAAAATATAAATTCCCTCTAAGATTTCTAATTCTGGGTGCTCCAAAGCCTCCATCCCAAGCAAGCCTCTTCTGAATTCATTTTCCCAAGTCCCTTGATGCTAAGGAAAGCTACATCGGATAGCAGGCACCGCAAAGACTATCCATCACTATAACTTGGTTCTTCATGTGTATGTTTTCTAGTTATATAAAAAAACCGGGATGACTTTAGTTAAATCCCAGCCAACTGAACACGTGCATTTATCTCTGACTGCTCCAAAATCCTCTAACATTATGGTAATTAAAAAAAAAAAAGGCATAAAACCACAGAGACAAAGCAAATAGAAAAGGAGACAAGAGCAAAACAATTCTAGAAGCTGGGAGGTAGAAGAATGAATGGGAATTGACGTAGCAGACGCAGGGGGGCGGCAATGAGGGGAAAGTAGGAAGCACCCAATGTACAGACAGAACCCCCGAAGGTGTGGGAACTCAGCGGCCTATTCTCTGCAGGCGGACTGAACCTGGAGCCCCAAACGAGGGGATGAAGTGAGTCTGCTTACGCAGCAGTTAAATCTCAGATTGCATGCTCTGTCCTGGTCAGCATTCTCCCAACCCTGACAAAAGGCAGGGGTAGTCAGTGTCTGGAAAGGGTAGAACACAGAGGGTTCCCTGGATGGGAGGACACAAGGTCAGGACACATGCTAAAAAATTAAGACCCCTCCTCTGCTCCCTGCACTCACCTCCCGGAACAGTGGCAGCCGTGCATGAACCCCTCAGACAGGAGGGTGGAAGAGTCTTTTCTAAGGAATATGAGTAGCCCAAGGGGAGAGGCCAAAGTCTGATGTTAAAGATTCCCCAATGAAAAGGCCCCGACAGACCACCTCTAGCAATGGTTCTCCACTGGCGGTGCCAGGGGTAGTGAGGGGTGATGTTGCCCCAGGGGAACATTTGGTAATGTCTAGGGACATTTTTGATTGCCGTGACAGGACTAGGGGTGCTACAGGCACCCACCTAGTGGGAAGAGGCCAGGGGTGCTATGAAACATCCTACAATACACAGGACAGCTCCCCACAACAAAGAATTTTCCAGCCCAAAATATCGAGAGTGCTGAGGTGGGGAAATCCTGACCTTCAGTAAGGACCCAAGTCAGCCAGCTTCACTCATACAGAGCTTCCCACAGGCCCCAGTGCCACCCTCATAAAAATGAGTGGATCTCTGAGGAATGATCACGAAAGACAGATCAAAATGTGATACTATGCGGGGAGACAAAAGCTTCGAATAACTATCATTAATATCCTCAGAGAAATTAGAGAAGACACTCAATCAAAAAAGCAAAACAAACCAGACTTAGAAGATGCCAAAGGGCAGGGGGGACACCTAAAGAACAGGAAAAGACTCTTAAAAATTAAAAAGAAAATCACATTTAAAGAAATAATAGAAGGGGTGGATGACAAAACTGAGGAACTCTCCCCAAAATAGAGCAAAAACAGAGAGGGAACAAATATTAAAAAAAAATTAGACGACCAGCCCAAGAACTCCAACGTTTAAATACTGGGAATTCTAGTGTAACAGAAAAGGTTAACTGGAAATGAAGAGATCAAAGAAATAAACCAAGAAAATGTCTCAGAACTTAAAGACATGAGTTTCCACATTGAAATGGTCCACGAAAGACCCTACCCCAAAACCCATGATTGTGAAATTTCAGGAGGGTAAATGGCAGGTCCTAAACATTTCCAGAGAAGAAATCCAAGTTCTTGATAGGAAATCAAGGATCAGATTGGTATCAGACTTTTCAACAGCATATATTGAAGCTAGAAGATAATGATGCCTTCAAAATGCTAAGAGGGGAAAAAAGGTTTCCTGTCAATTTTCAAAGTGTCAAGTAGGTCTGAAGGAAATAAAAACATTTTCAAAAATACCAGGTGTCCAAAGTTTTGCCTACAATGCATCTTTTCTCAGGAAACTAATGAAACATATGCTCCTGCAGAATGAGGGAATAAACCAAGAAGGCATGAAAAATAAAAACAGGGATCTAATCCAAGAGACAGAGCCCACGGGAATCCCATAATGATGAAGGGAAATCCCAACCTGTGCAGCAGGCTGGAGGCAACCAGCCCATACTGGAGCACATCAGAAGACTCAGGAGGGATGCCTCCGAGAAGAAATGGTAGAATATCGGGTATGTCTGATTGCATGAAAGGCAAGTTTAGGGTGAAACAGTGAAACATGAGGTGAAAAAAGCAAGACAAGAGGCAGTATAACTAATTCCAGGGAACAAAGAGTGGTACAAAAGGGAAGAGTCATTATAGTACACCACATGGCTCGACTGTGCTGACATAGTGACAAAAACGTAAACGTCGATCAGTGATCGAACAGAAATTACCGTCTAGCCACGGTGAAAGGGTGGATGGGAAATGGAAGGCATATATGCAAGAGCTGAAGTCTCATCATTCATGGCGTGAAGTCAAAAGAGGGTATTTTTTTACCAAAATAAACAGTTAAGGGTTTAAATCAGAGCCGGAAATGGCTTTTCTGTAGGGGAAATGGAGAAGGATCTTTTGTTTCTCCATAATAGGTTCTCATAGAACTGCTGTGGGCCTGTATAACTTTAATAAAAATGAAATGACTTTAAAAATTGGAGGGAAACAATAAAGTATAAAGAAGTAAATTTCTAAATATATTCAATATCACCACCTAGAGCCAAACACGAACATTCTGACAGTTTTGTTCCAATTTTTTTCTTCACATATGACATCTATGGGTATTTTTCAAAGTTGTAATCCTGCCATATATGTATATATACAGTTCTGATCCCTGCTTTTATACACATAACGCATCATTAGCCTTTTCTCTATCTTTAAATATTTGTTGAAAGCAGGATTTTTAAAAAAAGATTTATTTATTTGAGAGAGAGAGTGAGTGAGAAGGAGGGAGAGGGAGAGAGAGAATCCGAAGCCGACTCCCCTCCCCGAGCACGGAGCCTGATGCGGGGCTTGATTCCACGATCGCAAGATCATGACCTGAACCGAAACCGAGAGTCGGGTGCTTAACTGACTGAGCCACCCAGGCGCCCCTTGAGAGCAGTTTTTAATGTCTGTGATTATCCTGATACTCATCACGCTGTCATTTAACAAATGGCTTTTTACTAGGCATTGATGTGTTTACAATATATCACTATTTAAAAAATCGCTGTGAAAAGAAATAGTTTTATGTAAATCTCTGTGTACTCTGATTGGTTCCTTGGTGTAAATTTGTAGAAATGGATCACGGAAATGATCTTTGCCAAATTAACCCTCAACAGTTTGCGTCCGTTTTTACTCCCAATGGTGGTGCACAGCATCAGCTTCCCGAACTCCTGGGTATCAATTTTTCCCATCTCGCCCAACCTGATAGGTACAATAAAAAGGTTTTATTTGCCTATCTCTGCGTATTGTATGTTCACTGGCTTTATCCATGGGGATACATTCCAAGACCCCCAGTGGATGCCGGAAACTGCAGATAGGACTGACCCCTATACTAGACCTGTACACACATACCTCTGAGAAAGTTTATTTATAAATTAGGTAGAGTAAGAAATTAACAACAACAATAATAAAACAATATACTATAATGAAAGTTATGTGAAGCGGTCTCTCTCTCTCTGAAAATACCTTACTGCACTGTACTTGCCCTTCTTCTTGTGATGCTGTGAGATGCTAAAATGACCGTGGGATGAGACACAGCCAGGTGAAGACGTAAGCACCGTGACGTAGCGTTAGGCTACTACCTCCCTTCGACCACATGTTAGAGGAGGATGCTTCCGGATGCAGCTGACCACGGGTAACTGAAACTGCGGGAAGCAAAACCACGGATGGTGGGGGGAGGGGAGGACTACTGTATGCTCTTCTTTTTTTGCGAGCTTTTGGTTATGTCTTGGGTTTATTTTTCCACTGAGACCACATGGTGAATTAATCCTTTGGCGACCTCATTTATATCTGGATCTCTTATGAGTTAACACAGATCACACCCATGGACCCAATGATCCGTGAGTGCCTGGATCATGTTTCTGAATCTCAATGGCCCCACTACCTGCAAGGCTCTGGGCAAGTGGCTAAGCACTGAGACACCTTTATGTCACCCCTCACGTTCTACCATTTTCACCTTCTCACGGCATATCACACTGTTTCCCTTTCTCTCCTTCCTTTCCTTCCTTCCTTCCTGCACATCACATTTCTACTTGCACTTTGGTCATCTGTATACATCTTCTCTTCCTACTGGACTCTAAGTTCCTATCTGATGGGTCTTTATTCCTCACCTCACTGTGTTTAACAGATACTCCTAGATCTGTTGAATAAAGATACAGAGGTGTGGGTGGGGGTCGGGGGACTATGGACAGAGAGGTACAGATTGAACCAGACCCTGGAAGGGGAGACAGAGACCAGCTCCACCCGTCTCTGAGGCAGGGGTGCACGCGCAACAGAGCTTTACTTTCTGCCTCGGCACCCAAACACTGATTCCCACAGTGTCCGTGTAATGAAGGCTGGCAAAAAGGAATAAAAAGGAAGACAAGAATTATTCAGCCATAAAAAGGAATGAACTACCGACACATTCTATAATGTGGATGAATTTTGCAAACATTACACCAAGTGAAAGAAGGCTGACAGAAAAGGTTGCATATCGCATGATTCCATTTCTATGAAATGTCTGGAATAGGCAAGTCCGCAGAGACAGAAAGTAGTTTAGTGGTTGCTAGGGGCTGCAGGGACAGAAGAATGGACAGTGACTGCTAATGGGTATAGGGTTTCTTTGGGGGATGATGAGAATGTTCTGGAATTAAATAGTGGTGATGGTTGTGCAACTCTGTAAATATATAAAATCCACTGAAGGTGAATGCTATCTCAATTTTGGAAAAGGAAAGAGAAGTAAAACTTACACACCCAATGGTTTGGTCCACGGGGAATTTCGGAGGAATCACTTTATAACACCAGCTTGCCCAGACCGTGATGCTTCCACACAGCTCTGGGAGCTGGGGCAGCAGGACGTCACAGCCCCCGGCAGAGGAGTGGGCAGCACTGATGTCTCCCCTCCTCTCCAGGCCGAGCTGAACAGGTCAGCCCACTCACCTCCCCTCCCTCTGCCTTTAACAGCATGCGACAGGACACTGTGGAGGAACGCCTGACATAAAACACACGGCAGGACTTCTCTAGATCCAGACTTGCTGGGGAACAGTTCGCATCCTGGTCAATATTTTATCCAAATAGACCTGGCAGCCTTTCTGCTAATGGGCTCTAGGAGTTAAGAAATGAGTTCTATTACGCTTCAATGGGCAATGCTTTAGAATGACCGCTTATAGTCTGATTTTAAAGACCTTCAGTAATGTCCAGACAGATCAGAATCCCCTTTAAAATGAGCTGCTCTCATTGGAAAGGTTCTTTCCATAATAATCTCTCCAACAGAGTCCCCTAAATCCCACGCTCACCTAGCTCCTGCGAGGATTCCCCAACCTCGTGCTAAGCGCTGTGTACCACAGGCAGGGCCCCTCCGGGGGCTTATAATCCGGGTGCTGCGAAAGAGTTCTACACGAATGAGACCAAATGCTAGACTGTGGCCTGTAGGCAATTTCTCCATTGAAATTCAAAGAAGGGGTTCAAAAGCAAGACAGCTAGAGTCACAGAGAAGGAAGGAGGTCACAGGGTGCCTTAACCTCAGGAAGATCATCTCACTTTCCACAGGCTGGGCAAAGACCTGACAAAGGTTTCAGCCTTTACACACCCCCGGTCTGAAGGAAGCAGGGACCCTGCCACCTCTCGCCTCTTGCTCCTCACAGCCAGCTCCGTCCCCATCCCTCCAGAGCCAGAGCCCACTAGAAACACCTTAAGGTAATAAATGTGAGCCCTGAGGCAGCTCACTGGGGAGGACAGCCCTTTGAAAAGTAAGCTGGGGTAAATGGAATTTTAATTGAACTGGACAATGACGAGTAAATGTTCTCTCTCATTGGCAGCTCTTAGAGGGGGCATACTTTGAGCCAACACATTTATAATCCCAACCATGCCATGTGAGAGAGGACGGTTTTTCTATACTGAACCAAGTTTGCAAAAAAAGAGAGAGAGAGCGGGGGAGGGGAGGGAAAGAGAGAGAAAGGAGGGAGAGAGGGGGCAGGGAGGAAAGGAGGAAGGAAGGAAGGGAGGTCAGCCGGCCAGGAGAAGGGAAGAGGACACTTACACAGAAAGCCTCGGTCAGCCAGAGTAATTACTGCCGAGACGCGTGTTTGAGTAACAGCCCTTCCTCCAATGGCTCCTGGTGACCTGCCTGGGGAGTTTTAATAAGAAAGGACGTCATAGCCCATCTGTTGCTTTGGAACTAATGTAGCATGAACCAAACTGGCCTAGTCCTCAGGGGCAGGTCTGTCACCACCCAGAGTGCTAACCTCAGCTACAGTGAACAGAGCAGGGCCCAGGCCCCGATCTGTCTAGCTATTTAACACACAGGAGCAAAAATGCCTTGGCACTTAGACCTCATCAAGGAATACCAGTGGGGCCTACTATGTGCACAGCCCTGGGCCAGACAGCACATCAACGGAGCCAAGGGCAGCTTAGGAAGATCTGTTTCAAATTTCTTCTGATAGTGCCCTTGGCCCCATCTGCTCCAGACGAGCTAAGCAGGTAGCTTCGATTCATTCCAACAAATCTGGAAAGTCCCAGTCATGTGTAAAGAACTAGAAATGGGGTGTGTGGAGGTGTATTTGGTGGGGTGGGGGTTAAAAAGTGAATAAATTATGTTCCCTGCATTCCAGGTACAGCGCATAAGGGGGGTGCATGTGTGTGATGTCTGTGTGTGTGTGTTGTATGTACAGCATGTGTGTGTGCAGTGTGTGTGTGTGTGTGTGTAAGGGTGTGTGTGTGGTATATGTGTGTGTATATATGTATGTGTTATATGTACAGCATATGTGCGCAATGTGTATGCATATAATATGCGTGTATGTATGTGGTGTGTGTATGCGGTGTGCATGTGTGTGGTGTATAAGTGATGTGTGTGTGTATGAGGTGTGCGTGTGTGTGTGGTATGCATATGGTAAGTGTGTGTGTATGTGTGTGTGGTGTGTTATGTGTTGTGTGTATGGCGTGTGTGTGTGCAATGTGTATGTATATAGTGTGTGTGTGTATGTGTGTGGTGTATATGTGGTGTGTGTGTGTATGTGTGTGGTGTGTGAGGTGTGTTGTGTGTGGTGTGTGGGGGGGTATGTGTCTGTGTGTGGGGGGGGTGTATATGTGGTGTGTGTGTGTATGTGTGTGGTGTGGGGGGGGTATGTGTCTATGTGGTGTATACGTGGTATGTGAGGCATGAATGTGGTGTGTGTATGTGTGTGTGGCGTGCATGTGTGTGGTATATACGTGGTGGGGGGGGGGGTGGCGGCAGGAGGGGCGGAGGGGAGGCGGCTTGCTATGAGGAGACAGTAAGTACACAAATATTCACGAACTCGGTGCCTCGGACGTGTCAGCCCGCATCAGAATCACCTGGAGGGTCTGTTGTACAGAGATGTCCCCTAGTTTCTGACTCAGGAGGTCTGGGGGGGAGCCTAAGACACTGCATTTCTAACAAGTTCCCGGGAGACGGTTTCGGATCGGGGAGCGCATCTGAGAACCGGGGCAGTAGTTCAAACTCTGGCTGAGCACCGAGTACATGGAAGAATCCAATCTGAGCACTTTGTCCACCTACAAATCAACCTGGAGAAGCCCCACCGAGCCGAGCTCCCGGGAGCAGCCTCTGGGTCCCCGCGAACAGGCACCGGCTCCCCTCCTGTCCCTCCAGTCCCTCGGTGCGGGCCCTACCGCTTCGCTGAACTGGGAGCTCCTGGGGGCAGGGCCTGTGCCCGGTCCTCTGGGAAACCCTGCCCCTAGCCGGGTCCCCAACCAGATGCGGTCCTTGGGGACGGTTTGCTGATGGACTGCATGAATGTTTTCGTCTAGTCCTGACAGCCACGGGGGCTACTGCAGGGGCAGGAGGAAAGGGGGTCCCTGCAGACCTGGTGTCCGTGGGGCAGCTCAGGAAGGTGAGCAAAATGAGCAGGGGTGGGAGAGGCAGTCTTGGGCTGTAAGCAGGGCATATTTGGTTGTAAGTGGGACAGATTGGCAATGTTTCACTTGGAAGCAGTTTTCATCTAAATTAGAACTCTTGGAGGAAAGAGAGGCCTAGGGCAGCCCCTAGGGGGACAGAAAAGGCACCTTGGCAGGCCAAAGCTGGCCGGCCCGGCAGCCCCCAGATAGCCAGCCCGTGTCAAGTCAAGGCTAGCAGGCCGAAAACAAGGGCAAAGACGCAAAGGGCTGGGAAGGGAGTCCTGCCTCCTTCACTGGAGGAGAGTCAGCTGAAGTCAACGTAGAACTTTCTCGGTCCCCCCTTCCCTGTACCCAAACAGCACCCCGCTGCTTCCACACCCTCACCAGCAACGCAGGCACCCGCACCACCCAGGGGAAGGTCTCTGTTTAAGCAGGAGTGTAGGTTAACGAACACATTGACAAAACACCCTTAACTTCTGGGGGGCGGCGTTTCGAGGGGCTGTGCCAGCAGCAGCCCCTACTGAGCCACCTACAGGCACCATTCCACCAGCTCGTCAGTCTAGAAAAGCGATGGGAGGTACTTCTCGCAGGAAACATTCAACAGCGGAATACATGTGATGTAAGAGACATTGAACACCATCGAGCTGATTAGCGCAAGTAATTTAACCTAAAGAACCCAGGGCTTGGAGAGGGAAGCTTGCTGCCGCCTCTCCCCAGCTCCGAGGCCTGGAACCGGTGCGTCACTTAACCTCCCTGACCCCGCAAATGAAGGCAAACAGCACTTGCTTCCTTTCCTCACAGAGCAGGTGAGAGGCCTCTGGGAAGTACCAAACGCAGCATGCTTTGCACTTTGTCAAAAATGCCACTCAGTGGGGACTGTGTCATTATTAAACCCCAGATTCTACCCTGAGTCTGGGCAGAGCTGGCAAGTCTGGGATTGAGGGAGAGGCGGCTGGTTCTCTACTCCCACCAGTCACTTGAAAAGAAGACAGTGACAACAATAAAGTCCCTCCCCCCTTCTATTCTTTCTATTAAAATCAACAAGCAACAGCACCAGATTAATATCTTTCTAATGACTAAGTTGTCAGTTATGGGGTGACACACTCCCTAATTTAATGATCGGCCCTGCTCCACACGTCGACACTGATACCAGGATCTGGGCTCCATACAGATACATTTGGGGCACCCCCCTAAGCCTGTGCTCCCCACGCTCTTCCTCCCCACCCAGACTATGAGCTCCCTGTGACCCTCTGCCTGTGTGACCTCCTTTGATCTGACGCTCCCCCGTCTCACTTCACGGGGAGGGAGAAGAGATCATGAGTTCTGCACACGGTGGCGTGGAGGGGCCCGCAGTGAAGTGACTGAGGTGGGATGGCTCCCACTGGAAGGGACAGCCCACGCCCGGGTTCCTGTCCTAGGCCCTACCTTGCTGCCTTGAGCCTGAGAGCTGGGAAGCTCTGGCCTGATCCAATGACTCCTCAAGGAGGTACATCTACGATCCCCATTAGACAGCTGAGAAAACGGAATTTCCACGAGGTGAAGGCCGTTGCTGGGAAGTGGGCCCTGGCAGGGCAGTGTGGGGACACACAGCGGCCAACAGTATACTCTACTCTCTCCCACCTCTTCCCGCAAGCCCACGTCTTCCACAAAGTTCAGCCCGGCCCCCTCTTCTGGGGGGGCCCCTGCAGTGCTCCGTTCCACAGGATGAGCTTTCCCAGCCGTGTAGCCCCTCTGACCCCTCCTGTCTGCTCCCACAGAACACAGTGCAGACACAGCAGCAACACCCCCGGAGCGGAACTGCTGTGGGCCTCCAACTCCGGCCGGGACCCTCACTCTCAGCCACCATGAGGGGTGACTAAGACGCCATTTCTAATCCTTGCGGCGACCCTGGGAGGCAGACATTATCTCCCTGGGGTGCAAGGAGGGAGGAGCCGGCTGGCCCACAGCCTTACGGCCACAGAGAAGAGCAGCTGGGATTCAGAGCTGGTCTGGGGAACCCAAAACCCACACTTCCATGGCCCAGCTGCCTCCTCCTCAGGAGACCTAGGCGTGAGAGGCCTCAGGAAAGCTGCAGAGGGGGCGCCTGAGTGGCTCAGTCGTTAAGCGTCTGCCTTCGGCTCAGGGCGTGATATCGGCGTTCTGGGATCAAGCCCCGCATCAGGCTCCTCCGCTGGGAGCCTGCTTCTTCCTCTCCCACTCCCCCTGCTTGTGGTTCCCTCTCTCACTGGCTGTCTCTCTCTCTGTCAAATAGATAAATAAAATCTTAAAAAGAAAAAGAAAAAGAAAAAGAAAGCCGCAGAGGCCTGAGCCTGAGAAAGTACTGGGGGACAGGCCCACGGGTGACCCCTCCACCACCCCCCCACTGCATACCTCAGTGCCCGTGATTCTTTTGACCCTTGGAGACTTCTATTTTATTAAAGCTTTTTTCCCAAGCAACGGGTTGTGCCTGAAGCTATCATCTAAGGGCTATCACCTTAGTCTTGGGTTAACCTTTTAGCAGAAATGAGCTGACAGCCAAAGGAGAATCAACTCCGTCTGAGAATTATTTGTTATATGCCTTCCATGCCCCAGGCACCAGACTAAGTGCAGGAATTGTGGAGGAGAAAAAGACAGTCAGTCCTCGCGGAGCTCAGAGAGAGCAAGAACTGGCCCCCAAAGGGCCCGGCTGGCAGTGGATCTGGGAGAACTCTACTCGGGGCGCCCCGGGAGAGCTCCCATGAACCGGCCACGGCCGCCTGGGCAGCCTCCCTGGCCGGCCTCCCCGCGCCTCCTCGCCTCCTCCTGCAAGCAGCTGCCTGCCAGAAACTAAAAGAGGAAGAGCAAACTGCTGAGGGCAAAGAAAGCTGCTCCTTGATCCACACTGGCCAAATTAGGGCAAAACTAAGCCCCTCTGAGCAAAAGGAAATCCAGCTGACACTCACCGGATTTCAGTTTTTAAAGACATGTGTGGTCTTGGGTTTTATTTCTTTGTATCTTCTTCTCTTCCCTCCTCCCGGCAGCTTGCTATTCTGTATCTGAGGCCTCTTGGTAGTGCCCACTGCTGCCAACACGTGTCCTTGCTAGAAACTGATACCCCCATGCAACACTGCTTTGTTCTGTCTCGTTTTAATACCACTTGGTCTCATCTCCTAAAACCCCAAATTCCACAACAAAACCACAAACACCCAGTTCCCCATAAAGGCCTCTGACCCATGAGCTGTAAAACAATGCTTCCCACCCTTTTCATACCCTGGCACACATAGAAATGACAACATATGTCCAGGCCTCTTGTGGCTGCACACAGCCCTCCCCCTCCACACACACACCAGAGCTGAGACGATAGGATCTGAGCACACCTATAACACCCGCCTCTGATACACTTGCTGGGAAGCATTGGTTCCCAGAGTATGTCAGTAAACCTCAAGAAAATCATGACAGATGTGGAAGAGCCAGCCAGATCAGAGGGAGGGGACGGGGCCCAGGTGCACACAAAAAGAAACCAATGACAGCTGACGCAGACTGCCCCCACCCTGGGGCTCCTGACTGCAGGACCACAGTCTGAGCTGACATATCCCAAACCCACATCAGAGTGACAATAAGGGGAGCATAGGGTATTCGGTCACTGCAGAGGCTTTGGAGCCAACAAAGGCCATGCACCTTCCCCATGCAGAGGAGGAACAGCACTCTGTGTAATGTGGTGCAGGCTGCAGATATAAATAGCTTCTAAAAAGGTTAGGGAAAATGCACAGCCGACAAATCTACAGTAGGTTACTAAGGGAAACCAGGATGCTTAGTGCCAGCGGCTCACCTGTTGAAGCTGTGCTGGGGAGGAACTCCGTGGCTCCTCCCGAACTCTGCTCTCTGGGCTCTTCGGGGATGCAGTGTGGGGCTGCGAGTGGGTGTGTCCTAAGCCCTACCGATGTGCCCTGCAGGCCCCCTCCAAAGGAAGGAAAACCTTTTTCCTAATTACCTCTCTGTCTAGTTTCCATAAGCCTACTCACTTGCAATTTCCTCATCTGGCAAAAGTCTACCTCCATAGGTACCGTGAGGATGCCGGCCTGAAGGTGGGAGGAGCCTGATGAGTGGCCAACCCTGGCCCTCCCCCGGCCCCTTCCCATTCTACCAGGCCCTTGGGTGCTGCCTCATGAAACACAGAAAGTGGGGCATTCCAAGGCTGCATCCCCTGGAGATTCCCTTCTGGAGGGAAAGTCCTTCCCTGGTTCCCCAGAGGGCTTGGAGTGCAGCCACAGCTGCTGGGCTATGTCAAGTAAGAAACAGATCTCGCTTGTCACTGAAAAGCCAACCCCAGGGACACCTGAGTTAAAGCTATTTATAGCTCTCATGTATGCATCCTTGAACTCGTGTGTGATTAAGTCAACAGACATAGCCACACCACGCCCAGAAGCATACATATGGACTTCCACGCCCTGAGGCAGTGGCTAAATCTGGAACTTTAGGGAACCCAAACGCACCCCCAACACACACACACCCCTGAGTGTGGGTATTCTGGGACCTGGGATAAACTGGGTGCCAGTCCTTCCCCCTTTAGGATATCAAGTTCTGCCTTCCTGCCAAGGATTAAGAGATCAGCGTGGAGGCCGCAGCTCACCAGGCAGCCCCCCACCCGCTCATCTGCACAGACAGCGAGACCTCTTCCCACTTCCTCTGAGCTCCAAACAGCACAGAGGCAGGAGGGAAAACAGGGCCTGCCCCATCTCTCCCTGAGTGGACAACGGGGCTGCCGCTGCAGAGCCTACGCTGAAGTCCTGCGAGGCACACGAGAAAGGAGAAGCTCCACAGAGGCCCAGGCCAGAAGCCAGACCCTCCACAAGGCCCCGGGGAGGAGGAAGCCACTCCTGTCCTCAGCTTCCACTTTGAGATGCTGGGCAGTCAAAACGTCAGGGCCACTCCTGGCCCACCCGGGGGCTTGGCCAGGAGAGCGGGGCTTCCATTTGGCCAAGTGTGTTAGGCATGAGGAGGGATGTGCCCAGGCAGAGCACGTGATGGGGACAAAAGCTGCCCAGCACACTCATATTCCTATTCGTTCATTCTCTCCCTCTCTCCCTCTGCCAACAGCAGCAGAGGCCAAGGGAGAAGCGACATCCTCTGGAGGCCAAGAGGTCATCTACTACAGTCATCTTTTATGTTCCCTGATGTGTAAATTGGGCTAATGTTACCTATAGCTTTGAACTTGACTGGGGTCAAAGAGGAGACCAGGAGTAAGCACGCAGACCAGAAGTTCCCACGGAACGGAGGCGCTATTTCTGTTATTCAAATACAGTGAGTGAACATTCCGAGGGAAGATTATGTGTGCTTCTTACCCCCCAAAGCAGAATCAACTGAAACATACATATCCCACTTGCTTCTCAAAGTGTACACTGAACTCCTAGTTTTTCTAAGGTTCTCTCATGTCACTGGGCACGCAGGCTCTGATGAAGAAAGGACACCATCTAATACCACAGGGCATTTAGAGCAGGGAGCACTGGACTGCGTCCATGGGTCCAGTGACCGGGACTGTGGAAATCCTGAAGTACAAGCTGGCTCCATACTTCTGGGTGAGAAGGTTCTAGCATCTGGCATCTAGTGGAATTTCTATCAACTCCAGACATAATACGCTATTCTCTTCTGCCGGTGACCCCCTTCCCCCAACAAAACTGCCCAGAGTGCAGTACAATAATTTCTTGTAATATTTATACCCATCTACTATGAGCGAAGAACACTGTCAGCTGCTTTTACACACATTGAACAGCTGAAGCCAGTCTACAACACTGTAGCATAGTTTCGAATTATCCACGTTTTTACTAGATCACTATGAACGTTAACTATAGCCAGAATCACATGACTAGTACAGCAAGGTGGAGATCTGAGCCCCTGCCTCTTTGGTTCTAAAGCCCGTGGGCTTCTCTCTGCTGTCCGTGAGCCTTAAAAATGTCTCTCTATATGTATATGTATGTGTATGCATGTCTATGTGTTTATTGATCATTTTTGTTATCGTAAGATTAATCTAATGCTGATTCATAGAGGCCTGAGATCTTAATGACCAAGAACAACACAGGAATCTCCTATTTAACACACACGAACAAATACCTGGTTCAGATACTTCTATCTATGCTATCATGGCAGATCCCTATCTCAAATTTATTCTTTTGTAATCCCCAGGTGCTTAGCACAGTGCTAGGTATACACTGGGCACTCCTCATATAACCTCGTTGATGATTACATTGCTAAGATTGCTTATTAATAATAAACTCCTAAACGCCAAAAGATGAATTATCACTAACTTTGATCTAAAAGGAAAAGTTCCAGGGACGCCTGGGTGGCTCAGTCGGTTAAGCATCTGCCTTCAGCTCAGGTCATGATCCCAGGTCCAGGGATCAAGTCCTGCATTGGCTCCTTGCTCAGCCGGGAGCCTGCCTCTCCCTCTGCCTGCTACTCCCCCTGCTTGTGTGTGTGCTGTCTCTTGCTCTCTCCGACATAATAAATAAATAAAAACTTTAAAAATATAAAAATAAAAGGAAAAGTTCCAGACCCCCAAGGGGCCCTAAAACACATTGTGGCCAACAGAGTAGGTGTCCCACCAGTGGGTAAAAACAGTATTATCTGAATCTTACTAATAGTTTGATCCCATTTGGTATGTATCTTACAATCTCCACTGGACACAGCAATCATGAGGACTTATGGGAAGCCCTGGTTTTGTAAGTGGGTCCAACTTCAGGTAATCATTTGGATCTGGGTTCTCTCCTCTGCAGCGGTAGCACACGACCCCCATTCAGAGAATGGCTGTCCAGATTCCTGGTACCTTGTCTACAGACCCACAAGAAATCCAATCAACCAAGGTGGCATCTCGGCCTCTCCCATGGCTTCCTGAGTGTATAACCACTTCAAAACTGGGGCAAATTCAGACCTATGTCCTAATCCCAGCAATACCTGTCAGGAGCTGTGTGACCTGAGGTCAGCTACCTAGCTTCTCTGAGCCCCAGTTTCCCCATCTGCAGAAACAGAATATCACTTAGCTCATGGGTTGTTTTGTCGAAAAAAGACTATTTGCAGTGGCCGCCCCACGCCTGATACGCAGAAGGAACTCAGTAAATGTTAGTTGGGTTTGAATGTGCACAGAACAGGTCTGACATACACACATCCTGTTGAATAGGGCTCGCGGTCAAATGAATGGTCATGGTGACAAGTTAAAGGAGAAAAGGGAAGAGGTGGTAGTGAGAGAAGTTAAAATTAGAGACGAGATTTAAAAAACAATCTTCTTTTCAACCAACGATTTCAACCTATTATTTATTAACCATACGGCTCAAAAGTTGGTTTTACTTAAGGGACTGTGTTCTGCCTCTTGCCTTCCATATGTTCTGACAGAAGAAATAAAAGCTACAAGGTGGGCACCCAAAAGGGGCCCTGGCAAGCTAAGGACTGGTTGTACAGACTTGGGTCGGTTTGGTGAAATGGGACAGCCTCTGGCACCTTGCACTGCCAACAGTTTCTCTATCCTCAGATGCTCCTCTAGCTTAAGCATTTAGAAACCAGAAGCCAAATCAACACACCCTCCATAAGACAATTTTCAGAATCCAACCTGGTACCACAATTCTGAAATTCAAATCTAGAAAAGCTACAAAGAATAGCTCCCCTTTATTGAGTACCTACCTGACTGTGCCAGACTCAGTGCTAAGCATCTGGCATATAATACACGAACAGGGAATTTTCTGACACCCATCGTATAGATAAGGAAACCGTACTACCGGACATCCGCCAGAGCACCCTCTAAGCCCCTCAGCTGTTCACATGTCCTCAAAGACTCAAGTCTGCATGACACGTGGAAACTTCTGCCCAAGGCTTCATGTCTAATCACAGGCCTGGAGTCTGCAAAACTTCATTACACGCAATCATCCCAGCCCCACAGCAAAAGTGGGTCTGGGAAGAGGGACAGAGACAGAGACAGAGAAGAGAGCCACCTCTGATTTGCTAACAGCCAGAGGCTGCCAGGAGAACTGTGCATTTTCTTTCTGCACAATAATCTCTCCCAAAGAAAACCCAGACAAAGTCACCTGGCCTTCCTAGGAAAGGAAAATTAAAAAAAAAAAAAATTTTTTTTTAAAAAAAGCTCTTCCTCCAAGATTCATACTGAACTCCTAACCCTTCCTCCTCCCTACCCCAGGGAGTGGCTGGATGGTTGTTGTTTCTTTTCTTTTTTTCCCTGTGGTCCTCTGGTAACACCACAAATTACGTTTGCAGGGACTCGAGTCCCAGAGTGCAATGATGTTGTAATAAACATAACCAGGACCAAATGCCTTCCCATCATATTAGATGATGCCATTTTGCACCAATCAGGCTCCTCAGGCAGGCAGACCACTCACCAATGAGGGCCCAGACAGAGGCTGTGAGGGGGAGACCTGGTCATCTGCAACTAAAAATAAGGGCGCTGCATGATTGGCCGCTGCCAGTTTGCAACAGGAGTTGGGACCCACACACCAGGCACCATACAGAAAGCACACACAGGCAAAAACTTTCATAGCCCAGGGGTTTACATGGGGTGGGTTGGGATGGTTTGTTGTTGGGTTGGTTTTTTTCCTTCTCCTAATTTGCTGACTTGAAAAAAGAAATATCGACTTGATCCACAGGGGCCCCTCGAAGACACACCCTCCCTCCTAGACATCTCAGTCTCCAAAGGAAACGTACAGCCACCCTGAACTGAGGAAATGCAAGGGGGTGTCGGCCAGGGGCCAAGACACTCACCTGTCCGGCCGTGTCATAGAGTCCCAGGAGGTACTGCTTGCCCCCTACGGTGACGCTGACTGCAAGGGCAGAAGTGGGGGCAGGGAGAGAAGCTCGATTATCTAGGGTCTGGGGCAATCTCGCTGCCCATCAGGACCCGCATATGCCAACCCACTAGAGGCATGCGGGCGCTCCCTGGGAGATGTCACCCCTTTTCCCTTGTGCCGGGCTCACTGTTAAGTGGCAGTGAGGCTGGGGTGCGATGTGGCCCCTCTTGCCCACTCCCTTCTCCCAAGTCCCGTAGCCACGTCTCAACCAGTGCCCCAAGTGTTTCCCCCGGGGTTTGGGGCAGAAGGGAGGAGGCCGTGGGAAGGTCAAGGAGGTCGGCCCTGGGCGTCCCGGGACTGGGAAGTGCGGGGAGCCGGGACTGGGCCGGGACTGGGCCGGGGGTCGGGCGGGGTAGGGAAGAGGGGTCTCCTCTGCCGGCGACAAGGAGGGCCAGAGGGGAGGCCTGGGAGTGGGGCCGGGAGCCCCGCGTAGGGCCAGGCGGGGGGAGGGTGGGGAGCGCGCTCGGGG